>NW_028234436.1:8900341-8922841 GCF_977035675.1 Penaeus japonicus
TGGTTAATAATAACAACGAACAGACTTTAACGACGAACGAAATATGGAAGTTTAAAAAAAAAGATATGATGAATTATGAAAGACAATCAGTTTTGGAAAAGTACCTCGATGGAAAAGGGAAATATCATAGATGATGGAAGAGGATGAAGAGGCACAGAAGAAGAAGTAAGCAAAAAGAAGAGGTGAAAGAAGGAGAGGAATCGGAATTTGAAAAGAAAAGAAAAATGCTGATGATGAAAAAGTAGACAGGATTGCTAATATATAGCGAGTAATATTGTATATTTCTTAAACCCTTATTATTTTTTTAAACAAGTAAAGTAAATGAACGTTATCAGAAACTATCGTAGAAAGGGAAAAAACAGGGAAGGAAGAAAACAAAAGTAGACTAAACGCACCAAATCCAAGTTTTCAGTGATTCTAGACTTTTCAGGCTGTAAAATATAAAACAAGATTCTCGGATTTCATTCTTTCACTCTCGCCCTTGTTACTTTATCAATTGCCTGATCTCTGGTAGGGGAGAGGGGGGGCCACGGGGATCACCGCCCCCTGGGGCTGGTACCCCCCCTGGTCGGCCACGAAGACGATCTCGACGGGGACGCCCTCGGGGGACGTGTACCTGGCGGCGTAAAAGGTCAGGTAATATCATCATTGCATGTATCAATATTGTTAGGAGAGGTCAGCATTATGAAATAGGTCATTTCTATTGTCATCTTATAGTCTCAGGATTATGTTCTCGGTACTCTGAACTAGGCAGTTGGTTGTGTTTCATTTCTTCTCGTTCGTTCTTTTTGTTCTTCCTTTTTGATAGGGAGCCACCTGTATAGCTAGTGAATATGAAGCTAGATTATAGAATGTCAAATTATATGACATTTCAGTGATATCGATTTCTATTTGCTTCTAACATGTTTGCGTTAGGCGAGAAAAGCTGATTTGCAATGCTAATAACAACACACACACACACAAAAAAAAAAAAAAAAAGAAAAAAAAAAAGAAACGGGCATATATAAAATTAATTCCTTTATGATGTTTCATTGTAATGATGGTCGTTTCCATAACCCATTTATGATCTTAATTTCAACAAATAATTTACGTTACGTTAGATTTTTTTTTTTTTTTTTTTTTTTTTTTACACGAAACTGGATCATTTGCAATCTGAACAAAAGTATTTCACCTCATGAGCTTATCATTACTTTTGGATGTAAGGCCATTTGTAAGCTCAGTCCAGCCATGCTATCCTTATTTTGTTTTATTTTGTTTGTATTTTGATGTTTTATCCATTTTCATCAATGAAAAAGTAGATTGTTTATAACGTTATACCCACATTTACGTGCAAGGAGCAAGTTAAGTGATTTGAAATCATTTTTTTCCTTTCTGCAAAATCATTAATTTCATAATATAAATTGAAGTAAAATATTCATATCTTAAAAAATAATAATCATATAGATATTATATAGATATCAGCGTATAGATATTAACAGATATTCATAATTCAAGATTGATAAGATATATACAGAATGTACAAATTGAATTAGACATACGAAAACGGATTAATCTGCATCATTAAATAAAAATCAGGAGGAGAGAACTGTGCAATCTCTGAACATGAAATCCATTGATCAAAAAGAAGAAGAAAAAAATCAAAACAAAACAAAAACAAACTGAGACCTTAGTTCGCTTCATCTTAAAAACAAACTTAAAAGCAAACAAACTTTAATCTTTACTATTCAAAAGGCGCTGAGAAGCGGACAAAGAATGTACAGTCCTGATGCCAAACTTCCCAAATGTAATAAAACTAAAATTAATAAAATGAAAAAAAACAACAACTTCACACAACTTCAGGCATCCGTTCCGAAAGAGAGAGAAACAAGGAAAGAGGGAGAGAGAGGACAGTGAGACAGTGAGACAGTGAGACAGTGAGAGAGAGAGAGAGATAGAGATAGATAGATAGATCGAGAGAGAGAGCGAGAAAGAGCGAGAGCGAGAGAGAGAGAGAGCGAGAGCGAGAGAGAGACGAAGCCCAAGTCCTCACCTCCAGCCTCCCTCCTTCGCCTGTCCGTCGCTCTCCTTCCCGGACTCCTGAGAGAGCAAGAGAGAGACGAAGCCCAAGTCCTCACCTCCAGCCTCCCTCCTTCGCCTGTCCGTCGCTCTCCTTCCCGGACTCCTGCCGGACGATGCCGTTGCCGGACTCGAAGTCGAAGGAGTAGCCACCGTAGGCGTCCTGCGTCCGGTCGTCCTTCAGGATGGGGATGGGCGCTCCATAAGGGTCGTCGGCGGCCACCAAGAAGGACGCCGAGGAAACCAAGACCTGAGGATCAAGTTACATAAGTTCACAATAACTGATCTCACAAATGACACAGGGTTATGTTGGTAAAGCTAATAGCTGGACAAGAGCGAGAAGAGCAAAATGCGTCTGATCTAACCCTTTCCATTTAGGGATCTTTGACCAAACAAAAGGCGCAAATATTTTAGTCAAACAGCAAACAAAATTAGTAATGACCTTTTTGCTAAATCTTAGAGAGCTCTCACATTCGCACTACTAACAGCTACCGGTAATCTTTTCAGACAATCGTTACATAGGATGAAAAAGTGAGAGAAAAAATACAAGAAAATAAAGTTAAATCTGATACTCACCAAGACAAAACAGACACGGGAGATCATGATGTCAGGTTCAGAAGCAGAGTGAATTATGTTGGAGTACTTCCTACAATACACACCTATATATACACATTTCCCTACATGCACGTACATACGCACGAACAACACAAACCGCGTCACACTCCCATACCAGACACGCCCCATGCATCCTCTTCTCCGTTCGAAATATTGTGAGTGACGCAATACATTATGAAGATCTCTTTTCTGGCTGGTTGCCCATCCTGTTGTTGTTGTTGTTGTTTGTTTGTTTGTTTGCCGTCTGTTTGTCTAAACACTCTCTCTCTATACCCGAGTATATTTTTTTGTCTGTTAATTCGTCTATGTATTTTTTGAATACCAGAATGCGGGCCCCTTTCCTTAACTTCTTTCTCTTTCTTTCTCTCTCTCTCTCTCTCTCTCTCTCTCTCTCTCTCTCTCTCTCTCTATATATATATATATATATATATATATATATATATATATATATATATTATTGTATTACAAATAAACCATATCTTATAGAAATATCTACTGTCCTCATGCCTACTCAGTGATTTATGTCTATGTTGCTCTCATCTAATTCAACATAACGATTATGCAATCGCGTAATATGCAACAATCGTGTTTATGTGCAGTAATTGACCTTTTGCAACTGCGGATAACTGGAAAAAAAAAAACATTTGGAGTTGCCTGCAAGACATTAGTAGACTTTCTACGTATGTATAGATATAAATATATGTATATGTACATTGAAAAGATAACCTGGAACAAACTCAATTACACACTTATTATCTATCATTCACATACATTTTGTCTAGAATGACGCGAGTCAATGAACATCTAATTAAGAGCAACAGCGCGGAAACAGCAATGTTTTACCTTCATATCAAACAACTTCCTCAGTATCGACTAAAAGATGCGTGGAATCGTAACTTATATATCACTTTAGACATGACACAATTATGTTATTACGGTGTTTAATGGGTAATCAAAACTATTGCAAGCTTTAGATGACTGATACCTGATATGGATGTGAAAGTTTTTCTCTCTCATTAAATTTCATTGCTTCAATCACCGTATTCCAACACATAGAGAGGAAAAAAAAGCATGGAGGCGTGTCTGGCATGGAGACGTGGCGTTGTCTGTGATGTGTGTGTGTGTATGTGCGTGCGTGTATGGGAGCGTGTATATATAGGTGTGTATCGTGGGAGGAACTCAAACATAATTCACTCTTCTTCTCAACCATACATCATGAGCTCCCGTGTCTGTTTGGTCTTGGTAAGTTTAGTGATTTAGTATATCCCTCTATTTCGCTCTCTTTCACTCTCTCTCTCTCTTCCTTTCTCTCGCTCTCTCTTTGTGTGTGCGTGTGTGTGTGTGTGTGTGTGTGTGTGCGTGTGCGTGTGTCTCCCTCTCTCCCTCTCCCTTGCTCTCGTTCTCTCTCTCTCTCGCGCGCGCTCTCCCTCCATCTCTCTCTCTCTCTCTTTCTATCTATCTATCTATCTCTCTTCCCGAGTGTGAGGGGTCGCTCACAAAAGGTTTTTGAAGCCAAAGTCTGGTGATCTTGATTCCTTTATTGTCGGGTAGCGGCACAGGTGATATGTTGATATTTACTTGGGAGCGATGGCTTGACGGATGTCTTCTGTTAGGCTGCGTGTGTCTCACGGGCCAAGGCGGGGGTCAGCGGCGAGGGAGCTGATCGTTCCCCGCCGGACAGAGTGGTCCCTGGGGGAGTGTATATCCGAGGGGTGAGTGTCCAGGTGTGTGAGTGAGTGAGACAGCGACTGACCTGACGTGGCCTTATATTTGACCAGCGGGGTCGCTATAGATAGATTACTAATTTATCTGGATGGAGTTTCTTCATCTTTATAGCATCGTGACCACGTGGCCTTCTTATATCCCCACGTGGTTTCCACGTGATCTCACACCGTGTTATTTATATCCTCTTGATATTACGTCATTCCTAACAAACAGCTCTTGGTATCTCGTCTCCCTCTCTTCCTCAGGTCCTCGTGTCCTCGGTGTGCCTCCTGGCGGCCGCCGACGACCCTTATGGAGCGCCCATCCCCATCCTGAGGGACGACCGGACGCAGGACGCCTACGGTGGCTACTCCTTCGACTTCGAGTCCGGCAACGGCATCGTCCGGCAGGAGTCCGGGAAGGAGAGCGACGGACAGGCGAAGGAGGGAGGCTGGAGGTGAGGACTTGGGCTTCGTCTCTCTCTTGCTCTCTCGCTCGCTCTCTCTCTCTCTCTCGCTCTCTCTCTCTCTCTCTCGCTCTCTCTCGCTCTCTCTCTTTCTCTCTCTCTCTCCTCTCTCTCTCTCACTGTCTCACTGTCTCACTCTCTCTCCCTCTTTCCTTGTTTCTCTCTCTCGAAACGGATGCCTGAAGTTGTGTGAAGTTAATTTTTTTTTTTATTATTAATTTTAGTTTTATTACATTTGGGAAGTTTGGCATCAGGACTGTACATTCTTTGTCCGCTTCTCAGCGCCTTTTGAATAGTAAAGATTAAAGTTTGTTTGCTTTTAAGTTTGTTTTCAAGATGAAGCGAACTAAGGTCTCAGTTTATTTTTGTTTTGTTTTGATTTTTTTCTTCTTCTTTTTGGATTTCATGTTCAGAGATTGCACAGTTCTCTCCTCCTGATTTTTATTTAATGATGCAGATTAATCCGTTTTCGTATGTCTAATTCAATTTGTACATTCTGTATATATCTTATCAATCTTGAATTATGAATATCTGTTAAGATCTTTAAGATGATATCAATATAATAATATCTAAATGATGATTATTTTTTAAGATTAATAGTTTGCTTGAACGTATATTACGAATTTAATAATTTCACACAAAGGAAAAAAATGATTTCAAATCACTTAACTTGCTCTTTGCACGTAAATGTGGGTATAACGTTACAAACAACCTACTTTTTCATTGATGAAAATGGATAAAACATCAAAATACAAATAAGTTTACTTATGGCTGGACTGAGCTTACAAATGGACTTACTTCCGAAAGTGATGTTAAGTTCATGAGGTGAATTGCTTTTGTTCTGATTACAAATGATCTAATTTCGTGTAAAAAATATATCGTAACGTAAATTATTTGTTGAAATTAAGGTCATAAATGGGTTATGGAAACGGCCATCATTACAATGACACATCACAAAGGAATTAATTTTATATATGCCCGATTTTTTTTTTTTTTTTCTTCTTTTTTTTTGTGGTTATTAGCATAGCAAATCATCTTTTCTCGCCTAACGTAGACATGTTAGAAGCAAATAGAAATCGATATCACAGTGAAATGTCATATAATTTGACATTCTATAATCTAGCTTCATATTCACTAGCTATACAGGTGGCTCCCTATCAAAAAGGAAGAACAAAAAGAACGAGAAGAAATGAAACACAACCAACTGCCAAGTTCAGAATACCGAGAACATAATCCTGAGACTATAGGATGGCAATAGAAATGACTTATTTCATGATGCCGACCTTTCCTAACAATACTGATACATGAAATGATGATATTACCTGACCTTTTACGCCGCCAGGTACACGTCCCCCGAGGGCGTCCCCGTCGAGATCGTCTTCGTGGCCGACCAGGGGGGGTACCAGCCCCAGGGGGCGGTGATCCCCGTGGCCCCCCCTCTCCCCTACCAGAGATCAGGCAATTGATAAAGTAACAAGGGCGAGAGTGAAAGAATGAAATCCGAGAATCTTGTTTTATATTTTATAGCCTGAAAAGTCTAGAATCACTGAAAACTTGGATTTGGTGCGTTTAGTCTACTTTTGTTTTCTTCCTTCCCTGTTTTTTCCCTTTCTAAGATAGTTTCTGATAACGTTCATTTACTTTACTTGTTTAAAAAAATAATAAGGGTTTAAGAAATAGACAATATTACTCGCTATATAGTAGCAATCCTGTCTACTTTTTCATCATCAGCATTTTTCTTTTCTTTTCAAATTCTGATTCCTCTCCTTCTTTCACCTCTTCTTTTTGTTTTCTTCTTCTTCTGCGTCTCTTCATCCTCTTTCAACATCTATGATATTTCCCTTTTTCATCGAGGAACTTTTCCAAAACTATTTGTCTTTCATAATTCATCATGATATATATATTTTTTTAATTCCATATTTCGTTCGTCGTTAAAGTCTGTTCGTTGTTATTATTAACCCAAATGTTTTCCTTTTTTTCTAGTCATGCAAATATTTTCTTCAGATATTAGGTCGCCCATCACATTTCATATGTTACTTTCTGTCCATTGTTTTTATTTTCGTAAAATAAAAAAGCATATTTTTTTCATTTCCAAATTTCTTTTAGTGTCTTCCTTTCCCTTAATATCAACCTGATCATTGCAGAATGAAATAATACAAAACGTAAAATTTTATGAATAAAGTCAAACATTGTTAGAAGTTCCATTCTGTGTGCAAATAAAAGTTGTGATTAAGATTATCCATTTCTTGCTTTCTTGCTTGCCAATATTTGTTATTTTCTTTACTGATATTGCAACATACAACAAATATTGCTATACATGTCTACCAAAGTCATGATCATTTACGGCAGAGCAGTGCCACAATCTATACGCAATATAGCACTTTCAACATGCACGCTCAATTGACGCCATAGACTGCTGACCGGTTGCAAAGTCTAAGTATATGAATATTGCCATCTTTCGATCAGGATTCGGGCGTGTCTCTCCCACAATGAATATTTCTGCAACTTATAGTCAGACACTTTTTCCTTTAAGAGTCACACTCACACCCACACACACATACATGCATATATGTATGTATATGTACATATATATACATATATATATATATATTTATATATATTATAACTTAATATATTATAACTTAATTGTTATAACATATTTACATAGCTAACAGTAAATAATGATATAAACCAGACAGCAAAACGAAACATGAACATTTCACTATGATTCATCACATGAAGGCTACTTACGGCCTTTATTTTATTTTATCTTTTTCTTATGTTAAAAAAACTACCTCACTATTTTTTTATCAATATACTTTTTTCAAAATCGTATATATGAATGAAATAATTGGATATCGATTCACACTAAGCCGTCTTATGGAGGTATTTTACATCCGTGTTCACATTTTCCTCACACGTGTGGATCCGCTCAGAGACGAGTGCTCCGGGAGGGAAGAAAGCAACACGGAGCTTGAAACTCACGGAGATTATTGTTGCTACTTTGATTTGAATGTGTTGCGGGACTTGCAAGAACAAGACGATGATTATGTTCTTGTCAATTTTTGTTTCAATGTTATTAGTTATTGTATATTGATACAATTGCATCCAATGATACAGTAAGCTTACACTATGTTCAAGATAATTTTCACCACAACTTTTTTTTCTATTATATATAAACTATACAAAATACGCAACATTTCAGACGAGATAAAATTACTTGCCCACGGATTTAGATACAAAAAGTTCCCAAGTTTTCGGCTGACGGGCACCACAAGGGTAAGCGTGACATCGCAAGTATAACCATGGCTATCAAAGACGCCCATAAGACGGGCTTGTGCAAATCGGCCACGACTCCAAAGCCCATAAGCCAGAGGTTGAAAGCCACATGACGTCATGCGCGACTCCGGCAAAATTCTGGTCGTAGGTGGACAGATTTTGCATGATCATGAAAGCTTTAGCGACATTGGTTGTGAGAAATAATATTGGTTAATAAAATCCCAATATTGACAACAGTAGTAATGATAGCGATATGTAGTATTTTATCTATGTTATTTACAACAAAAGATTAGAGAAATTAAAAAAAAATATATATATACATTCTATAAAGTCTTTATTTAAACACAGAATTGATGGTTAACAATGATGCACTTCACTGATATACTGTATGTAATGAATAATATGTTTTGCATATCCCGTTAACATGAAGGGAACTAAAGAAAAAAATGAAAACAGAAACTTTAAAAAAATGAACATTCAATATTGTTATGATGAAAACAATGAACAGAAAATAATACATGAAATACAATATGTAAATCAAAATCTAAATAAACAGCATCTAGAACGATCTAGAATAAAAACATCCACAACTAGAAATTAATAAAAAAAATCTGATTAAATAATTTCATGCCATTAATGACCAGATTAAGAGGATGATAAAAGAACATAAATAAGTGAAAATTTGTCTTAATGAATTAAAGAAGACGAAATTTGGATAAAAAAAGAAAAAGAAAGATGAAGGAGGAGGATGAGGATGGTGAGATGAAGAAGAAGAAGTAGAAAAAACACAGGAAGAAAAGAAATGAAAAGAAGAAAAGGCAGATAATGAAATTGAAGAAACCAGACCAATTACTATACTAAATAAAGTCTATAATGGCGTGAATTCATTACAAGGATGCCATTGCAAGTAGAAATGTCTTCTCTTTAGTAACAACAAACAAAAGTAAAGATAAGACCAAAGGAAGAGAACGAAAGGAAACCGAAGCCACAGAATCCACGACGTTTCTTGCAGTTCAAAATTCCTCTTCAGGCGGAAAAATGTATGAATAAGATTCCCTGATTTGGTTCTTCCTCACTCGCCGCTGTTGCCTTGCTAATTGCCTGATCTCTGGTAGGGGAGAGGGGGGGCCACGGGGATCACCGCCCCCTGGGGCTGGTACCCCCCCTGGTCGGCTACGAAGACGATCTCGACGGGGATGCCCTCGGGGGACGTGTACCTGGTGGGGGGGGGGGGATGGAGTAGGTCATGATGTAGTGTTTTATATATTCCTTTATGATTTTTCTTTCATACTATTTAACTGTTATATTTCTTATATATATATGTCATTATCATACATTCCACGTACATGTGTCAGGAGAAAAGGCTACGTGTAATGAATAAACAGCAAGATATGTCTTTTACAAACTTCATCCTGTGTCATCCACATATAAGAAAAAATGGCGGTGACAATAATCAAAGTAAAATTGATTATAAGTTTTACAAAGAAAAGGGACAATCCGAGACAAAGAACACGAGACCACATGAGCAAAATAATAAACCCGATGAAGCTATCCTTCCCTACAGGTCATCAGCGTCCCTCGTTGTGCGAGAGAGAGAGAGAGAGAGAGAGAAAGAAAGAGAGAGAGAGCGAGAGCAAGAGAGAAAGAGAGAGATAGAGAGAGAGAGAGCGAGAGCAAGAGAGCAACAGTTAGAGAGAGAGAGAGAGAGAGCGAAAGAGAGAGAGAGAGAGAGAGAGAAAGCGAGAGCAAGAGAGCAAGAGAGAGACGAAGCCCAAGTCCTCACCTCCAGCCTCCCTCCTTCGCCTGTCCGTCGCTCTCCTTCCCGGACTCCTGCCGGACGATGCCGTTGCCGGACTCGAAGTCGAAGGAGTAGCCACCGTAGGCGTCCTGCGTCCGGTCGTCCCTCAGGATGGGGATGGGCGCTCCATAAGGGTCGTCGGCGGCCGCCAGGAGGCACACCGAGGACACGAGGACCTGAGGAGGATAAAAGGAGTTACGAGGAACTGATGAAGAGAGGGAGACGAGATACCAAGAGCTGTTTGTTAGGAATGACGTAATATTACGAGGATAGAAGTAACACGGTATGAGATCACGTGGAAACCACGTGGGGATATAAGAAGGCCACGTGGTCACGAAGCTATAAAGAAGAAGAAACTCCATCCAGGAAAATTAGTAATATATCTATAGCGACCCCGCTGGTCAAATATAAGGCCACGTCAGGTCACTCGCAGCCTCACTCACTCACACACCTGGACACTCACCCCTCGGATACACACTCCCTCAGGGACCACTCTGTTCCGGCGGGGGGCGGTCAGCTCCCCCGCCGCTGACCCCCGTCTTGGCCCGTGAGACACACGCAGCCTAACAGAAGACATCCGTCAAGCCATCGCTCCCAAGTAAATATTAACATATCACCTGTGCCGCTACCCGACAATAAAGGAATTAAGATCACCAGACTTTGGCTTCAAAAACCTTTTGTGAGCGACCCCTCACACTCGGGAAGAGAGATAGATAGATAGATAGAAAGAGAGAGAGAGAGATGGAGGGAGAGCGCGCGAGAGAGAGATAGAGCGAGAGAGAGAGAGAGATGGAGGGAGAGCGCGCGAGAGAGAGATAGAGCGAGAGAGAGAGAGAGAGAACGAGAGAGAGAGAGAACGAGAGAGAGAGCAAGAGAGAGAGAGAGAGAGAGAGAGAGCGAGAGAGAGAGGGAGACACACGCACACGCACACACACACACACGCACACACAAAGAGAGAGCGAGAGAAAGAAAGAGAGAGAGAGAGAGAGCAAAATAGAGGAATATACTAAATCACTAAACTTACCAAGACCAAACAGAAACGGGAGCTCATGTTGTATGGTTGAGAAGAAGAGTGAATTATGTTTGAGTTCCTCCCACGATACACACCTATATATACACACTCCCATACACGTACGCACATACACACACACATCACAGGCAACGCCACGCCTTCATGCCAGACACGCCTCCATGTTTTTTTTCCTCTCTATGTGTTGGAATACGGTGATTGAAGCAATGAAATATATTGAGAGAGAAAAACTTTCACATCCATATCAGGTATCACTCATCTAAAACTTGCACTAGTTTTGATTACCCATTAAACACCGTAATAGCATAATTGTGCCATGTCTAAAGTGATATATATATATATATATATATATATATATATATAAGTTACGATTTCACGCATCTTTTAGTCGATACTGAGGAAGTTGTTTGATATGAAGTTAAAAAATTGCTGTGTTTCCGCGCTGTTGCTCGTGATTTGATATTCATTGACTCGCGTCTTTCTAGACAAAAATGAATGTGAATGATAGATAATAAGTATCTAATTGAGTTTGTTCCCGGTTATCTTTTCAATGTACATATACATATATTTATATCTATGCATACGTAGAAAGTCTACTGTCTTGCAGGCAAAACCAAGTGTTTTTTTCCAGTTTACCGCAGTTGCAAAAGTTCAATTACTGCACATAAAGACGATTGTTGCATATTACGTGATTCCATAATCGTTATGTTGAATTAGATGAGAGCAACATAGACATAAATCATCGAGTAAGGATCGGGACAGAGTAGACATTTCTATAAGATATGATTTATTTGTAATACGATAAGTGAAATAGATAGATAGATAGATAGATAGATAGAGAGAGAAAGAAGTTAAGGAAAGGGGCCCGCATTCTCGCATTCAAAAATACACAGACGAATTAACAGACAAAAAAATATACTCGGGTGTAGAGAGATAGTGTTTAGACAAACAGGCAACAAACAAACAAACAAAAAAAGGATGGGTAACCAGCCAGAAAAGAGATCTTCATAATGTATTGCGTCACTCACAATATTTCGAACGGAGAAGAGGATGCATGGGGCGTGTCTGGTATGGCAGTGTGACGCGGTTTGTGTTGTTAGTGCGTATGTACGTGTATGGAAATGTGTATATATAGGTGTGTATTGTAGGAAGTGGCGGCCGCCGACGACCCTTATGGAGCGCCCATCCCCATCCTGAGGGACGACCGGACGCAGGACGCCTACGGTGGCTACTCCTTCGACTTCGAGTCCGGCAACGGCATCGTCCGGCAGGAGTCCGGGAAGGAGAGCGACGGACAGGTGAAGGAGGGAGGCTGGAGGTGAGGACTTGGGCTTCGTCTCTCTCTTGCTCTCGCTCTGTCTCTCTCTCGCTCTCTCTCTCTCTCTCGCTCTCTCTCTTTCTATCTATCTATCTATCTCTATCTCTCTCTCTCTCTCACTGTCTCACTGTCTCGCTCTCTCTCCCTCTTTCCTTGTTTCTCTCTCTTTCGGAACGGATGCCTGAAGTTGTGTGAAGTTGATTTTTTTTTTCATTTTATTAATTTTAGTTTTATTACATTTGGGAAGTTTGGCATCAGGACTGTACATTCTTTGTCCGCTTCTCAGCGCCTTTTGAATAGTAAAGATTAAAATTTGTTTGATTTTAAGTTTGTTTTTAAGATGAAGCGAAGTGTTTTGTTTTGATTTTTTTTCTTCTTCTTTTTGATCAATGGATTTCATGTTCAGGCATTGCACAGTTCTCTCCTCCTGATTTTTATTTAATGATGCAAATTAATCCGGTTAATCCATGTCTAATTCAATTTGTACATTCTGTATATATCTTATCGATCTTGAATTATGAATATCTGTTAAGATCTTTAAGATGATATCAATCTAATAATATCTATATGATGATTATTTTTTAAGGTTAATAGTTTCCTTAAACGTATATTACGAATTTAATAATTTTACACAAAGGAAAAAAATGATTTCAAATCACTTAACTTGCTCTTTGCACGTAAATCTGGGTATAACGTTACAAACAACCTACTTTTTCATTGATGAAAATGGATAAAACATCAAAATACAAACAAGGATACGCATGGCTGGACTGAGCTTACGAGTGGCCTTACTTCCGAAAGTGATGGTAAGCACATGAGGTGAATTGCTTTTATCCTGATTACAAATGATCTAATTTCGTGTAAAAAAAAAAAAAAAAAAAAAAATTAACGTAACGTAAATTATTTGTTGAAATTGAGGTCATAAATGGGTTATGGAAACGACCATCATTACAATAACACATCATAAAGGAATTAATTTTATATATGCCCGTTTTTTTTTTCTTTTTTTTTTGTGTGTTGTTATTAGCATTGCAAATTAGCTTTTCTCGCCTAACGCAAACATGTTAGAAGCAAATAGAAATCGATATCACTGAAATGTCATATAATTTGACATTCTATAATCTAGCTTCCTATTCACTAGCTATACAGGTGGCTCCCTATCTAAAAGGAAGAACAAAAAGAACGAACGAAAAGAAATGAAACACAACCAACTGCCAAGTTCAGAATACCGAGAACATAATCCTGAGACTATAAGATGGCAATAGAAATGACTTATTTCATGATGCTGACCTTGCTAACAATATTGATACATGCAGTGATGATATTACCTGACCTATTTCGCCGCCAGGTACACGTCCCCCGAGGGCGTCCCCGTCGAGATCGTCTTCGTGGCCGACCAGGGAGGGTACCAGCCCCAGGGGGCGGTCATCCCCGTGGCCCCCCCTCTCCCCTACCAGAGATCAGGCAATTGATAAAGTAACAAGGGCGAGAGTGAAAGAAGGAAATCCGAGCTTCTTGTTTTATATTTTACAGCCTGAAATGTCTAGAATCACTGAAAACTTGGATTTGGCGCGTTTATTCTACTTTTATTTTCTTCTTTCCCTGTTTTTTTCCCTTTCTAAGATAGTTTCTGATAACGTTCATTTACTTTACTTGTTAAAAAAAAAATAAGGGTTTAAGAAATATACAATATTACTCGCTATATTGTAGCAATCCTGTCTACTTTTTCATCATCAGCATTTTTCTTTTCTTTTCAAATTCTGATTCCTCTCCTTCTTTCACCTCTTCTGTTTGTTTTCTTCTTCTTCTGCGTCTCTTCATCCTCTTTCTACATCTATGATATTTCCCTTTTTCATCGAGGTACTTTTCCAAAATTATTTGTCTTTCATAATTCATCATGATATATATATATTTTTAAATTCCATATTTCGTTCGTCGTTAAAGTCTGTTCGTTGTTATTATTAACCCAAATGTTTTCCTTTTTTTCTAGTCATGCAAATATTTTCTTCAGATATTAGGTCGCCCATCACATTTCATATGTTACTTTCTGTCCATTGTTTTTATTTTCGTAAAATAAAAAAGCATATTTTTTTAATTTCCAAATTTCTTTTAGTGTCTCCCTTTCCCTTAATATCAACCTGATCATTACAGAATGAAATAATACAAAACGTAAAATTTTATGAATAAAGTCAAACATTGTTAGAAGTTCCATTCTGTGTACAAATAAATGTTGTGATTAAGATTATCCCTTTCTTGCTTTCTTGCTTGCCAATATTTGTTATTTTCTTTACTGATATTGCGACATACAACAAATATTGCTATACATGTCTACCAAAGTCATGATCAGTTACGGCAGAGCAGTGCCACAATCTATACGCAATATAGCACTTTCAACATGCACGCTCAGTTGACGCCATAGACCGCTGACCGGTTGCAAAGTCCAAGTATATGAATACTGCCATCTTTCGATCAGGATTTGGGCGTGTCTCCCCCACAATGAATATTTCTGCAACTTATAGTCAGACACTTTTTCCTTTAAGAATCACATACACACAAACACACACATACATGCATATATGTATGTATATGTACATATATATACATACATATATATATATATATATATATATATATATATATATATATATATATATATTATAACTTAATATATTATAACTTAATATATTATAACTTAATTGTTATAGCATATTTACATAGCTAACAGTAAATAATGATATAAACCAGACAACAAAACGAAACATGAGCATTTCACTATGATTCATCACATGAAGGCTACTTACGGCCTTTATTTTATCTTATTTTATTTTCCTTATGTTCTAAAAACTACCTCACTATTTTTTTATCAATGTACTTATTTCAAAATTGTGTATATGAATGAAATAACTGGATATCGATTCACACGAACCCGTCTTATGGAGGTATTTTACATCCGTGTTCACATGTTCCTCACACGTGTGGATCCGCTCAGATGCGAGTGCTCCGGGAGGGAGGAAAGCAACACGGAGCTTGAAACTCACGGAGATTATTGTTGCTTCTTTGCTTTGAGTGTATTGCTGGACTTGGAAGAACAAGACGATGATTACGTTCTTGTCAAATTTTGTTTCAATGTTATTAGTTATTGTATATTAATACAATTAGATCCAGTGATACAGTAAGCTTACACTATGTTCAAGATAATTTTCACCACAACTTTTTTTTTTATTATATATAAACTCCAGTGATACAGTAAGCTTATACTATGTTCGAGATCATTTTCACCACAACTTTTCTTTTATTATATATAAACTATACAAAATACGCAACATTTCAGACGAGTTGAAATTACTTGCCCACAGATTTAGATACAAAAAGTTCCCAAGTTTTCGGCTGACGGGCACCACAGGGGCAAGTGTGACACCACAAGCATAACCATGGATATCAAAGACGCCCATAAGACGGGCTTGTGCAAATCGGCCACGACTCCAAAGCCCATAAGCCAGAGGTTGAAAGCCACATGACGTCATGCGCGACTCCGGCAAAATCCTGGCCGCAGGTGGACAGGCTTTGCATAATCATGAAAGCTTTAGCGATATTGGTTGTGTGAAATTATATTAGTCAATAAAATCCCAATATTGCCAACAGTAGGAATGATAGCGATATGTAGTATGTTATCTATGTTATTTACAACAAAAGATTAGAGAAATTATAAAAAAAAAAACATTCTATAAAGTCTTTATTTAAACACAGAATTGTATGGTTAACAATGATGCACTTCACTGATATACGGAATGTAATGAATAATATGTTTTGCATATCCCGTTAACATGAAGGGAACTAAAGAAAAAAAATGAAAACAGAAACTTTAAAAAAATGAACATTCAATATTGTTATGATGAAAACAGTGAACAGAAAATAATACATGAAATACAATATGTAAATCAAAATCTAAATAAACAGCATCTAGAACGATCTAGAATAAAAACATCCACAACTAGAAATTAATGAAAAAATCTGATTAAATAATTTCATGCCATTAATGACCAGATTAAGAGGATGATAAAAGAACATAAATAGGTGAAAATTTGTCTTAATGAATTAAAGAAGACGAAATTTGGATAAAAAAAGAAAAATTAAGATGAAGGAGGAGGATGAGGATGGTGAGATGACGAAGAAGAAGTAGAAAAACACAAGAAGAAAAGAAATGAAAAGAAGAAAAGGCAGATAATGAAATTGAAGAAACCAGACCAATTACTATAATAAATAAAGTCTATAATGGCGTGAATTCATTACAAGGATGCCATTGCAAGTAGAAATGTCTTCTCTTTAGTAACAACAAACAAAAGTAAAGATAAGACCAACGAAAGAGAACGAAAGGAAAGCGAAGGCACAAAATCCACGACGTTTCTTGCAGTTCAAGATTCCTCTTCAGGTAAAATGTATGAATAAGATTCCCTGATTTGATTCTTCCTCACTCGCCGCTGTTGCATTGCTAATTGCCTGATCTCTGGTAGGGGAGAGGGGGGGCCACGGGGATCACCGCCCCCTGGGGCTGGTACCCCCCCTTGTCGGCCACGAAGACGATCTCGACGGGGATGCCCTCGGGGGACGTGTACCTGGTGGGGGGGGGGGGGGGGGGGGGAGGAGGTCATGATGTAGTGTTTTATATATTCCTTTATGATTTTTCTTTCATACTATTTAACTGTTATATTTCTTATATATATATATGTCATTATCATACATTCCACGTACATGTGTCAGGAGAAAAGGCTACGTGTAATGAATAAACAGCAAGATATGTCTTTTACAAACTTCATCCTATGTCATCCACATATAAGAAAAAATGGCGGTGACAATAATCAAAGTAAAATTGATTATAAGTTTTACAAAGAAAAGGGACAATCCGAGACAAAGAACACGAGACCACATGAGCAAAATAATAAACCCGATGAAGCTGTCCTTCCCTACAGGTCATCAGCGTCCCTCGTTGTGCGAGAGAGAGAGAGAGAGAGAGAGAGAGAGAGAAAGAGAGAGAGAGCGAGAGCAAGAGAGAGAGAGAGAGATAGAGAGAGAGAGAGAGCGAGAGCAACAGATAGAGAGAGAGAGAGCGAAAGAGAGAGAGAAAGAGAGAGAGAGAGAGAGAAAGCGAGAGCAAGAGAGCAAGAGAGAGACGAAGCCCAAGTCCTCACCTCCAGCCTCCCTCCTTCGCCTGTCCGTCGCTCTCCTTCCCGGACTCCTGCCGGACGATGCCGTTGCCGGACTCGAAGTCGAAGGAGTAGCCACCGTAGGCGTCCTGCGTCCGGTCGTCCTTCAGGATGGGGATGGGCGCTCCATAAGGGTCGTCGGCGGCCGCCAGGAGGCACACCGAGGACACGAGGACCTGAGGAGGAGAAAAGGAGTTACGAGGACCTGAGGAAGAGAGGGAGACGAGATACCAAGAGCTGTTTGTTAGGAATGACGCAATATTACGAGGATAGAAGTAACACGGTGTGAGATCACGTGGAAACCACGTGGGGATATAAGAAGGCCACGTGGTCACGATGCTATAAAGAAGAAGAAACTCCATCCAGGAAAATTAGTAATATATCTATAGCGACCCCGCTGGTCAAATATAAGGCCACGTCAGGTCAGTCGCAGCCTCACTCACTCACACACCTGGACACTCACCCCTCGGATACACACTCCCTCAGGGACCACTCCGTCCGGCGGGGGGCGGTCAGCTCCCCCGACGCTGACCCCCGTCTTGGCCCGTGAGACACACGCAGCCTAACAGAAGACATCCGTCAAGCCATCGCTCCCAAGTAAATATTAACATATCACCTGTGCCGCTACCCGACAATAAAGGAATCAAGATCACCAGACTTTGGCTTCAAAAAACTTTTGTGAGCGACCCCTCACACTCGGGAAGAGAGATAGATAGATAGATAGAAAGAGAGAGAGAGATGGAGGGAGAGCGCGCGCGAGAGAGATAGAGCGAGAGAGAGAGAGAGAGAACGAGAGAGAGAGCGAGAGCGAGAGAGAGAGAGAGCGCAAGAGAGCGAGAGAGAGAGAGATAGAGAGGGAGACACACGCACACACACACACGCACACACAAAGAGAGAGCGAGAGAAAGAAAGAGAGAAAGAGAGAGAGAGAGCAAAATAGAGGGATATACTAAATCACTAAACTTACCAAGACCAAACAGACACGGGAGCTCATGATATATGGTTGAGAAGAAGAGTGAATTATGTTTGAGTTCCTCCCACGATACACACCTATATATACACGCTCCCATACACGCACACACACACACACACACATCACAGACAACGCCACGCCTCCATGCCAGACACGCCTCCATGCTTTTTTTTCCTCTCTATGTGTTGGAATACGGTAATTGAAGCAGTGAAATATATTGAGAGAAAAACTTTCACATCCATATCAGGTATCCATATCTTTCATCTAAAGCTTGCAGTAGTTTTGATTAGCCATTAAACACCGTAATAACATAATCGTGTCATATCTAAAGTGATTTATGAGTTACGATTCCACGCATCTTTTAGTCGATACTGAGGAAGTTGTTTGATATGAAGGTAAAAATTGAGGTGTTTCCGCGCTGTTGCTCTTAATTAGATGTTCATTGACTCGCGTCTTTCTAGACAAAAATGAATGTGAATGATAGATAATAAGTATCTAATTGAGTTTGTTCCCGGTTATCTTTTCAATGTACATATACATATATTTATATCTATGCATACGTAGAAAGTCTACTAATGTCTTGCAGGCAAAACCAAGTGTTTTTTTTTCCAGTTTACCGCAGTTGCAAAAGGTCAATTACTGCACATAAACACGATTGTTGCATATTACGCGATTGCATCATCGTTATGTTGAATCTTGTTTGATGGGAACAGCAAAGACAAAAATCACTGAGTAGGCTTGAGGACAGAGTTTTATTTGTATTACGATAAGTGAGAGAGATAGGTAGGTAGATAGATAGACAGATAGATAGATAGAGATAGATAAATAGATAGATAGATAGAGAGAGAAAGAAGTGGGGAAAAGGGGCCCGCATTCACGCATTCACATAGAGATAGACATACATACATAGAATAATTAACAGACAAAAACATATACGCAGGCATAGAGAGAGGATGTTTAGACAATCAAACAGCAAACAAACAAACAAACAAACAAAAAAAAAGGATGGGTAACCAGCCAGAAAAGAGATCTTCATAATGTATTGCGTCACTCACAATATTTCGAACGGAGAAGAGGATGCATGGGGCGTGTCTGGTATGGGAGTGTGACGCGGTTTGTGTTGTTCGTGCGTATGTACGTGCATGTAGGGAAATGTGTATATATAGGTGTGTATTGTAGGAAGTACTCCAACATAATTCACTCTGCTTCTGAACCTGACATCATGATCTCCCGTGTCTGTTTTGTCTTGGTGAGTATCGTAGATTTCTCTCTATTTTCTTATATTTTTTCTTTCTCCTTTTCATCTTATGTAACGATTGTCTGAAAAGATTACCGGTAGCTGTTAGTAGTGCGAATGTGAGAGCTCTCTAAGATTTAGCAAAAAGGTCATGACTAATTTTGTTTGCTGTTTGACTAAAATATTTGCGCCTTTTGTTTGGTCAAAGATCCCTAAATGTATGTCCAGCTATTAGCTTTATCAACATAACCCTGTGTCATTTGTGAGATCAGTTATTGTGAACTTATGTAACTTGATCCTTAGGTCTTGGTTTCCTCGGCGTCCTTCTTGGCGGCCGCCGACGACCCTTATGGAGCGCCCATCCCCATCCTGAAGGACGACCGGACGCAGGACGCCTACGGTGGCTACTCCTTCGACTTCGAGTCCGGCAACGGCATCGTCCGGCAGGAGTCCGGGAAGGAGAGCGACGGACAGGCGAAGGAGGGAGGCTGGAGGTGAGGACTTGGGCTTCGTCTCTCTCTTGCTCTCGCTCTGTCTCTCTCTCGCTCTCTTGCTCTCGCTCTCGCCCTCTCTCGTATTACGAGGGACGCTAGTGACCTGTACCGAGGGACAGCTTCATCCGGTTTATTTTTTGCTCTTGTAGACTCGTGCTCTTCGTCTCTGATTGTTCCTTTTCTTTGTAAATCTTGCAATCAATTTTACTTTGATTATTGTCATTACCATTTTTTTTTTATGTGTGGATGACATAGGATGAAGTTTGTGAAAGACATATCTTGCTGTTAGATTTTTCATGTACGTAGAAAATATTTTGATGATATATATAGAACAAATATAACAGTTAAATAGTAATAAAGAAAAATCATAAAATGAATGTATAAAACACTACATCATGACCTCCCCCCCCCACCAGGTACACGTCCCCCGAGGGCATCCCCGTCGAGATCGTCTTCGTGGCCGACCAGGGGGGGTACCAGCCCCAGGGGGCGGTGATCCCCGTGGCCCCCCCTCTCCCCTACCAGAGATCAGGCAATTAGCAATGCAACAGCGGCGAGTGAGGAAGAATCAAATCAGGGAATCTTATTCATACATTTTACCGCTTGAAGAGGAATCTTGAAACACAAGAAACGTCGTGGATTTTGTGCCTTCGGTTTCCTTTCGTTCTCTTCCTTTGGTCTTATCTTTACTTTTGTTTGTTGTTACTAAAGAGAAGACATTTCTACTTGCAATGGCATCCTCGTAATGAATTCACGCCATTATAGACTTTATTTAGTATAGTAATTGGTCTGGTTTCTTCAATTTAATTATCTGCCTTTTCTTCTTTTCATTTCCTTTCTTCTTGTTTGTTTTTTCTTCTACATCTCCTTCGTCAAATCGTCTTCCTCCTCCTCTTCCTTCTTTCTTTTTTTTTTCTTTTTTTTTCTCCAAATTTCGTCTTCTTTAATTCATTAAGATAAATCTCCACCTCTTTATTTCCTTTATCATCCTATCAATCTGGTCGTTAATGGCATGAAATTATTTAATCACGTTTTCTTAAAAATAAATTTCTAGTTGCGGATGTTTTTTTCTAGATCGTTGTAGATGCTGTTTATCTAGATTTTGATTTACATATTGTATTTCATGTATTATTTTTTGTTCACTGTTTTCATAGTAACAATACTGAATGTTCATTTTTGAAATTTTGTGTTTTCCTTTTTTTCTTTAGTTTCCTTCCTGTTAACGGGATAATTGCGGAGTGAGATATGCAAAATATATTATTCATTACATATAGTATATCAGTGAAGTGCATCATTGTTAACCATACAATTCTGTGTTTAAATAAAGACTTTATATAGTGTAATTTTTTATTATTTCTATAATCTTTTGTTGTAAATAACATAGATAAAATACTACATATCGCTATCATTACTACTGTTGTCAATATTGGGATTTTATTGATTAATATTATTTCTCACAACCAATATCGCTAAAGTTTTCATGATTATGCAAAGCCTGTCCACCTGTGGCCAGGATTTTGTCGGAGTTGCACATGACGTCATGTGGCTTTCAACCTCTGGCTTATGGGCTTTGGAGTCGTGGCCAATTTGCACAAGCCCGTCTTATGGGCGTCTTTGATATCCACTTTTATGCTTGTGGCGTCACGCTTACCCTTGTGGTGCCCGTCAGCCGAAAACTTGGGAACTTTTTGTATCTAAATCTGTGGGCAAGTAATGGCGGTTCTAACTCGTCTGAAATATTGCGTATTTTGTATATAGTTTATATATAATAAAAAAAGTTGTGGTGAAAAGGATCTCGAACATAGTATAAGCTTGCTATACATTGGATGTAATTGTATTAATATACAATAACTGATAACATTGAAACAAAATTTGACAAGAACATAATCCTCGTCTTGTTCTTGCAAGTCCAGCAACACATTCAAATCAAAGAAGCAACAATAATCTCCATGAGTTTCAAGCTCCGTGTTGCTTTCCTCCCTCCCGGAGCACTCGCATCTGAGCGGATCCACACGTGTGAGGAAAATGTGAACACGGATGTGAAATACCTCCATAAGACAGATTCATGTGAATCGATATCCAATTATTGCATTCATGTATACAATTTTGAAATAAGTACATTGATAAAAAGAAATAGTGAGGTAGTTTTTTTAACATAAGAAAAAAATGAAAAATAAATAAAATAAAGGCCGTAAGTAGCCTTCATGTGATGAATCATAGTGAAATGTTCATTTGTCGTTTTGCTGTCTGGTTTATATCATTATTTACTGTTAGCTATGTAAATATATTATAACAATTAAGTTCTTTTTCTTTCATCATACAATCTGTAT
>NW_028234436.1:8925341-8938050 GCF_977035675.1 Penaeus japonicus
AGGGGAAAAAAAGGAAAGAAAGAAAACAAAGGTAGACAAAACGCACCAAATCCAAGTTTTCAGTGATTCTGGATTTCATTCTTTCTCTCTCGCCCTTGTTACTTTATCAATTGCCTGATCTCTGGTAGGGGAGAGGGGGGGCCACGGGGATCACCGCCCCCTGGGGCTGGTACCCCCCCTGGTCGGCCACGAAGACGATCTCGACGGGGACGCCCTCGGGGGACGTGTACCTGGCGGCGTAAAAGGTCAGGTAATATCATCATTGCATGTATCAATATTGTTAGGAAAGGTCAGCATTATGAAATAGGTCATTTCTATTGTCATCTTATAGTCTCAGGATTATGTTCTCGGTATTCTGAACTTGGCAGTTGGTTGTGTTTCATTCCTTCTCCTTCGTTCTTTCTTTTTGTTCTTTTTCTTCCTCCTTTTAAATAGGAAGTGATCTGTATAGCTAGTGAATATGAAGCTAGATTATAGAATGTCTAATTATATGACAATTCACTGTGATATCGATTTCTATTTACTTCCAACATGTCTGAGTTAGTAGAGAAAAGCTGATTTGCAATGGTAATAACCACACAAAAAAAAAAAAAAAAAAAAAAAAAATAAAAAAATAAAAATAAAAATAAAAAAGAATCGGGTATATATAAAAATTAATTCCTTTATGATGTGTCATTGTAATGATGGTCGTTTCCATAATGATGGTCGTTTCCATAGATCATTTGTAATCAGAACAAAAGCAATTCACCTCATGAGTTTACCATTACTTTCGAAAGTAAGTCCATTTGTAAGCTCAGTCCAGCCATGCGTATCATTATTTGTATTTTGATGTTTTATCCATTTCCATCAATGAAAAAGTAGGTCGTTTGTAACGTTATACCCACATTTACGTGCAAAGAGCAAGTTAAGTGATCTGAAATCATTTTTTTCCTTTGTGTGAAATCATTAATTTCATAATATAAGTTTAAGTAAAATATTCATATCTTACAGATAATTATCATATAGATATTATTATAAATATATCATCATAAAGATATAAACAGATATTCATAATTTAAGATTGATAAAATATATAAGGAATGTACAAATTGGATCAGACATGCAAAACTGGATTAATCTGCATCATTACATAAAAAAAAAACAGAAGAGATCTATGCAATGTCTGAACATGAAATCCATTGATCAAAAAGAAGAAAAAAATTAAAAACAAAACAATAACAAACTGAGACCTTAGTTCGCTTCATCTTAAAAACAAACATAAAATCAAACAAACTTTAATCTTTACTATTTAAAAGACGCTGAGAAGCGGACAAAGAATGTACAATCCTGATACCAAACTTCCCTGCTTTTTGTATCTATCATAAAATCCAAGAACAAAATGTAATAAAACTAAATTTAATCAAATGAAAAAAAAAAAAAAAAATCAACTTCACACAACTTCAGGGAGAGAGATTGAGACAGTGAGGGAGTGAGAGAGAGAGAGAGAGAGAGAGAGAGAAAGAGAGAGAGAGAGAGAAAGAGCACAAGTCCTCACCTCCAGCCTCCCTCCTTCGCCTGTCCGTCGCTCTCCTTCCCGGACTCCTGAGAGAGAGAGAGAGAGAGAGAGAGAGAAAGAGAGAGAGAGAGCAAGAGAGAGACGAAGCCCAAGCCCTCACCTCCAGCCTCCCTCCTTCGCCTGTCCGTTGAGAGAGAGAGAGTGAGAAAGAGCGAGAGAGAGAAAGAGAGAGAGATAGAGAGCGAGAGCAAGAGAGAGACGAAGCCCAAGTCCTCACCTCCAGCCTCCCTCCTTCGCCTGTCCGTCGCTCTCCTTCCCGGACTCCTGCCGGACGATGCCGTTGCCGGACTCGAAGTCGAAGGAGTAGCCACCGTAGGCGTCCTGCGTCCGGTCGTCCCTCAGGATGGGGATGGGCGCTCCATAAGGGTCGTCGGCGGCCGCCAGGAGGCACACCGAGGACACGAGGACCTGAGGAAGAGAGGAAGACGAGATACTTAGAGCTGTTTGTAAGGAATGGCGCAATATTACGAGGATAGAAGTAACACCGTGTGAGATCACGTGGAAACCACGTGGGGATATAAGAAGGCCACGTGGTCACGATGCTATAAAGATGAGGAAACTCCATCCAGGAAAATTAGGAATCTATCTATAGCGACCCCGCTGGTCAAATATAAGGCCACGTCAGGTCACTCGCAGCCTCACTCACTCACACACCTGGACACTCACCCCTCGGATGCATACTCCCTCAGGGACCACTCTGTCCGGTGGGGAACGATCAGCTCCATCGCCGCTGACCCCCGTCTTGGCCCGTGAGACACGCACAGCCTAACAGAAGACATCCGCCAAGCCATCGCTACCAAGTAAATATTAACATATCACCTGTGCCGCTACCCATCAATAAAGGAATTAAGATCACCAGACTTTGGCTTCAAAAACCTTTTGAGAGCGACCCCTCACACTCAGGAAGAGAGATAGATAGATAGAAAGAGAGAGAGAGAGCGAGAGAGAGAGTGTAACCTACCGGTTGCCACCAGTTGTAACCCGCTTGCTGCAACAATTGTTGTAAGCCACCGGTGCCAACAGTCTTAAGCCACCTTAGGAACAGTTGTAAAGCACCCGATGTCCTGGTTGTGGGTCGGTGGATAATCAGACAGACGTTCACGTGCCATGGTCTTTATTTAGGCTCCGGCCTAAGGCCGGAGTTCAGAGCTGTTCGCTCTTGTCTGTCTGTGTCTCTGACCCGATCTGTCTCTCTCTCTTGTTCTTATGACCCGTTTCGGTGGTGACATTGTCAACTCTGTGTCACTTTCCCTGCCTCAGGCCATTTGACCAACGGAAACAGCTGAAGGGACTGGAAGCAGACTATTGCATGCTACACAGCAATGAAAATACACATACTATCAAATGGTAATGAAGAGGATAAGGAGGGAGCTGTCTACAGATTCCTCCTGCTATAACATATAAAATGTAGTTGGGTCAACGAAGAGGTTTTAATGGTGCTTCCGGTTCGGTGACCGGGTGAAGGTCGGGGCAGGAAGGTGTGGGTCAGTACTTCCGCTAGTCGCTAGGAAATAGTGTCTTAAGGAACTAGCATTACAAAGACTGTATTACAATCAAATAACAGTAATAGTCCGGAAAATCAGTGGCT
This sequence comes from Penaeus japonicus, assembly GCF_977035675.1. Taxonomy (NCBI): domain Eukaryota; kingdom Metazoa; phylum Arthropoda; class Malacostraca; order Decapoda; family Penaeidae; genus Penaeus; species Penaeus japonicus. The sequence continues at coordinate 8,928,485 of NW_028234436.1, forward strand.
TACAGAAAGAGAGGGAGGGAGAGCGCGCGCGAGAGAGATAGAGCGAGGGAGAGAGAGAGAGAGAGAGAATGAAAGAAAGAAAGAGAGAGAGAGAGAGAGAGAGAGAGAACGAGGGAGAGCGAGAGAGAGAGAGAGAGAGAGAGAGAACGAGAGAGAAAGAGAGAGAGAGAGAGCGAGAGAGAGAGAGAGAGAAAGAGCGAGAGATAGATAGATAGATAGAGAGGGGGGAGAGAGAGAGAGAGAGAGAGAGAACGAGAGAGAGAGAGAGCGCGAAAGAGAGAGAGAGAGACACACACACACACGCACACACAGAGAGCGAGAGTGAGAGAAAGAGCGAGAGTGAGAGAGAGCGAAATAGAGGAATATACTAAATCACTAAACTTACCAAGACCAAACAGACACGGGAGCTCATGATGTATGGTTGAGAAGAAGAGTGAATTATGTTTGAGTTCCTCCCACGATACACACCTATATATACACGCTCCCATACACGCACGCACATACACACACACATCACAGACAACGCCACGCCTCCATGCCAGACACGCCTCCATGCTTTTTTCCTCTCTACGTGTTGGAATACGGTGATTGAAGCAATGAAACATCCATATCAGGTATCCATATCTCTCACCTAAAGCTTGCAGTAGTTTTGATTACCCATTAAACACCGTAATAACATCATTGTGTCATGTCTAAAGTGATATATAAGTTACGATTCCACGCATCTTTTAGTCGATACTGAGGAAGATGTTTGATATGAAGGTAAAAATTGTTGTGTTTCCGCGCTGTTGCTCTTAATTAGATGTTCATTGACTCGCGTCTTTCTAGACAAAATGTATGTGAACGATAGATAATAAGTATCTAACTGAGTTTGTTCCCGGTTATCTTTTCAATGTACACATACATGTATTTATATATGCATACGTAGAAAGTCTACTAATATCTTGCAGGCAACACCAAATGTTTTTTTTTCCAGTTTACCGCAGTTGCAAAAGGTCAATTACTGCACATAAACACGATTGTTGCATATTACGCTATTGGATAATCGTTATGTTGAATTAGATGAGAGCAACATATACATAAATCACTGAGTAGGCATGAGGACAGAGTAGACATTTCTATAAGGAGATATATATAAGTGATATATATATATATATATATATATATATATATATATATATATATATATATATATATAGAGAGAGAGAGAGAGAGAGAGAGAGAGAGAGAGAGAGAGAGAGAAGTTAAGGAAAGGGGCCCGCATTCTCGTATTAAAAAAATACGTAGATGAATTAACAGACAAAAAAATATACTCCGGCATAGAGAGGGAGTGTTTAGATAAACAGACAGCAAATAAACAAACAAACAAACAAAAAAGATGGGCAACCAGACAGAAAAGAGATCTTCATAATGTATTGCGTCACTCACATTTCGAACGGAGAAGAGGATGCATGGGGCCTGTCTGGTATGGGAGTGTGACGCGGTTTGTGTTGTTCGTGCGTATGTACGTGCATGTAGGGAAATGTGTATATATAGGTGTGTATTGTAGGGAGTACTCAAACATAATTCACTCTGCTTCTGAACCTGACATCATGATCTCCCGTGTCTGTTTTGTCTTGGTGAGTATCGTAGATTTCTCTCTATTTTCCTGTATTTTTTTCTCTCTTTTTCATCATATGTAACGATTGTCTGAAAAAGATTATCGGTAGCTGTTGGCAGAGTTCTCTTAGATTTAGCAAAAAAGATCATGACTAATTTTGTTCGCTGGTTGACTGAAATATTTGCGCCTTTTATTTAGAATAATAATAATAATAATAATAATAATAATAATAATAATAATAATAATAATAATAATAATAATAATAATAATAATAATAATAATAATAATAATAATAATAATAATAATAATAATAATAATAATAATAATAATAATGATAATAATAATAATAATAATAATAATAATAATAATAATAATAATAATAATAATAATAATAATAATAATAATAATAATAATAATAATAATAATAATAATAATAATAATAATAATAATAATAATAATAATAATAATAATAATAATAATAATAATAATAATAATAATAATAATAATAATAATAATAATAATAATAATAATAATAATAATAATAATAATAATAATAATAATAATAATAATAATAATAATAATAATAATAATAATAATAATAATAATAATAATAATAATAATAATAATAATAATAATAATAATAATAATAATAATAATAATAATAATAATAATAATAATAATAATAATAATAATAATAATAATAATAATAATAATAATAATAATAATAATAATAATAATAATAATAATAATAATAATAATAATAATAATAATAATAATAATAATAATAATAATAATAATAATAATAATAATAATAATAATAATAATAATAATAATAATAATAATAATAATAATAATAATAATAATAATAATAATAATAATAATAATAATAATAATAATAATAATAATAATAATAATAATAATAATAATAATAATAATAATAATAATAATAATAATAATAATAATAATAATAATAATAATAATAATAATAATAATAATAATAATAATAATAATAATAATAATAATAATAATAATAATAATAATAATAATAATAATAATAATAATAATAATAATAATAATAATAATAATAATAATAATAATAATAATAATAATAATAATAATAATAATAATAATAATAATAATAATAATAATAATAATAATAATAATAATAATAATAATAATAATAATAATAATAATAATAATAATAATAATAATAATAATAATAATAATAATAATAATAATAATAATAATAATAATAATAATAATAATAATAATAATAATAATAATAATAATAATAATAATAATAATAATAATAATAATAATAATAATAATAATAATAATAATAATAATAATAATAATAATAATAATAATAATAATAATAATAATAATAATAATAATAATAATAATAATAATAATAATAATAATAATAATAATAATAATAATAATAATAATAATAATAATAATAATAATAATAATAATAATAATAATAATAATAATAATAATAATAATAATAATAATAATAATAATAATAATAATAATAATAATAATAATAATAATAATAATAATAATAATAATAATAATAATAATAATAATAATAATAATAATAATAATAATAATAATAATAATAATAATAATAATAATAATAATAATAATAATAATAATAATAATAATAATAATAATAATAATAATAATAATAATAATAATAATAATAATAATAATAATAATAATAATAATAATAATAATAATAATAATAATAATAATAATAATAATAATAATAATAATAATAATAATAATAATAATAATAATAATAATAATAATAATAATAATAATAATAATAATAATAATAATAATAATAATAATAATAATAATAATAATAATAATAATAATAATAATAATAATAATAATAATAATAATAATAATAATAATAATAATAATAATAATAATAATAATAATAATAATAATAATAATAATAATAATAATAATAATAATAATAATAATAATAATAATAATAATAATAATAATAATAATAATAATAATAATAATAATAATAATAATAATAATAATAATAATAATAATAATAATAATAATAATAATAATAATAATAATAATAATAATAATAATAATAATAATAATAATAATAATAATAATAATAATAATAATAATAATAATAATAATAATAATAATAATAATAATAATAATAATAATAATAATAATAATAATAATAATAATAATAATAATAATAATAATAATAATAATAATAATAATAATAATAATAATAATAATAATAATAATAATAATAATAATAATAATAATAATAATAATAATAATAATAATAATAATAATAATAATAATAATAATAATAATAATAATAATAATAATAATAATAATAATAATAATAATAATAATAATAATAATAATAATAATAATAATAATAATAATAATAATAATAATAATAATAATAATAATAATAATAATAATAATAATAATAATAATAATAATAATAATAATAATAATAATAATAATAATAATAATAATAATAATAATAATAATAATAATAATAATAATAATAATAATAATAATAATAATAATAATAATAATAATAATAATAATAATAATAATAATAATAATAATAATAATAATAATAATAATAATAATAATAATAATAATAATAATAATAATAATAATAATAATAATAATAATAATAATAATAATAATAATAATAATAATAATAATAATAATAATAATAATAATAATAATAATAATAATAATAATAATAATAATAATAATAATAATAATAATAATAATAATAATAATAATAATAATAATAATAATAATAATAATAATAATAATAATAATAATAATAATAATAATAATAATAATAATAATAATAATAATAATAATAATAATAATAATAATAATAATAATAATAATAATAATAATAATAATAATAATAATAATAATAATAATAATAATAATAATAATAATAATAATAATAATAATAATAATAATAATAATAATAATAATAATAATAATAATAATAATAATAATAATAATAATAATAATAATAATAATAATAATAATAATAATAATAATAATAATAATAATAATAATAATAATAATAATAATAATAATAATAATAATAATAATAATAATAATAATAATAATAATAATAATAATAATAATAATAATAATAATAATAATAATAATAATAATAATAATAATAATAATAATAATAATAATAATAATAATAATAATAATAATAATAATAATAATAATAATAATAATAATAATAATAATAATAATAATAATAATAATAATAATAATAATAATAATAATAATAATAATAATAATAATAATAATAATAATAATAATAATAATAATAATAATAATAATAATAATAATAATAATAATAATAATAATAATAATAATAATAATAATAATAATAATAATAATAATAATAATAATAATAATAATAATAATAATAATAATAATAATAATAATAATAATAATAATAATAATAATAATAATAATAATAATAATAATAATAATAATAATAATGATAATGATAATAATAGTATTAATAATAATAATAATAATAATAATAATAATAATAATAATAATAATAATAATAATAATAATAATAATAATAATAATAATAATAATAATAATGATAATAATAAATATAATAATTTAAAAAAAAAAATAATAATAATAAAATAATAATAATAATAATAGTAATAATAATAATAATAATAATAATAATAAGAAAAAGCCGTAAGTAGCCTTATCTTTACTTTTGTTTGTTGTTACTAAAGAGAAGACATTTTTATTTGCAATGGCATCCTTGTAATGAATTCACGCCATTATAGACTTTATTTAGTATAGTAATTGTTCTGGTTTCTTCAATTTCATTATCTGTCTTTTCTTCTTTTCATTTCCTTTCTTCTTGTTTTTTCTTCTACTTCTCATTCGTCATCTCGTCTTCCTCCTCCTCTTCCTTCTTTTTTTTTTCTTTTTTTTCCAAATTTCGTCTTTTTTAATTCATTAAGATAAATCTCCACCTCTTTATTTCCTTTATCATCCTATCAATCTGGTCGTTAATGGCATGAAATTATTTAATCCAGCGAGCTTTTTATTTTAATGAATAGATGCTAGTTGCGGATAGTTATTTTTTTTAGATCGTTGTAGATGTTGTTTATCTAAGTTTGGATTTACTATTGATGTATTTATTTATTTCTTTTATTTTTTGTTTAAGTTTTCATAGTAACAATATGAATGTTCATTTTTGAAATTTGTGTTTTCTTTTTTTTTTGTTTTCTGTTAACGGGATACTTGCGGAGTGAGAGTGGAGATATGCAAAATATCTTATTTTTTACATATTGTATACGTGAAGTGCATCATATGTTAACCTCAATTTGTGTTAAATAAAGACTATATTATAGTGTAAATTTTATATTTTTTCTATAATAAAATAAAATAATTACATATCGCTATCATTATATGTTGTCAATATAGGGATTTTATTATTAATATTATTTTCACAACAATCTCGCAAAAGTTTTAGATTATGCAAGTGGTCACCTGTGGCCTGGATTGTCGGGAGCGGAGTTGCACATGACGTCAAGTGGTTTAACTTCGTGCATTAGGGCTTTGGAGGAGTCGTGGCCAAATTTGACAAGCCGTCTTATGGGCGTCTTTGATATCCTGGTTATGTTTCTTGTGGTGTCATACTTGCCCTGAGGGCCTGTCAGCCGAAAATAGGGAACTTTTTGTATCTAAAACCTGGGCCAGTAATTGGCGTTTTTTAAATCGTCTGAACTATTGGTATTTTGTATATAGTTTATATCTATATAAAAAAAGTTGCTGGTGAAAAGGATCTGAACATAGTATAAGCTTCTTTACAAGGATGTCATAGTGTAATATTACAATAAGATAACATTGAAAAAGAATTTAACAAGAATAATCTGTCTTTGTTCTTGCAAGGCCAGCGACACATAAAATCAAATAAGGCAACATAATCTCATGAATGACTTTCAAGCTCGTTGGTTGCTTTCCTCTCGGCGCACTTCGCATCAGAGGCGGATCCACACGTGTGAGGAAAAAGTGAACACGGATGTGAAATACCTCCATAAGACGGCTTAGTGTGAATCGATATCCAATTATTTCATTCATATATACGATTTTGAAATAAATACATTGGTAAAAAAAAAAAAAAAAAATAGTGAGGTTTTTAGAACATAAGAAGAAGAAGAAGAAAAAAAGGGCCGTAAGTAGCCTTCATGTGATGAATCATAATGAAATGTTCAACCGTTTTCGTTTTGCTGTCTGATTTATATCATTACTTACTGTTAACTATGTAAATATAATCTAACAATTGTTTTATTTTCTTCCATCATACAATCTGTATTATGTAATACTATTACGGTACATATAACAAATTCATCGATGTCACACATAATACATGATACGAAATCTGGATGATAGACATATCTTGAAATATTTGCAGAATGTTGCATGAACAATAGGGAAATAAAATTCTCGGTTCTTAGGAAAAGTTGGAAAATTCAGGAAACAGTACAGGAAAATAGGACAAAAATGTTCTCCTGTATCCAGGGATTTTTTTTTTATCCTGCTTTAACTCAATATATCTGCATGGAGAGGAATTCAAAACTGGAGCAACTACTCTTTATCTTAATATATGGAATGGAGCGTTACAGACCATTAAGCTTCCAGAAAAACTCAAGGAGGCAAACGGTTGGAGTCGCTTGGTTTTACTTTGTGGTCCGTTTAGCTGCAAGTTTTTCCCTTAAAATCGCGTAACAGTCAGTATTCTTTGTCCTTAAGATCACACACACACACAACTCACACACACACACACACACACACACACATATATATATATATATATATATTTTATATATTATATTTTTATATATTATATTTTTATTATTTATAAATTTTATATTTTTAAATAATTTTTATATATTTAAAATATATATATATAATAAAAATATTCATTTATATATATAAAGAGAGAGTAAGGAAAAGAAAAAGGGGAAAAGCAAAACCCCGGAGAGAGGCAGAGGGGGGAAAAAGGGGGAGGGGGGAAAAAAGGAAAAAAGGAAAAAAAAAAAAAATATTAACAAGAGAGTTACTTCACAATAACAAAATATATAAAAAATGAAGGAAAATAAATCATTTAGACTTCATGTGGAACAATTTATTCATAAGACAACGAATCACAGTATTTCAATTTAAAATTTCTTCAGTAATAAAAATTTTAAAAATTCCCTACAAAAAACACTCACAAAAATTTTAAAAAAACACAAAAAGCCCATACTACTTTTTTTTTTTTTTTATTTTTCTTTCTTTCTTTCTTTCTTTCGTTCTTTTAGATAAGTCTGTGAAAAAATTGTTGAAAATTCTACAAGCAAGTGAAAGTATGCATACAGAAGGCTTAAGCAAAAGACATAAGACTGACTAGAATTAATGATTACGAATCAAATAAGAAATATTAAGATAAAGCAAAAGCATGTACTATAAGCGCTAGAGATGCAACTAAGAAATGCTAAGTTGGTGACTAAGTTCTTATGTTAGTAATTCTGTGATATGGCAACCAGAGTGAAAAGGAAAATTGTAGTAACAAAATAGAACATTTGCCAGTAATTAAAAATGTATGAAGAGGATCCCGTTAGCTGAGATTACAGCTGTGGCGAAAATAGGTAAGATTACATGTCGTTTTGGAGTTTGGCAAAGTTGCCACCGGAAACAAAATCAAAAGGCGAGGAAACTCGGAAGAAAAACACTAAACGCGCAACATTTCGAGGAAAAAAACGATAATATTGAAGAAAAAAACGAAGAAAAAAACGATTTTAGCGATTTCATTCTTACGAGGACAGTTTCTTCAGTTCAATCTTTTCCACACTCCTGGTTGCGTTTTATGTTTCATTAATTGCCTGATCTTTGGTAGGGGAGAGGGGGGGCCACGGGGATCACCGCCCCCTGGGGCTGGTACCCCCCCTGGTCGGCCACGAAGACGATCTCGACGGGGACGCCCTCGGGGGACGTGTACCTGGCGACAGGAAAGGTCAACATTGTGGTGAGAGGTCACTGATAAGATGTTTTGGGATATCCTTCTTAGGGCGCGCATTTGTCAGGTGAAGGAGGCGAATTATGAAAGAGGTCATTGGCTGTAATTAATGTTTTCTTTTCTTTTTTCTTCTTGTTTTCAAATAGTAGAAAAGGATATTCATATCTGTAAGGAGATGTATCTATAAGGTGAGAAGGGATGACATCTGATGCACTGGGTTTAAAGAGCTCTTGAATTTTGCAAACTGATATGATGGAAAATAGCAACAAAAGATTGGACAAAGAGTAGCAACAAGAACAGAAGAAACAAAATAGGATAGAGAGAAGGAAGAGAAAAAGGGGAGGAGAGAAAAAGAGAGGAGGAAAAGAGGAGCGAGAGAAGAGAGAAGAGAGGGGAAGGAGGAGAGAGAGAGAAAAAAGAGAGAGGAGAGGGGAGGGAGCGAGAGAGAGAGAAAAAAGGGAAAAAGAGAGAGGAGAAGGGGAGCGAGAGAAGAGAGAGACGAAAAACCCCAAATCCCCACCTCCCGCCTCCCTCCTTTTGCCCCGTCCGTCGCTCCCTTTCCCCGGGCTCCCGAGAGAGAGAGGAGAGAGGAGAGGGGGAGAGAGAGAGGAGGAGAGAGAGGGGAGGGGGAGAGAAAAGGGGAGGGGGAAGAGAGAGAGAGAGAGGGAGCCCAAGCCCAAAATCCTCACCTCCAGCCTCCCCTTCCCCCCCGCCTGTCCGTCGCCCCTCCTTCCCGGAAAATCCTGAGAGGGAGGGGGGGAGAGGGGGAGGAGAGGAGAGAGGGAGAGAGAGAAGAAAAAGAGAGAGAGAGATAGAGAGCGAGAGCAAGGAGAGACGAAACCCAAATCCCCACCCCCAGCCTCCCCCCTTCGCCTGTCC
>NW_028234436.1:8938150-8945528 GCF_977035675.1 Penaeus japonicus
AAATCCATGTAAAAAAAACAACCTCGAAAATTTAGGGAAAACAAAGTATTTCTAACTGGAATTCGAGTTTGAACCTTACTATTTCTCCCCCCCCCCTTACTACGTCATCGACCCCCCTTCCGCCCCCGCAGCCCTGTACCCGTAGCTGAACTTTGCTGGGCGTGTATTGAGGCCCTCGCCGGCTGGAGAAGAGCCGAGGGAAGGAACAAGCTGAAGTGCCCGGCAGCCAGACCTGGGGTGGGTCCTGCCCCCAAAGTGGGTTGCGAGCTGTGGGGAGGGGGGGGGGGGGGGCAGTTGATGTTTTGTGGTTATGTCAGATTGGAATTTTGAAAAAAGAGTTTGAAATTGTATTTAATTTGCAATGTTTAAGTTTTTTTTTTCGATTATTTTTCCTTTTTCTGTTTTTTTTCTGTTTTTATCTTCTTTCCTTCCCCCCTCTCCCCTTTCAAATTCCCCCCACCTCTTTTCCCCTTTTCCCCTTTCCCCCCAATCCACTTTCTCACTTCCCCCCCTTTCCCTCCTTTCCCCCCTCCTTAACCCCCTCCCTCATCCCTTTTTCCCCTCCTTCCCATGGTCTCCCCCCCCCTCCCCGTTCCACTCCCCTTTCCACCCTCATCCCCCCCCCCACCCTTTCCCCCTTCTCCTCTTCCCTCCATCCTACAACCTTCTCTCTCCCCCCCTTTCCCCCTTCCCCTCATTCCCCCCCTTAACCCCAAACCCTTTTCTCCTCCCTAAAAACCTCACCTTTCCCTTCCCCCCTCCCCTCTTCCAGTACCACCCATCCTTCCCCCTCCCCCTTCCCCCTCATTCCCCTCTCTTCCTTTTCTCCTCCCTCCCCCACCCCCTCCCCCCTCACCCACCTCCACGTAGCAGTTCCTCCACTCGTTGCAGGACTTGATCGCCACCTCCACCAGGGCCAGGGACTCCTTCGCCTCGTCGCTGGACTTGGCGCTGCTGGAGGAGGCGCTGGAGGAGGCGGTGGCGGAGGAGGCCGAGGAGCTCCTGGAGGGCGGGGAGAAGAGGCTGTCGAGGGGGAGGTGCACCTGACACGCCCTCGTCACCTCCCACGACACACGCACGCAGAGCTCCGTCATGACTTCCCTGAGGGGGTAGGAGAAGAGGGGGGAGGAGGGGGGACGGGGGAGGGGGAGATGGTGAGGGTGGGGGGGGGGGGGAATTTGGGGGGGGGGGTTGTGTGAGGGGGGTTTTGGGGGGGGGAAGAAAAGTGGGGGGGGGGGGGATGAGGGGGGGAAAAATGATGGGGGGGGGTGGGAGGGGGAAAATGTGGGGGGGGGAAAAGGGGGAGGGGGGATGTGGAGGGAAGATGGTGAGGGGGGGATGGGGAGGGGAATATGATGGGGGAAGGGATGGGAGGAGAAGCAGGGGAGGGGGGGAGGGGGGAAGGAAGGGGAAGATGATGAGGGGGGATGGGGAGGGGAAGATGATGGGGGATGGGATGGGAGGAGAAGCAGGGAGGGGGTGGGAGGAAGGAAGGGGAGGGGGAGGAAATGGTAAGGTGGGAGGGAAAGGGGAAAAAAAGGTGGGGAGAAAAGTAGGTATGGAGGAGGTGGGTGAAGGACGGGGAGAAAGGTATGTAAAGATGAAGAAGGGGAGGAATGGGAAAGGGGAGAGGTGGGGGAATGGAGGAAAGTTAAGGGGCGAGGAAGAGGGAGAGAGTAAGGGGGGCGAAGGGAGAAAAAGGGTTTTGAAAAAGGGGAAGTGGAGGGAAGAGGAGAAGGGAGAGAGGCAAAATAGAGAAATAGGAGTGAGAGAGAAAGGAAGAGAGTGGGGGGAGGGGAGAAAGAAAAAAAATAGATATTATACAGACTATTTAAGTATAGCTCCAAATCTATAATCCATATAATTCTTCATTTAGAATGAATAAAACGTTCTGTAGACTTTCTATAATCGCTCTTAGATTCCCAAAAAGAAACTACTATAATTATACTGGTCATAATGATAGTAATAATAATAATAATGATAATTATATTAACAATATCAATAACAATAATGATAAAAATAATGATAATAATGATAATAATAATACCTATAATAACAATAACAATGATATCAATAATTATAATGATATATAATAAAAATAAGAATGAGAAGAATAACAGTAAAAATGATGATAAAGAAAATTTATCGTAAATGTTGTATTCCAATAATAATAAAATAATGAAAAGCTGCATCAGTCCCTTTTAAAAAAAAAAAAACCCCTTTTTTTGGGGATTTTCTTCCTCCTCACTCATGTAATATTCATTACTCATAATTATCATTCATGAATAGTTTTACTCAGCATGTGTACTTTTATTCCTTATTATTAAAAATTTACAAAAACACTTGTCTTGAGTATTTAAAAAAAATACTCACCGTTTAAGGTCCCTAAAAATATACCAATTTGCTTACTCCTGGTTAAGAATATGAATCATTTACTCATAGTTATTCATGAACATTCCTAGCGGCTGAAGAACACGGATATTATTTGAATCATTACACATCACAAAAATTACTCATCACCATTCATTGAAACAAGTGTCACCGTTTAAAAATATCATGAAATAATTATCATCACCATTTCCCCCCCCCCCCTCATCTCCCACCTCAACCCCCCCCCCCTTTAACCCATATCCCCCTGTCAGTCCATCTTTACACAATCACCTTTAGAATTCATGTTTTACCCCCCCTTTCCCCCCTACCCCCAACCCCCGGCCCCCGTATCCCCCCCCCTCCTAAAAAATAATACATGGAATAACTAAATAATGGGAAAAAATAATATATGAATATATATAAACTAATTATGATAAATAATCGATAGATATATTAATAAATTAATGCATGAATGAATATGACTAAATAAACGATTGAATAAACAAATAAATATATATGTAAATAAGGGATTAATATACAAAGAATAAATAAATAAGTAGATAAGTGAATGAATAAATAAGTATGTAAACAAATAGATAAGTAAATAAGTAAATGAATAGACTTTATATATATTTTATATATAATATATTTTAAAATTTATATTTATATATATATATGTTTAGCATCGGGTCTTACTACGGTTGTGGTAGTGGTTGGAGTGCGTCAGATGATCCCGAGGGGAAACCAGGACGTCGTAATGTGCTCCTTTGTGCTTGCACCGTGTCCGTGTAGAGGCGCTCGAGGGGCGTCTCCAGATGCAGCAGCTGCCCGCCCGTCTCTCGGAGGCGCCGCTGCACCGCCTGGGTAGGGGGATGGGCGGTGCGAGATGCATTTGGATGTATTTGTATTTGCATCTAATTATATGTTTGTATCTCATTCTATCTTTGTTTAGCTATGGCCATACAAACACACACATATATACATACATATACACATACATACTCAATATTTATATATTATATATATATATTTAAATTTTTATATATATAATAAGTAAATATTTTATTTATATTAATGTATATTTTATATAACCAAATCTTTAACCCGTTCTATCCTGTCAAATCCCAATTTACCAGTTCTTTCGTCATCTTTTAACCCATTTTTGAGAGCCGTAAATTTTGATAGCTACATTTTCGAGCGGGCCTTGAGGTTGTTTCACAGCCCGGCTGAGGGGAGGGTGAAGGTGATCTTGCGCCTCAGATCGGATGCTTCCTTACGTGGGGGCTTTCCCCGAGGGCCCGGAGCTCTCAAACAGGCCGGCTGTTGGCGAAGGAAAGGGAGGGAGGGTAGAGGTTGCGAAATGAGTTCTTTTTCCCTTTACTGGATTCTCTCTCTCTTCTGTCTTCTCTCTCTTCTTCTCTCTTTTCCTTCTCTCTCTATTTGCCTCTCTCTCTTTTTCTCTCTCTCTTTCCTTCTCTCTCTTTTTCTATATTTTTATATATATTTATTTATATTTATATTATATTTTTATTATCAGGTTTTTTAAAAATTTAATCATATTTAGACCAAGACGAAAGGGTTTTAGATATATCGTGTTTACAGGGGAAGCCTGTTTAAAGTTGTATTTAAAAAAATCATTGGCCCAAAAATGGGAACACATTTAGACAGAAAAAAAAAAAAATTTAAACACAGATATTTTTGTCCAAAATTTGCTAAATGAAGTACATAAAAAAAACGACAAACATCCCAACATAGGCCTATTCTCACATTTTTTTGAGAGTGGAATTTATGCAGAAGGGCCCGCTCAAGAGGCGAAGAGGCATTTGCTCGAAGGTGAAGGCGTGGATTTGCTCGACCCCGTGAAGGGACCAGTTCTGGGGGGATCCAAAGGAAAATGAGTGAGGTGTTTGTTACGGGCATTTATGTCTCTCTCTATTTTTTCTCTTCTTTCTGTCTATCAGTGGAAGGATTCTTTTGCTTCCCCAGGCATGTCTGATTTCCCCCCCTCAAAATTGGGGGAGGGCTTCGGTTTTGTTTACAAATGTTCTCTATGGATTATCTCTTCCCCCCTTTCACCTTGGCTGTTGTAAAACACAAGAAGAGGAAGTCTCCCCCTCCCCCCCCCCTCCTCACCTCCGCCCTGGCCAGAAGGCCAGCGGCGGCGGGCAAATGGCCTCCTGTCGCCCGGCAGCGCCGGACTCCCCCGGCAGGAAGAGTTGGGGGAAAAATCCGGGACTGACCCCCACGTGGGGGAACGCTGGGCGCCCCCACGGGTTCAGGAGGTGGGACCCCCGGGAGGGGGGTGGTGTGGTCTCGCCCAAAAGGCGCGGCGAGCGGGAGGCCCAGGGACGGGTTTGGGTACACCTTAGGGGGAAGTGCCCCATTTGCGTCGGGTGGGGTCTTGGGGCCAGGAGCCGTAGCTGCGGGGAAGAAGGGCTTGGCGGGGTTTTTTTTATTTTTTTTTTTTTATAATGCATATTATTTACGATTTTTTTTGTTTTTTGTTTTAAATGGTTTAGTTATTAGTGATAATCGAATCAAAAAATATTTTTCTTTATCCCATATATCTTTATAAAATTTAAAAAATATTTACTCCTTCCGAAAGAACAAAATTTTGAAAAACCCAAATTTTGACGGTTTAAAGGACATTATTTGGAACTTATGAAAACACATTTTTTTTCAAGTGTGTTAACCACACACGAAATAACATACAAGACACAACCAGACCAGACCGGACACACACTCAACCCACACACACGTCCGAAAAAAAAACCCACACTATACCCACCCCACCCATCCACCAAACAATAATCTCCTTTTTACAGCATTAAATTTACACGGTCGAAATTCCCCGCTGTAATTCTCTCCGCGAATTTTCTCTGACGAAATCCCCGACCAGATCATGCCGGCCACGGGGGTTGGGGGACAGCCAGGGGACCCTCTCGCCATCCTGTTGGGGCATAGTTTAAGAGATCATAGATAGGAAGGTAGGGGGGGGTTAATAATATACATATATATTATTAAAATTTATATATATATATTTATATATATATTATTTATATATATATACCCCCACATCCTTTATTTATTTTTCTTTTCTTCTTATATATGTAAAAATTGACAGAGATGATAGATAGATAGGGGGGGTGTAGATAGTTTGATAGATACAGAGGGGGTAGGTGGGCAGACGCTAGATATGTAGTAGAAGATGGGTAGATAGTTTGGGGGTAGATAATAAGGATACAGTGAAAAAAAAATTAAACTAGATCCATCGATGATGGGTTTGAACGATCAATCGATAGTGTAGTAGGTAGGTTGATGGGGATAGATGGGGGGGTGATAAGTATAGGGAAAAAATCAATAATGATAGTGGGCGATAGATAGATACTGTACGTAGTTAGCTAGATAGATAATCAAATTGATTTAAATTTCTAAATTGGTTTGATAGAAAAACAGATACCCCAGATCGATTTGATGATAATTTAGATATCTAAAAAGATTTTCGAGTAAATAAATTAATGGCTACTGGCCACTGTGTCCAACATTTAAAAGCCACTAATATAACACGAATATTACCACAGGGATATATTCATGACGCTTGATGAGCACAGAATCCCTGCATGCACACGAACGAAATGCTCTTAGTTAAAATCTCTCATCATCCACTGAATTAAAGTGGGGACATATTGAATTTGGGATACAGTGGGGCATTACAATACCATTATCAATGTGAGTCCAGCTTAATTTTTGGAAAGTTGTGTGATTTGTATAAGGAAAGAATTTTTACTTTTCAAATAAGTTGCAAAGACAGATATTGGTAGTTTTATTGTTTAGAATTGGAAAGGGGTCGTCATACTAGGAAATTTTTTGAATAAACAAAAAGGGCTTTGATATCTTATGTGATGATTTTCAGAGCCATAAAAAAGTGAAAGAAGTGATGTATAAAAGGGAAAAAAAGAGAAACAAAGTAAAAAAAAGATCAAAAATATACAGGGCAAAGAAAAAGGTCATGGCAGAAACAGAAAAAAAGGAGAAAAATTTTAAAAAAAAAACCATGAACGAAAAAAAAGCAAAAAACAGCGACCAAAATCAGTGCAATCCCCAGGGGTAACAACAGGAGGGTCTGGTTCCTCCCTCAAGAAGCTGGTGGCGAGAGACAGATGGTGCGGCGTCCATACCAGGTGGTTCTTCTCGGGCAGGCATAATATTTCTTGCATTAATTCCAGCTGTTGAAGAGAGGATTGGCTTAAAGTAAGATGTCAAGTCAATTAAACGTCTCTTCAAAGATCAGTTCAGTGTTTTATGTCTGTTCATGTGGAGTGCCTGTGGAATCAGTGATGAGATGATGCTAAAATATTCAATCATACATAGATGTATAGACATTAGCGTGTGGGAATAATAACATATAAATTAAAACTAACATTCATTATAACCAGCCCATTAACGCAAAGCATGCACAGACACATCAATAACCTATTTCTCCCAATGAAAAAACGAACAACACACACCTACAAGCACATCTCCCTCCCTCCCTTTCACGCCCCTCCCCCTTTCCCTTTGTTGGTCTTTTTTCCCCCCTCCTCCGCCCCCCCTACTCTTGTCCCCGGAGGTTGGAGGAAGTGGGCCCGGAAGGATTAAAATTTTATTAAATTTTTTAAAAACAGTAATTGTCAATTGTTAGATGTTTTTAGTTTCATTCAGTTTGCGTTATCCAAAGTAGGAAGAATCGTCTACTGAGATATTTCTCAGCCGTACATGCTTTCCCCTTTCCCATATTGCCTAACTATGTATATAAATGGCTCCCCTTTAATCCTTTTTAAATTTTTAAACCGTTTTTCTACCCTTTTAAATCATTCCCCCATTGCAGTATTGTAGGACTGAGCCCAAACCGACTCCCCAAAATCCCTTTATTTAGAAAATAAAAAATTGCAGGAAGTTTTTTTATCTTCCAAGTCTCCCTAGTGGTGGGAAATTTTTTTGTGTGTGTGAACCCCTTTTTTATCGTGGA
>NW_028234436.1:8945628-8950628 GCF_977035675.1 Penaeus japonicus
ATATATATATATATTATATATATATATATATATATATTACATATATATGTATATATATGTATATATATATATATATATATATATATATATATATATATATATATATATATATGTATATATATATACATATATATAATGAAAAAGAGAAAGAGAAACACCGGAGGAAACAGGTGCTGCATGAATCACTGCCATCTGTTGACTATGAGGATCATTACATCTGTGTTTATTGAGACTCTGGAAACAAGGCGGAGTGACTTTTCCTTTCCCTTCGCGACCAACGTTTGGCGAATATTGAGTGAATTAATAAGATGTGAATGTTAATTATCTATCTGTCTGTATATCTATCCATCTGTCAATCTATCTATATATTTATTTATATCCATAATGATGATAGAAATGATAACATAAGAATGATGATAATAATGATGATGATAGATATAACATCAATTTTTCATTTTTCTGATAATATAGATGAAAATATTATTGAAATACAAACATTGCTATTCTTACATTACTAATTGTAAAAAGATAATGTCAACATTAAATTGATATCATTAATTGATGGGAATAACAATAATGATGATGATGATAATGATGATGATGATGGTAATGATAATGTTGATAATATTGATAGTACTTATGATTATAGTAATAATTATAATATTGATGATAATGATAGTAATAATGATAATGATGATAATAATGATAATTAGGATAATACTACTACTGCTGTTACTGCTGATGATAATACTGATAATATTGATTCTAAGAATGATTATAACAATAGTAATACTGATGATTACAATAATAATGATAATGATCAGATAATAATTATAATATCGATAATGATAGTAACGAAATTAATAGAAATGATAATGGCAATGATGATGATAATGATAATAATAATAATAATAATAATAATAATAGTGATGATAACAATCATAATAATAATAACAACAACAATAATAATAATAATAATGATAATGATATTAATAATAATGATAATAATAATGATAATAATAATAACAATAATGATAACAACAACAACAACAAAAATAATAATAATGATATTAATAATGATAATAATGATAATAATAATAATAATAATAATAATGATAATGATAATAATAATAATGATAATAATAATGATGATGATAATAATAATAATGATGATATTAATAATGATAATAATAATAATGATAATAATAATAATAATAATAATAATAATAATAATAATAATAATAATGATAGTGATAATAATAATGATATCAATTATTATTATCATTATAATAATAATAATAATAATAATAATAATAATAATAATAATGATAATAATAATAATGATAATAATGATAATGATAATAATGATAATAATAATAATAATAATAATGATAATAATAATAATAATAATAATAACAATAATAACAAAGCATTATATGTAAAACACAAATAAAAACAATCAAAAAGCAAAAATACTCTTCACAAATCCAAGAGTCAACCAAAATAACGTAGGCACAGAAAGGAAAGCGTGAGGTGGGTTTAGAATAGTGTACCATTAAATTCCGACTTTCTCTTTCAAATAACATGAAGTGAGAAAGAAAACGTAATAACAAGCTCGTTAAAGAAAACGACCACCTTTTATTTTACTCTCTCTTTCTTTTTCTGTTGTATGTTGGTTTATCTGTTTGCTTCTGTCTCTGTCTGTCTGACTTTCTCTCTCTCTCTCTCTCTCAAGATAGCCGATCGCACGGGGGATAGTACTTTAATCATTACAGACTCCCTCTCCTCACTTCATGCACTAAATTCATACAGAAATGATAACACAGGACTCGTGTCAACAGCGAGGCATAGGTTGAATAGATTGTTTCTGAAGGATGTAACCACTAAAATATTGTGGGTACCATCACGCATAAATCTAGAGTTACACGATATGGCTGATGCTCTATCTAGATCATGCAGTCATATGGATACTATTGAGTATGACATTGGTGTAACAACTAAGCATGTACGTAAGATCATAAAGAAAAAGCTCTCCACTCAGGCTGAAACCGAGAGAAATGTTGAGCAAGACACAAGCAGATCAATCATTCACCATAATGCTATGTCCAAGACAAAGCATATCTACGGCAGTACAAACAGAGTTACGAGACAGCTTGATGTAGTGACCGCAAGGTTACGGCTTGGCTACAAATATTACTGGGAGTATAGTGTTTCAAACAATGCTGGGGGAACTGAATGCAAGTTGTGCAGTCAGCCCTATTCACACACCCTTGACCACTATGTAATGATATGTCCTCTAATTGAAGAATTTCGTGAAAGGATTGAACGTAAAACATTGTACAGTATTGCAACATCCTTTATAGAGGACGGCATTTTATCAGATATATTACGTAAACACAAAGACTTTGCCTGTAATAGATAAAATTGCAAGGCCTCTCTAGAGTGATATACATGCACTACTATGTCTTATGTATAGCTTTGCCCTAGCTTATTGATTGACAGGGTCATAGTAATATCTGCTTTACCAACAATGTATGTCTCAGAACCTAATATGAACTGTACAAATCATTTAGGCTTAGTTCCTATGCCTATTCATGTGTATACAATGTATATAGTATGAATAAACATATCAAAATCAAATCTCTCTCTCTCTCTTTCTCTCTCTCTCTTAGTCTCTCTCTCTCGCTCTCTCTCTTTCTCTCTTTTTTCTGCCCCACTCCCCCCATCTCCCTGTGTCTCTCTCTCGTAATAAGGAGAAAGAAAGATAGAAATGAGAGACGGTGAATGTGAAAAGAATAAGGAAATGGAAAAGAAAGAGACTCCAACAGGCTCTCCTCCTCTTCTCCCTAAACCCCCCCTCCCCCTCTCTTTCCCTCTGATTCTTTCTTTGTGTTTTCCTCTCCCTTATTTCTTCTGCTTGTCCCTTCCCCCTTCCTCTATCCCTCACCTCCCACCCCACCTCTTCAAACATTATCTGCCTTTTCCCCCTTCCTCTTCCTCTATCTCTTCCTTCTTCACCCTCCTCCCTCTCCCCTATCCAACTCCTCCTCCCTCCTTCTCTTCTACTCCCTCTACCTCCTCCTCACCTGCTCCCCTTCCTTCCCTTCTTCACTCCTCTCCTACTCCCCCCCATTTTCCCTTTTATTTCCCTTCCTTACTCCTCTTCCCTTTCCCCCCCTTCCTCTTCCTTCCTCCTCCTCCTCCCCTAATCTCCCTCCCCCTTCTCCCTTTCCTTTCCCTTCCCTATTCCCCGCCCCTCCTCTTAACTCCCCCCATTTCTCCCTTCCCCTTCCCTTCCGTATCCCCCCTCCTCTTAACTTCCCCTCCCCCCCTTCCTCTTCTCCGAGGCGACGAAAACACGGAACCACAAGAAAAGGATGATTGTGATGAATGGTTGAGAATCATGATAATAGGAGGTGTTGAACCATCACTCATTCGCTCACTCGTACACTCGCTCGCTCTCTCGCTCACTCTTTCGCTCATTTTGTCCGGGGATGGAGATAAACAAGAGGGCTTTCTTTCTTTCTCTTTCTCTCTTATCCGTTTCTTCTTTTCCCGTATTATTCTTCCGTTTCCTCTTCCTTTTAGCCTTTGTTTCTTTATTTCCCTCGATTCCTTCTCTCCCATTCCTCCTTTCTCCTCCCCGCCCTTTTCCTCCTCCTCCCTTTTTATTCCCACTCTTTCCCTTCTCTTCTTTCTCCTTTCCCCTCTCTTCCCTTATCCTCCTTTTACCTTCCGTCCCTCCTCCCCCTTCCCCCCAATTCCTCTATTTTCCTCCTCTCTCCTTCCATCCCCCTTCCTCCTCTCTCCTTCCCTTCCTTTTCCTCATTCTCCGCTCCTCAGTTTTCTTGACTTCCGTGCTCTTTCCTTCTCTCTTTCCCTCGTCTCCTTCGCCTCCACCTCTTCCTCTTGTTACATTTTCCTTCGCTTTTACCAAAGATTATTCTTCATGTTTGCTCTATTTATGTGTTTCTCTTTCTATCAATCATCTTATTTCTGCTTCTTCTTCTTCTTCTCCGCCTTTCTCTTTGTCTTCCTGTTTGTTTATGTATATTGGTCTTCCTCTCACCTTCATTTTCTTATTTTCTTTTTCTCTCTCTCCCGTGATCTGCCCAACCTATTTTTTGATGCTCTGTCTCTGTCTCTCTCTCTCTCACCTCCATTTTCTTATTTCTCATTTCACCTTCTTATTTCTTATTTAACCTTCATTTTCTTATTTCTTCCTCTCACCTTCAATTTCTTATTTTCTTTTTCTTTCTCTCTCTCCCCTGATCTGCCCAACCTAATTTTTTGTTGCTCTCTCTCTCTCTCTCTCTCTCTCTCTCTCTCTCTCTATCTATCTATCTATCTATCTATCTATCTATCTATCTCTCTCTGTCTCTCCCTCTCTTCTTTTATCTATTTCTTCCCAGATATGTCTGAATCCTTTCCTCTCCTCATTTCCTCTTTGTCTTTACCTCCATCTTTATCAACCTTCCTTTCTATTTCAGTATTTCTATGGCCTTTGCCTCCTTTTATACGTTCAGTGTACGTATAAAAAGTGTTACTTTTCTCGTGTCTGTCCATTGATCACAAAGGTAAACATTTTTGTTCGTTTAAGGGGAATTGTGTTCAATAGTTACAGTTCCTAGTCTCTGTATCTGTATGTATTGATAACACACACACACACACACACACACACAAACACACACACACATACACGAACACACGCACACACGAACACACACACACACACACGAACACACACACACACACACACACACACACACACACACACACACACACACACACACACACACACACACACACATATATATATATATATATATATATATATATATATATATATATATATATCAGAAAATCTAGAACGAAATAAAACTAGATGATGATTTTAGAATAATAAGAAAGGCGTAAGGTGTCGACGATCTAAGAATTTTGGAACCATCATTGACTATATATATATGTATCTATCTAGTTATCTATCTATCGAGACACAA
>NW_028234436.1:8955628-8958128 GCF_977035675.1 Penaeus japonicus
ATATATATATATATATATATATATATATATATATATATATATATATATAAATATATATATACTGTATATATATATATTACATATATATATATATATATATATATATATATATCCATATACATATATAGATATATATAATCATATTTATATATAATATATATATATATATATATATATATATATATATAGAGAGAGAGAGAGAGAGAGATAGAGGAGAGAGAGAGAGAGAGAGAGAGAAAGAGAGTGAGAAAGAAAAGCGTAAAAGAAAGAAAAAGAAAGAGAGAGCGAGAGAGAGAGAGAGGAAGAAGAAGAAGGTGCGAGAATATGAAGCATCTGCCAAGACGGAGACTAGACACTTAAGGGGACACAGGAGGAGTCGTTTGCGTGGACATTGGCATTAGAAGCACCTCTTAAGTGGTCGACGCGAGGTGGTTGGCGGGAATAGAAGAGGCTGCGTGGAATAAGAATAAGGGGGAAGGGAGGATAAAGGGAGGAGGAGGAAGTAGGAAAGAGGAGGAAGAGAGGGAAGGAGGCGAAGAAAGGAGAAGCTGCGTGTAATGAGATTAGGAGGGAGGATAAAGGAGTGAGGGGGAGAGAGAAAGAAGAAAGGAGGGGAGGAAGGAAGGAGGAAGAAAGAGGAGGAGGGGGAAGAGAGGAGAGGCTACGTGGAATAAAAATAGGGAGGATAGAGGAAGGGAAGAGAGGAGGAGGAAGAAGTTAGAAAAAGGAGGAGGAGGAGGGAGAACTTAAAAAAAAAAAAAAAAAAAAAAAAAAAAAAAAAAAAAAATGATAGGTCCATCTACCTATCTATCTTATTCTCTCTCTCTCTCTCCATCTTTCTCTCTCTCTCTGTCTCTCCCTCTCTCTCTCTATCTCTCTCTCTCTCTCTCTCTTGCTCGCTCTCTCTCTTGCTCGCTCTCTCTCTCATAAATACAGATAGACAAATGTACAGCGAAATGATCTCATACAAGATCAGCAGAACAAAGAGACTAAGACTTCTGAAAATCGAGGAAACTTTTCGCTCACGTGTCATTTTTAGTCTGCTTCGTGTTAGCAACTTTATTGACAGCTTTCTTGTATGATAGAATGTGTTAACAAAAATAGTAAGTAGGCTATTTTATTTTTGTATTGCTAGGAAAGACAAAGAATGATATAGATGATTAGATTGATGTATTTCTATCTATGTATATGTATATATGAATATATATATATATATATATGATTATATATATGTATATATGTATATATATACATATATATATATATATATATATATATATATATATATATATATATATATATATATACTGTATATATATACATACATATATATATATATATATATATATATATATATATACATATATAGATATATATAATCATATATATATATATATATATATATATATATATATATATATATAGAGAGAGAGAGAGAGAGAGAGAGAGAGAGAGAGAGAGAGAGAGAGAGAGAGAGAGAAAGAGAGTGGGAAAGAAAAGCGTAAAAGAAAAGAAGAAAAGAGAAAGTGAGAGCGAGAGAGAGAGGAAGAAGAAGAAGGTGCGAGAATATGAAGCATCTGCCAAGACGGAGACTAGACACTTAAGGGGACACAGGAGGAGTCGTTTGCGTGGACATTGGCATTAGAAGCACCTCTTAAGTGGTCGACGCGAGGTGGTTGGCGGGAATAGAAGAGGCTGCGTGGAATAAGAATAAGGGGGAAGGGAGGATAAAGGAGGGAGGAAGAGGAAGTAGGAAAGAGGAGGAAGAGAGGGAAGGAAGGCGAAGAAAGGAGAAGCTGCGTGTAATGAGAATTAGAGGGAGGGGAGGATAAAGGAGTGAGGGGGGAGAGAAGAAGATAAGAAGAAAGGAGGGGAGGAAGGAAGGAGGAAGAAAGAGGAGGAGGGGGAAGAGAGGAGAGGCTACGTGGAATAAAAATAGGGAGGATAGAGGAAGGGAAGAGAGGAGGAGGAAGAAGTTAGATAAGGGAGGAGGAGGAGGGAGAACTTAAACAAAAAAATAAAATAAAAATAAATAAAGGAGAACAAAAAACACAAAACAAAATGATAAAAACAGAAATAGGAAAAAAGTACCTTCAACGATAGATTGAAATGCCAATGTTTTCCTTTTGTGTGTTGAGAGATTTAGACGAGGCAGCCCTGAAGATTTCGAGGCTTGTGTGTGTCAACTCGTGGGCTATTGTGTTTATTCCTTTGTTTTTAGTCTTGGTGGAGTTGCGTATGTGTGTGAATTTACGTGTGTGTGTGCGAAGTTCTATGTACGTGTATTTACTGTTTATGTGAAATTCCACATATTTTATATGTGGAATTTTGTGTGCGTGTATGCATGGATCTATTTTATGTATGTGTGTGCGTGTTTGTGTGCGTATGTGTGTGTTTGTATGTGAGTGTGTGGATATCTATATGATTGTGTATGTTTATATATATATATATATATATATATATATATATATATATATATATATATATATATATGTGTGTG
>NW_028234436.1:8970628-8975628 GCF_977035675.1 Penaeus japonicus
AATAATGATGATAATGATCATAATAACGATAAGAAAAGAAACATAAAGATAACAATGATGATAACGATATTCAAAGTAATAATAGTGATAATTATCATGATTATGATTACTGTTAGTTATAATTATTAGAATGAATGTAATTTTAATGGTATTAATAATGATATCAATGATAACGATACTAATCATCCTAATAAAGATGATAATATTAATGATGATAATTATCATTATTACATTATCAAATATCATTATTACAATGATAATCATAATGGTAATCATAGTAATGATAATGACGATAATGTCGATAATAATATTGATAATCACAACATATAAAAAGGAAAATAAAAACCTTAGTAATAAAAACAGGAACAGGATGGAATGGACAAGAGAGAGGTAGGGGGAGGATGGGAGGGGTAAGGGAGGGAGAGGGGAGGGGTAGCGAGTAAGGAGGAAGGGAGGGTAAGGGCTAAGAGGAGGGGGGAGAGCAGGACGGGGAGGGGGGAGGAGGGGAGCAAGGAGGAAGGATGGGTAAGGACTAGGAGGGGGAGGGGGAGAGGGGGGGAGCTCTGAGTATGGAAAGCGTAGGTCTATCGGCCACTAAAAGCTCTGTTATGCATTACACGTAGTCCACAGTAGGTGCGTGCGTGTACGGCGGGATAGGGGATGTTTAGACCGGGGGGGGGGGGGGCGTAAATGGGGTATAGAGTACAGTCAGGGTATGTAGAGGGTATGGATATAGGGGTATGGGGCTATGGGGCTATGGGGGGAGGGGATGGAAGATGGTGGGAGATGCTGGAAGAGATAAGGGGAGGAAAGAAGAGGGGGAGGAGGAGGAGGAGGAGGAGGAGAGGGAGTGAGGCAGGAGGCAGGGCGCGTCATTTAATCCTTAGAGAGGATACGTGGGGAGAGGGAGGGGAAGGGGGGAGGGCGAAGATGGGTAAAGGGGGGAACGGAAGGGAGTGAGGGGGTAGGGGGGGTAGGGGAGGGGGAATAAAGATAGGTAAGGGGGGAGGACGGGGAGGGGGAGTGGTGATAACGATGGGCAAGAGAAGGAGAGGGAAGGGGAGGGAAGGGGAAGGGGAGGGGGAGGGGGAGGGGGTGTCACGTGGAATTGTAGGTCAGGGATGTTGTCATTCGTGTCAAACGGGCTGTTATGCAGTACACGTCCTGCGTAGTCCTATATGACGGCGCCCATAGACACAGTTACGGTATAGTACGGAAAGGCAGGGGTGACTGAACCTTTTTTCAGTTATGATATGCCATGTGGGTCTCTTTGGTATGGAACTAGATGTATGGGGATTGAGTATGCCATAGAAACGATGTTAATATGTAATGACATGTGTATATATATTTTTTTTGTGTGTCAATCGACATGGGTGGAATTCTTTCCTGGCTGAAATATATGATAGAAGAATAAATTAATGATATTAGTATCAGTAAACAAACAAACAAAAAATAGGAATTTATATAAAAAAGCCTAAGCGTTCGCATACAGGTTGTCATGACGACAAAATATTTTTTTTCGTGGAAGCAAACTGATGATTGCGTAATAGTAACGACGCAATGCAATTGTTACTCTTCATAGACATTGCACTGAAATGAATAGATAAAAAATAAACAGACAAATAAAACCGATAAGACATATAAAAGGAAATAGAAAGAGAATGAGAGCGACAGAGAAAGAGAGAGAGAGAGAGAGAGAGAGAGAGAGAGAGAGAGAGAGAGAGAGAGAGAGAGAGAGAGAGAGAGAGAGAGAGAGAGAGAGAGAGAGAGAGAGAGAGAGAGGGAGAGAGAGAGAAGGGGGAGGGGGAAGCAAGAGGAGGCCCCTCCCCCTACAGCCGATCTTTTCCGCGCAGAATCGCAATGAAGCGAAGACGAGGCCTATTATCAACAGGTATGTACTGTCCTTACCTGAGCACATGTCCATACACGCTTGGCCTATTTCTTGGGTTGTGTGTGCGTGCGTGAAGAGGCAGAGAGAGAGAGAGAGAGGGAGGGAGGGAGAGAGAGAGAGAGAGAGAGGGAGGGAGGGAGAGAGAGAGAGAGAGAGAGAGAGAGAGAGAGAGAGGGGAGATAGATAGATAGATAGATAGATAGATAGATAGATAGAGAGAGAGAGAGAGATAGTCAAAAAGAGAAAGAAGTGGTAAGAGACATATAGTATATATGAATGTGTATAAGTAGATGTATAGAGCACTTGTAGATGTGTCTATACATGTATTTATACCTATATGTGCACATTTGTAGTGCACATAACACCCGCGAACCAATAAATATATATAAGCCTCCCTCTCTGTAATCCCACCTGCATATCTATCACTAATCCCCACACATATCAACATAACCAGTCATGTTATCTCAGCACGGTAGTCCCCCACATGTCCCGGGTACTTGCCAGTCATCTCAGAGCGGGGGATTCTATCAGTGTGAAATGCGGGCGTGTTTTTTTTTTTTTTTTTTTTTTTTTTTTTTTGTAGTGATAGGTGTTCCTCTTTTTATAGATAGTATTTATGATGTTATAAAGATTTGCTGATGTTTTTTATTTTCTGTGTTTTTTTTTTTTTCTTAATCGTTTTCTTCTTCGATTCTATTGATTTCCTTTTATTTTTTCTTTCGTTTCTTATTGCTGTTATTTTCTGGTTATTGTTCTCTTTGTTCGCTTTTTCTTATTATTATTATCTTCTCTTATTATTGTCATTATCAGTACTATTATCATTATTTGTATTATTAGTAGTACCAATATTACTATGAATATCATTATTATTATTATTGTTATCATCATTATCATTATCACCATCATTATCATCATCATTACTTTTATCATCATTATCACTATGATTATAATCGTGATGATTATTATCATAATTGTTTTAGTTATCATTATCAATGTTAATATCACCATTATCATTATCATCATTATCACTATCATTATCATCATCATCACTGTTATGAGCAGATATAGCACTTCTATCACTGTCATCATCATTATTCGTATTTGTATCACAATTGAACCTTTGTCACAGTTAAAGACTACTTAAACAAGAGAAGTGAGAAAAAAAATGAATAGGTAATTAAATAAATAAACATACAGATATGTTAATGACAAAAGAAAGTAAGGAATGTATATATGTGTGATTGTATAAATGTGTTTTTGTGTCTATGTATGTGTGTGTGTGAGACAGAGAGAATGTGTGTGTGTGTGTGTGAGAGAGAGAGTATGTGTGTGTGTGTTTATTTGTGTATGTGTGAGAGAGAGAAAGTGTGTGTGTGTGTGTGTGTGTGTGTGTGTGTGTGTGTGTGTGTGTGTGTGTGTGTGTGTGTGTGTGTGTGTGTGTGTGTGTGAGAGAGAGAGAGAGAGAGAGAGAGAGAGAGAGTATGTGTGTGTGTGTGTGTGTGTGTGTGTGTGTGTGTGTGTGTGTGTGTGTGTGTGAGAGAGAGAGAGAGAGAGAGAGAGAGAGAGAGAGAGAGAGAGAGAGACGTGAAGCTCGAGAGAGAAGAGAGAGAGAGAGAGAGAGAGAGAGAGAGAGAGAGAGAGAGAGAGAGAGAGAGAGAGTGTGTGTGTGTGTGTGTCTGTGTGTGTCTGTGTGTGAGTGCGCGCTTGTGTGTGTGTGGGTGCGTGTGAGTGTGTGTGTGTGTGTGTTTGTGTGTCTGCACAAGCAAATCCATACTCCTGCATACGTATACTGACTCACATGCGATACCGAGGAGCCAAAGGTGATAAAATCTGATTCCCTCAACTGAGTCAACTTCCACTTCCCTTCTCAGCCCGGTAAATTTGGATAAAGACGCAACCAAACCTCTAGGCACGACACGATATTTTTTCTGGTAGCTTTCGTTCTGTTTTGTACAGTTTCGCTACTCATTTCCATCGGAAACCTTTCGTTGTTGAGTTACACCCCCCCTCCCTCCCTCCCCACACGCGCGCCACCGTCGATACGGAACTAACGAATTCTGGCGCGCGCGGAACCGACGCGCGCCGCCGGGAACGCGCGACGCGAGCGCGAAATAGAACAGCCGCGCGCGAACGCGCCGCGGGAGAAATTTAAAGGGCTTTTTGCGTAATCAAAACCCAACATAAAACCATAAACCTAACCTAACCTAACCTAGTTTTTGGGTTTGGCCTAGCCAAGGGGGGGAGGCTGTCAGCTTCGTTCACTTTTTTTTTTCTTTCGCACAACCTTGTAATTCTCATTTCACCAACCATATCTCCTTCGCCCCCCCCACCCCCCCCCCCCACCCCTCACCCACCCCCACCAACCCCTGGACCCCCCCACTTTTAAGGCCACTGCCGTGGCCGGTAACTTTTCAAAACGAACGTCCACCACCCCGACCACGGAACTTACCGATTTTTTGTCTGCCCTAGCCAAGGGGGGGCTTCGCATCGCTCTATCCGCCTTCTTCGCCCCCCCCTGGACCCCCCTTATTTAACCACTGCGTGGCAGGTTCACCGATTTTATAAAAGAAAGAAGAGAGGAGCCAAAACCTGCCCTAGCCAAGGGCACTTCGTAGCATCTGGCTTTTATCTTCGAATGTTACCACTTCTTACCTTAATTGGAGGCGTGTGAGGGGCCGGGTTGTAATTCACAGTTTTTGCACTCCATTTCCATTGGCAGAGCACCGTGGTCACGTAATTATTTCAGTGATGCAGCGTTATCTTTATAAAAAAACCATGATGAATTCCCACGGAGTGTACCTACGTCTTGCACACAATGTAGCCATCTCGAAACTGATTTTGAAATTCAAGCAAAGACCCAGACTCTATGGTCAATTGTCCGTGATTAGTCGATCATTTTGTCGGTTAGACCTATTGTTTCCCTATTGGTGCTATTATTATCACGTGACAGTATTGCCGTCTATCGATACTTTTTTGTATTTCCGCGGGGGGGGTGGGCGCATGCGCAGAGCCGATATTTTTCAGTCAGATGTTTGTTAAGACGGTGGAATCATCTCTCCCGTTAATCGTTTTTAATTATTTTCAAAATAATATATCTCGGTTATTTTTC
>NW_028234436.1:8980628-8988128 GCF_977035675.1 Penaeus japonicus
CACATAGACCCCCATCCAGACCCACCTCCCCAAACCATACTCCTCCTTCAGCGCATCCAGGAGGATCGTGAGGCTCAAAGAGAAGATCGTCAATTTCCGAATCGTGGGATTTCCGTCCATGTCTGCATCCGAGAGAATCGGAGTGTTCACGTTGGTTCTGACGGAGAGGGTAGGCCGCCCGAACGTTACTGTTCCGACGGACATGCTGCGGGAAATGTGGATATGTGGGTGTATGGTGTATTGTCACTGTAGCTTTTGTTGCTGTTGATATCAATATTAATTTTGGTCATTATTATTTGTATTATTGTTATTGTTAATGCTATCATCCTCGTTGTTACTATTGTTATTGTTGTTATCTTTACTATAATTTTGTCATCATTATTATTACTATCATCAGTGTTATTAGTATATCATAATTATCACTATTATTAATACTATCATAATCATTATTATTGCCATCATTATCTTTAATATCATCGTTGTTGTTCTCAAAGAATTGTTACTGATATCATTGCACCTATTGTATTAGCATTGTTATTGTAGTCTCATCCTTATTATCATAAATATTATTGTGATCACTGTTGCTATCATAATCATCGTTAGCATCATAGCTGGTGTTAATATTATCATTATTGCTTTATTGGCATTGTATGGTGTTTAAAAGGACGAGATAATTATTGAGCCGGGATGGTAGTGTTCGATATGATATGAATTTAGTTTTAGATGGGGAATATATGGTGTTTTTTGACGAGGGCGGAAGGGGGGGGAAGGGAAAGCAACAGGAAGGAGGAGTGGGAAGTAATGGGTGGCGCGAGGTGTGGCCAGCAGCTATAGTGTCGTTATCAGAAAGGTATGGTGTTGATAAAGAGAAGATATGGTATCGAGATGAAGAAGGTTTAGTGTTGAGGAGAGGAAAATATGATGTGTTGGTGATGACATGGCATAGAAATAAAGAATAAATGATGCCAAGAAAGAAAGAAAGAAAAAAAAAAAAAGGAAAGAAATAAAATGAAATAATAAAACTCACGTGTCTTTCGGTCTCCAGTCAGCAAGGAAAACGAAACAAGCAAAGAAAAGAAGCTCTTGGACACGAGAACCTCCTTCAAAGACGTTTGAGAATCTTCTGACTTCTTTGGGCCTTCGTCTTCCTCTTCATCTTCTCCTCCTCGCCTCCCCTCCCCCTTTTTATTAGCTCCCCCTCCCCCATCTCTCTCCTCTCTCTACCCCTCCTCCCTCTCTCCCTCACCTTTCCTCTACCACCCCTCTGTCTCCTCCCTCCCCCCTCCCCCCTCAATAGGCCTCTCCTTCTCCAATTCCGAGACTCCGCCTACCACTTTGCGGTGGCCCCGCCCCCCCCACCCCCCCCACCCCCCCCCCCCCGCGCCCCCCCACCTCCTGCCGTGTGACTTCCGCCCCCTTCAGTCGCCCCCGCTCTCATTCCCGCCCCCTCATCCCCCCCGCTCATGACGTTATGTATATCCTCTCAGGGAATAAATATTTTCTCTCTGTGGGATTTATCTTACCCGGAAGTATCCTGTCATCCCCCCCCCGCCCCTATTCTTTTCTCCCATAGCTACCCTCCCCATATTCCTCTCTCCCCTGCCTTCCCCTTATCCTCTCTCTCTCTCTCTCTCTCTCTTTCTCTTTCTGTCTTTCTCTATATATCTATCTCTCTCAGTCTTTATTTCTCTTTCTCTCTCCTTTTTTTCTCTCTTTTTTTCTTTCTCTCTGCTGCTTCCAGATTCTTACCCCGTCTCCACTTCCTGACCCATACATACCCTCTTTCTCCGCCCCTCTCCTTGCCCCCCCCCCCTTTCCGTCTCCCATCCCCCTATCCCGTCCTCCCCCTTCATAAATCCATCTCTCCTCCCCCTCTCCCCCCTTACCCCCTCCCATGACCTGGATTTTAGGACTTTGGGAAATAATTTTCGCCTCGTCACCGTGAGCGCTAGGATAAACAGGATAAACAGGATAAACGGGATAATAAGGATAAAGGGAAGAATAACAGATAACCTAGAATCAGGATATGTATATCGGATAACGGATGGATAGAATAGAGGATGGGTCGGACGGAGGATAGATAAGATAAAGGATGTATAAAATAGAGGTGAATAGGACAGATGGTGGAAATGATAGATGATGGATTGGCTAGAGGGTAGAGAGGATAGAGAGAGAGATAGAGAGAGAGAGAGTGAAAGAGAGAGGGAGAGAGAGGGAGAGAGAGAGAGAGATAGAGATAGATAGATTGATAGATAGAGAGAAAGAGAGTGAAAAAGAGAGAGAGAGAGAGAGAGAGAGAGAGAGAGAGAGAGAGAGAGAGAGAGAGAGAGAGAGGACGTGGGAAGGAGAGAGAGAGAGGAGAGCGACAGAGAGGAGACGAGAGTAGAGAGAGAAAGAAAGAAATAGAGGGGAAAGGAAAAGAGAAAGAGGAGAGAGAGAGAGAGAGAGAGAGAGAGAGAGAGAGAGAGAAAGAGAGAGAGAGAGAGAGAGAGAGAGAGATAGTTAATGATGCTCAGAGTTTGTACAACCGGGATTCTTGTTTCAGTAGAAATTTGATTTTTCATATGTTTAAGATATATTAGTATAACCTTTAAGTGTGCTCCTAGATTTTTATCGAAAGTGCTTGGCTTAAAATGGCAGTCTTCAAATGCTATGCTAAATTTTGTCAACTACCTATGCAGATACATTGTGTTTTTTGTGGATTTATTTTAAGGCTATTGACGTCAAAATATCGTTTTGAGTATTTCTTATCAATGCATCTAAGTTTTTCACTGAATCACTATGAAGAAATTGTGAATCATCGGCGTATTGTATTAGATGGCAGCTATGGACTGTGGTTAATAAATCATTAATTAAAACTGCGAATAAAAACGGGCCTGATATAGATCTTTGCGGAACACTGAAATAGACTAATAGTTGTGATGATATACTATTTATTATTATTTACCGATTGGGTTTTTGTACTTAGATAACTATCAAACCAACGAATATCATTTCTATAGTTTCTGTGTTATGAAGAATTTTGTGGCTGACACTGTCAAAAGCTTTAGAAAGGTCGTACAAAGTGAGCAAGTTTACTTTATTGGTGTCCGTGTCGTTACACATTTGGTCAGTAATCTGTAACAACGTGTTTCAGTGGAAACTTATTTTTAAAGCCATGTTGAATTTTGATAATAGGTCTCCAGGAAATTCATTCATTAATAACCCTAGATAGCACTGGGAGTATCGTAATGGGGCGGTAATTATTCATGTCTATATCCCTTGATTGAAAATTGGTGTTACAATTCCATGTTTCCAAAGCGACGGGAAAACACCAGTGACCAGAGAGGTGTTGATAATGAACGCTATGTGAAATACGATTGCGGGTACACTGTCCTTAATAAAGCACAATGCAATACCGCCTGTTCTCACATTTGTTTCTTTGAGTTGTTTCTACGTCCAATGATTGTGGTCTGAAAACATCTGTTATGAGCCTTGCCCGATCTGTGTGTTGATGTGTTGTTTTGATTTCCAATTTGATTTCCAATTCTGTGTAGAATTAGTGTAATTATTTGTGGGTTGTTTGTTGTTAGGTACTAATATTTTAACAATTTCCCATGTTTTACCAGAATTGTTTTTATGTTTTGCGAATATATTTTTGAAACAATTAGTCTTTGCAGATTGAATTAATGATTTGACATTTTCTTTTTTACTTTATAAATTACCTGAAGAGTGGGCCCAAATCTGTTAGTTTTGAATGCTTGTTGGGCCTTATTTCTATCGGCGAGAGCTCTCTTGATGTCAGTTGTCCGGGAGCAGGGGGACGTCTGACGGTTCTTGTCACATAGGGGCATCTGTGCTGCCCCTTCCAGGTTATCTACATTGTCTGTCGATAAAATATCTAATAGATTTAGTTCTTTAGATATAATTAGCTCGCATAATGAATAAGGGTCATAGTGGTTAAAGTTACGAAAAGTTTTTGTGACCGGTGGTCGCTTTGATTTTTTTATATTTAACGTCATCGTGATAAGTTCATGGTCAGCAACATGACATGGAATGACGTCTGTTTGGAGAATTATGTCTAATCTGTTTATTTTATTGCGTCTAATATAGACTAGGTGTTTCTTGTGATCCTTGTAGGTTTATTGATTAATTGTTCTGATTTATTTTTCTTAATCATCTTGACTAACTTTGCATTTGATTTACTTAAATCATCATTTATGGCATCTGATCGACAACCTTGATAATTTGGAATTCTGATAAATCATTTCCTGGTGGAACCAGTTTCACTTACAGAGTATGTCTACATTTCTCTCCTTGACTAACATTACAACTTCTTCAAAGTGTCCGAGATTGTATATTTATATGTTCTATTTTTAAGATGATATTTGATCTAATCACCGGCCGTGCTGACGGTGGTTATTTGCGGGGGTTTAGTTTTGGGTGTTTTGTGGGGTTTGTGGTGGTAGTTTTTTGTTTAAATTTTTTTGGTTGGGTGTGTTAGGTGTTTGTTGTTAAAGGGGTTTTGGGGGGTTTGGATGGTTGCGGTTTGTTGGTAGCTTTTTTGTCTGGGTTATTTTTTTGTTGTTTTTTGTTTAGTGAGGTTGGTGTTTGTGTTTGTTGTTGGTTGTTGGTTTTTTTGATTTTGTTGTTGGGGTTGGGGTTTTAAATTTGGTTGGTTGTAGTTTTTTTTGTTGTGTTAGTTGTTGGGGGTTTGGGTGGTTAGGTTTGTTTTAGTTTGTTGTTGGTTTGGTTTTTTTTTTTGGGGTGTTAGTTTTGTTGTAGGGTTGTTGGTGGTTGGGGGTTTGTATGGTGGTTAACTTGGGTTTTGTATTGTGGTTGTGGTTTTATTAGTGGTGTGTTTGGTTTTGGATGTTGTTTGCGTTTGTGTTTTAAACACTCTGATGTTTGTAACACTTGTTTTTGTGCAGGAACACTTTGACATCGTCGGGGAAAACATCTAAGTTTATAAATAGTTCGGGCTTTATTTATTTGCCTCTAACTGTTACTGTGAAATTTCCATAGTATATATGTGTCCTTTTTTGTCATGTGAGCTTTTACACTAGATATGGTTTCAAACTTTTCTGAAAGATGCACTATGTCCTCTTCATTTGTGTCGAGGTGATATAGAGGTAGGGCGATCGGCTCAACGGTTTGGGTGCTTGGCATTCCTCTCTTACTTTTCTTTGTTTTCTTGAAAGGACAGTGGCATAGCCCTCTTCATCTACATTTTAGCAGGATTGTGTCTGCTTGCTAGTTTCTTGCGTGGTTTTTGCGATCTCTGCGTAGTTACTGATGACCACTGGTAGCACTACTGGAGCGGGGGAGGGGGGGGGCAGACCTACTACTGAGCTGTCTTCCCAATTGCTGTTGGGCTCAAGCTTCTTGTTTTTCCTTTTTACTGAAAGCTTCGTTTAGGTGATACTTGTGTTGAAGATTCAGCCCTGGCATTGTTTACCGTGTTGGTTTTAGGATCTGCGTGCGAGCGCTTAGGTGACGCTGTCCTGGGGGAGGCCGGTGTGGGAGCGGAGGATTGCTGGCTAGGCGCAACGGCAGAGGGGCGCGTGGCTGGCACAGCACGGTTGGGAGCTGAGGCGCTGGCTGGCCGCGGGCGGGAGGATTGCTGGTCATGGACACAGCGTGGAGGGCGTGGAGGGCGTGGAGGTGGGGGTGTTTGTGTTTGCCTTACTTGGGGTGGAGGTAGAGGGCGTTATGATAGAGGGAGGAGATGAAAAGGGGAAAGTTTGGTAAGTCCTCTAATCGTGGATGAGAGATGTAGGATCAAATGGTATTTGGTGTGGGGGGGGGGGGGGGGGGGGGGTGGGGGGTCCGGGGGGGGTCCAGGTGGTTGACAGGATGCAACTTCGTTTCGCGTTCAGTGTGGTTGTGACACACCATTTCACACTTCTTGTCCCATGATTGTGTGTTGCCGACCGGCGACTGCTGTTCAGAGAATATTCCGATCAGCTGGTCTATTTTGTTTTCCATCATATTATGATCTGCGTACGATGGGTCATGGTGGGTCTGTGTTCCTTGGTCTTTGTCCTTATGAAAAGATTTCACGAAAGATGTGGAATTACCTGATTATTTTGGAGGTGACGACCAGTCTGTGATGGGGTTATCTGTTGTTGTAGTTGCAAACGTTATGCTTTAATTCTTGAGGCACTGATCGATCATAGTGTTTACGATGATGTTTGACATCTTGATAGCATCCCGAGTCGTGTTCCTGGATTTTCTACCGTCGGATAGACTGATAACAATGTCATGGGCTTGTTCAATTTCATCCTGCCGATATAGTTTCCTAGTCTGTTGACAGATAACTAACTTTGCCCATGTTTGTTTTGTCATAATAAAGCAAGTACTGTGTTTAGCACTATTTTGACACTGCCGCCTCGATAAACATTTTTTTTTTCTACCAATATTTTCACTAATAACACTGTTGCGGTTGGTCTGGAAGCTAGGGTGCCCCTTACCCTGGTCCAGAGGGCAGCTTTGACCCCTGCCGCCTGAGGGCCCATTTCCTAGGGCTGAGGTCCCGATACCCTAGTAGGGGACACATTACCCTGGGTTACGGATCTCCTTTCACTCTAGGGATAAAAGTTCGGCCCGAGGAAGCACCAGGGAGGCCCCCTGGTTGGCCCCCTTAACCCGGGGGGAGGGGTCTGACACTGCGGTTTGCTGAGTTGTAATGCTGCGGCGGAGAGGAGGCAAAAGCACGTCCGATCACTACGGCGGATAGACTCAGAGAGAGAGAGAGAGAGAGAGAGAGAGAGAGAGAGAGAGAGAGAGAGAGAGAGGAAGGAGGCGAGAGAGAGAGGAGATGAGAGAGATGAGAGGAGAGATTGGAGAGAGAAGAGATGAGAGATGAGCGGAGAGAGACAGACGAGATGGATGAGAGAGAGAGAGAGAGAGAGAGAGAGAGAGAGTGAAAGAGAGTGAGTGTGTTGGTGTGTTGTGTGTGTGTGTGTGAAGAGAGAGAGAGAGAGCAGAGAGAGAGAGAGAGAGAGAGAGAAGAGGGAGGATGAGCGACGAGAGAAAGAGACAGACCTAGAGAGATGGAAAGAGAGAGTGTGTGTGTGTGTTTGGTAGAGGATAGAGTGAGTGAATGTGAGTGAGATGCGAGCGAGTGAGTGATGTGATGTGATGTGAGTGGTGATGTGGAGTGAGGTGATGAGTGAGTGAGTGAGTGAGTGATGGTGAGTGTGAGGTGTGTGTGAGTGTGATGTGTGGAAGAGAGAGCAGAGAGAGGAGAAGAGGAGAGAGGGGAGAGAGAGAGAGACGGGAGAGCGTAGAGGAGAGCTGAGAGCGGGGGAGGATGAAGAGAGAGAGAGAGATAAGAGAGTGTGTGTTGTGTCGTGTGTGAGAGAGAGAGAGAGTGAGTGTGTGTGTGTTGTGTGTATGTGTATGTGTGTTAGTGTAAAGAGAGAGACGAGAGAGAGAGTGAGAGTAAGTGTGTGTGTGTGAGTGTTGGTTTGTGTGTGTGGTGAGAGAGACGAGGAGAGGGAGAGAGAGAGAGAGAGA
>NW_028234436.1:9008128-9010628 GCF_977035675.1 Penaeus japonicus
GATGGAAATTGGCAACAGAAATAGGTGACAATATTGATAATAGGTGACAATATTGATAATAGGTGACAATATTGGTAATAGGTGACAATATTGATAATAGGTGACAATATTGGTAATAGGTGACAATATTGATAATAGGTGACAATATTGGTAATAGGTGACAATATTGGTAATAGGTGACAATATTGGTAATAGGTGACAATATTGATAATAGGTGACAATATTGGTAATAGGTGACAATATTGATAATAGGTGACAATATTGGTAATAGGTGACAATATTGATAATAGGTGACAATATTGGTAATAGGTGACAATATTGATAATAGGTGACAATATTGGTAATAGGTGACAATATTGATAATAGGTGACAATATTGGTAATAGGTGACAATATTGATAATAGGTGACAATATTGGTAATAGGTGACAATATTGATAATAGGTGACAATATTGGTAATAGGTGACAATATTGATAATAGGTGACAATATTGGTAATAGGTGACAATATTGGTAATAGGTGACAATATTGATAATAGGTGACAATATTGATAATAGGTGACAATATTGGTAATAGGTGACAGTATTGATAATAGGTGACAATATTGGTAATAGGTGACAATATTGATAATAGGTGACAATATTGGTAATAGGTGACAATATTGATAATAGGTGACAATATTGGTAATAGGTGACAATATTGATAATAGGTGACAATATTGGTAATAGGTGACAATATTGATAATAGGTGACAATATTGGTAATAGGTGACAATATTGATAATAGGTGACAATATTGGTAATAGGTGACAATATTGATAATAGGTGACAATATTGGTAATAGGTGACAATATTGATAATAGGTGACAATATTGGTAATAGGTGACAATATTGATAATAGGTGACAATATTGGTAATAGGTGACAATATTGATAATAGGTGACAATATTGGTAATAGGTGACAATATTGATAATAGGTGACAATATTGGTAATAGGTGACAAAGTTGGTAATAGGTGACAATATTGACAACATTATGATAGATAAAATAATAGAAATAGAAAAATAGACATTAGAAAAACGAAATAAAAAAAAGTTAAGGATGTCAAAATAAGAAACATTCTATAAAAGAAAGAGACAATTAAGAACATATGCCCCATAGGTGAACATTCTGAACCCTGGTTGAACCTTGGGCTAGTAACATACCCAGGGGTCAGTGCACAGTCTAAGGCGATGTTTCTGTAGAGTAAAGGAGTAATTTTAAGTAATTCACACTATTGTTTGTCAATTAATCTTATGAGTAGACGAATTATTTGTATATGAAGTTGAAAAAATGGAGATAAGTTATTAAGGAAAACGAATTAAAGAATAAATGATAATAACATGCAGAAAAAAAAATCCATATTACAATGTCATCAGTTAAACAAAATATATCTTATATTCTATACACAAACTAAAACACGTAAAGATAAGCATATAATGTGAAATTAAATAATTTACTGAGTGAGAGCATAAAACACCGGGACAACAAGATCAAGGAAGGAGAAGCAAAATGTGTGATAAAGTATATATATGTATATATATATATATATATATATATATATATATATATATATATATATACATATATATATCAGGAAAGAAAGAGAGAGAGAGAGATGTAGTGGGTAATTAAGGACTCCGTAGAATTATTTGACCCACAATGTGCGTCTGGCGCATTATAGAAGATGAAAAAGAATGAAAGCTCATCCCGTAGCCACCATTTAGAATAAAACACAGCTGTCTGACTTAAAAAGGCAGCACAAAAAGGGGACCAACCATATTATACAATTATTAACACAATCATTCGAAGAAAACCAATATACAAAGGCAACACACTATACAGTCAGTAGAATAGAATTCAGAGCCATTCGAGACAAGAAACCGTCATCGCGGTAATCCAAAAGATCGTCAGTCACATCACAAGTCTAGGAAACCTCTCTCGTTAATGCCCTGGCTTGACCTTTTATGTGGCAGTTTTATATGCTTATGGTGACGTTTTACCCATAATTTAGGATACTTTTATTTGAAAATTATAAAAGTGTGCTTAAAAGTAAACTTAAAATACATAAGCTAAAGCAAAAAATAAAACACGTACAAACATGGGCACATAAAAGACTTAAAACAGGAAAGCAGGGAAAAATGAAAGCAGGGATCCGTGTGGAGAAACGAAAAATAAACAAGATAAACAAATGAAAAATGAAAGTAAGGTATCTTAGTCGAAGAAAAAGAGACATGATCAAGGTAAGGTAAGTACAGAATATAAAGTAAGTAAGCCAAATCATCTTACAGGGCGGAGAAATCCGTAGATTCGTTCATGACGTCAGGGGACATGCGGCCCGAAATCTGCGGGATGACCCGCAATTCACTACGTTAGATAAAGAGAGAGAGAGAGAGAGAGAGAGAGAGAGAGAGAGAGAGAGAGAGAGAGAGAGAGAGAGAGAGAGAGAGAGAGAGAGAGAGAG
>NW_028234436.1:9025628-9027809 GCF_977035675.1 Penaeus japonicus
TATGCTTGTGCAAGTGCGCAGATAAGCTTTGCATGTGTGTATGTGAACAGCACGTAAGTGTAGACATGAACGAAAAAGAGAAACCAGGATCACCTCAATCCTCGTATTTCCTCATGTCAGATATATCAAACCGCATTCAAAGCGAAAATGATCATTTCCAGTTAACAAACGAGATATATTTTGGACTAATTTCTCGAAATCGTAAATAAACATTTTAACTTAAGCAAGCTATTGGAACATGATTTCTTTTCGTTGGATTTATTAATGGGTAGATACATAATAGCTTGCCAGGCTTGGGATAGATAAATTTCCACTGTTAGGTGTGCACTGATTTGCCAATAGCGTTTCGAGGTCTGATAATATTTACAATAATATATACGTCGGTGTTGGACCTGTTATTAAACACAATTATTAAAACACTAACTTTTCATATTATTTAAATGTTTGCAACAGTGACATATAGGTATAAACATACGTACGCTATCGAGGGAACTGTTTTCGGCGTCGGACACACGTGGTGAGGACAGAGGGAAAGGGAAGAAGAAGGTTAAACAGGAGGGAAAGGGAAGAAGAAGGTTAAACAGGAGGGAAAGGGAAGGAGAAGGTTAGACGGAAGGGCAAGGAAGGGGCGGGGTTTCCGGCCATACAGAGGTGGCGAAATCAGAGATAATGGAAGAAGATGAGAGATACTATTCGCCGGGTTAAAGCTACTTTCTTCTAGTGGATGGTATTGGCCTAATGCGGGTTAGTGAGGATTATAAAAGGGGGTCAGGGAGTAAGGGGGATTGAAAGAAGTGCCGAATTAGTGATAACTAGTACGTTACTCGTTCAGTATGTGCCTGTTCGGTAAGCATTGAGACTACCATCCTTGTTTATGTATCTTCGTGTGCATATAAAAAACACAAACACGCCAGGAAGTATGGCAACCACATACCTGAGTTTTTTTGTTTTTTCTCTCCTATGCTCATGATCTATGTTGGATGATCTTTATAAAACTATTAAAGGAAAAGAGCCTGACCAGTAGATTATGGTTGGCATTCTTTGTAAATAGAAATGAAACAATAATTGCGGGAAATAAAGTGTTCTTTTCATAAGCAACGTTCTTCGGAGGACTTGCAAGTGTATCTTCATACTTGAAGTGTACATCTGTTAACCACTGCACACTTCAGAGTGGTTAATACCCGAGATCTCTGCGAAATGAGCCGTATTTTCCAAACTGGATAAACATTACTTATCACAGAAACTCTTCATTTTTCTATGCCAATGAACCACACATCCCGGAACAGATTGCATATCAGCAGTGGTGCAACCGGATCAAGGACCAGTGTGAATTACAAAATCGCACTGCAACATCCCCCTTCGTCGTATACTTTACAACGAAAGAAGTCGCTGATAATCTGAAATACTTCGTTGTTATCACCCAGTCTATCAAGACAGTTTTATCAACAACAGACAGTTACCCACACACGCACGCAGTCATGCTGTTATTAGGAACATGCATCTGTATGTATTTTTGTGAGATTGTACAATTGTACATGCTGAGAGAGAGGAGAGAGTGAGACGAGAGAGACAGCGAGAGTGAAGAGAGGAGAGAAGGGTAGAGAGAGAAGAGAGAGAGGAGACCTAGAGATGGAAGAGAAAGAAATGAAAATAGAGAGGAGAGAGATGAGAGAGTTGATAAGAGAGAGTATGAAGGATGAAGAGAGAGAGGAGAGGAAGAGAGAGAGAGAGAGAGAGAGAGAGACGGAAGAGGAAGAGAGGAGAGGAGAGAGAGAGATGGACCGAGAGATGAGAAGACGAGAGAGAGAGCGATAAGAAGAGAGGGAGTGGAGGAGAAGGAGAGAGAGAGAAGGGAGGATGGAGAGAGAGAGAGAGAGAGAGAGAGAGAGAGAGAGAGAAAGAGAGAGAGAAAGAGAGAGAGATAAAGGGAGAGAGAGGGGGAGGAGGGAGGTGAGTGAACGCGACAGCGAGAGCGAAAGAGAAGAGACTAAATTTGGACAAATCCTTTAAAAACCTCTTTTCGCCGCCATGATGTTTTTGGATGGCGGACGGAGATCAGATCCGTGCATTGATTGGATTTGTTTTCCACAACACATTTCAGATAAAATCTCTTACGCAAAAGTTCATTGGCATGATATACCTTAGAGCGCTTCAGCTTCAGAGACACGTACAACACATTCA
>NW_028234436.1:9064414-9066914 GCF_977035675.1 Penaeus japonicus
TGGTAGGGGGAGAGGGTGAAAGAGTGGGCTCAGGATGGCAGGGTGGGCTCAGGGCAGAAAGGGTGGCAGAGTGAACTTAGAGTGGAAAGGAAGGGTGGCTTTAGGGTGGTAGAGTAACAAGGAAGGATATAAAGGGTTTAGGATTTGAATTATCGGGTGTCAAGGATACGCTAAGGGTGGTAGTGTGGGCTAAGAGGAGGAAGTGGATGAAGAGTAGATGTGTTGGGGTGGAAGGGGGGGGGGGGTTGTGGTTGAGCAGGTGGGTGAGAAAGGGTAGGTAAGAGAGAGTGGATGAGAGAGGATGGATGCGAGAGGGTGGATGACAGAAAACGGCTGAGTGAAGTTGGGTGAGTAAGAGTTGGTGAGAGAGGATGGGTGAGAGAGGGAGTAGCTCAGAGAAAATGGTTGAGAGAAGGGAGTTGAGAGAGGATGGGAGAATGAGAGAGTATAAGACCAGTAGAATAGGGAGGGAGAGGGAGAGAAAGATAGATAGATAAATAGACAGATAGAGATAGATAGATAGATAGATAGCTATACACATATATAGAGAGATAGAGAGACAGAAAGAGATAGATAGATAGATATATAGATAGATAAATAGAGAGAGAGAGATAGATAGATAGATAGATAGATAGATAGATAGAGAGATAGATAGATAGATAGATAGAGAAGGAGAGAGCGAGCGAGAGACGAAGACAGTTACGTACTGTAAATAAATATACAACTTTTGTTTCGTAAAATATAGCCAATCCTCTGAGGAAACAAAATCCGCAGCGATAGGGAGGTTCTCGAGCAACATACACCAACATAAATCCCCAACAAACAAACAAACAAACAAACAAGAATCAGGTGGCAGTTTTAGCAATTTTCTCCCATTAGTTTAGTTAGTGTATTTGTTTGTAAAATTATTGTTATTTATTGTTGTCTTATTGTTCATAATTATCAGTAGCTCTTTTTTTCTTCGTGTGTGTATGTGTCGATCTCTCTCTCTCTCTCTCTCTCTCTCTCTCTCTCTCTCTCTCTCTCTCTCTCTCTCTCTCATCTCTCCTCTCTCTCTCTCTCATCTGTCTATTCTCACTCTCTCCAGAATCCCTCCCTTCCTCTCCTCTCTCCATCTAATCATGTTCTCTCGCTCATCTCTCCTCTCCTCTTCCTTATCCACCTCCATCTCCCTACTCCTCTCTCCTCTTCATCATCTTCCCTCGTCTCTCATTCATTCCTAATTCTCACCCAACTACTCTCACTTCACCCTTTTCTTCTCTCCTCATCCTATCATCATCTCCTCTCCTCTCTCCACCCTCCCACTCTCTCTTCTCCTCATTCCCTATCATTCCTTTCTCTCCATCGTCTCTCTCTCTCTATTATTATATATATAGGATATATATGTATATATATATATATATAATATATATATATATATATATATATATATATATATATATATATATATATATATATATATATATATATATATATGCACACATACACACCCACCACACACACAGACACACACACACACATACATATACACATACACAAATATATTTTTCTTTCCACGTTCCTGCGCCATCTCATTATCAAGCCTTTCTCCTCTTCCCCGTTCCATCCATCATTCCATCCAAATATATACAAATAATTTCATGATATTCCTCCCGCCATTCATTAATCGTATCCTTCCGTCCAGCCATTCATATTTCATCATGAGAGTGAAGAAGAGAAATGGAAACACAGAAACGGGCAAATAAGATGGGGGGAGGGGGGAGATGGGAGAGAGTGAGGGGAGTAAGGGAAGGGGGTGAAGGGGGAGAAGTGACAGAAAGAGGTGAGAGGGTAGTAGGGGTTGGAAACAAGAAAAAAGGGACAACAGAATCAAGAGACGAAGGGTCCACACAGGAAAGCCAGAAACAACAGAACACAGAGACCAGAACAGAACCCGACCCAGACAGCCAGAGAACGCAGACAGAACCCCAAACAGCAGATGAAGCCGAAAGAGGGAGAAGGAGGGGGGTAGTAGGGGAGGAAGATTGAGAAGGGAGTAGTAGGGGGGAGGAGGGGACAGAAAGAGGGAGAAGGTAGTAGGGGAGGAGAGGGTAGTAGGGGGGAGGAGGGGACAGAAAGAGGGGAGGAGAGGGGACAAAAAGAGGGAAGAGGGGAGTAGGGGGAGGATAGAGGACAGAAAGAGAGGAGAGGGTAGTAGGGTGAGGAAATGGGACAGAAAGAGGGGAGAGGGGAGTAGGGGGAGGAGAGGGGACAGAAAGAGGGGAGAGGGGAGTAGGGGGAGGAGAGGGGACAGAAAGAGAGGAGAGGGTAGTAGGGTGAGGAAATGGGACAGAAAGAGGGGAGAGGGGAGTAGGGGGAGGAGAGGGGACAGAAAGAGGGGAGAGAGGAGTAGACGAGTGGGGAGAAGAGGGTGGTTGGGCGTGAAGACAGAGATGAAAGAGAGGAGAGGGTAGTAGGGTGAGGAAATGGGACAGAAAGAGGGGAGAGGGGAGTAGGGGGA
>NW_028234436.1:9086914-9101914 GCF_977035675.1 Penaeus japonicus
TTTATTTATATATATATAGATAGTATATATATATATATATATATATGAGTGTGTGTTGTGTGTTGTGTGTGATGTGTGTGTTGTGTGTTGTGTGTGTGTTGTGTGTGTATGTGTTTGTGTGTAAATACACATAATATGTGTGTGTGTGTGTGTGTTGTGTGTGTGTGTGTGTGTACTTATATAATATAATATATATATATATTAATAAGATTATATATCTATATATATATATATATTTATATATATATATATATATATATATATCTATATATATTTTTATATATATAATATATATATATGTGTGTGTGTGTGTGTGTGTGTGTGTGTGTGTGTGTATGTGTGTGTGTTTGTGTGTGTGTGTGTGTGTATGTGTTTGTGTAAATACACTTACATATGTGTGTGACTATGTGTATATGCTGTATATATGCAAAATTAGCCAGATAAATAGGTACATTAATATAGATACATATAATAATCAGACCCTACAAAGGCTGCACTTCGACCTTTCTCAGATATTGCCTGAGATGTTGTCTGACCGCGCCGCCCGTGGCTCACTGGATGCCCTTCCTAAACAACCGCGTTCCACTGGGAATTCCATCACTCGGACAGACGGAATAATCGGAATAGAGCTTGTCACCCCTACGACTCTCTCTCTCTATTTGTCTGTTACTCTCATCTGTCTGTCTGGATCTCGCTTTCTCTCTCTCTCTCTCTCTCTCTCCATTCATCTCCATCATCTCTCCGATCTCTCACCCCCTCATCCTCTCCTCTCATCCATCTCTCGCCCGATGCTCATCTCTCCTCTCTCTCTCTCTCTCTCTCCCCTCTCCATCCGCCCTCCTTTCTCTCTCTCTCTCTCTCTCTCTCCCGCCT
This sequence comes from Penaeus japonicus, assembly GCF_977035675.1. Classification (NCBI taxonomy): domain Eukaryota; kingdom Metazoa; phylum Arthropoda; class Malacostraca; order Decapoda; family Penaeidae; genus Penaeus; species Penaeus japonicus. The sequence goes on from NW_028234436.1 coordinate 9,087,788, forward strand.
GACTCAATTCTACTTCCTCTCGCCGCTACCCCTCCTCTTTCCTCCCTCCTTTTCCATCCCATCTTCATCCCTCTAACTTCCCTCTCCTTCCACTCTTCCTTCCTTCCACCCCTTTCCTCCTCCATACCTCCCGCCACGCCCTCTCTCCTCCCCTCCTTTACCCCCTTTCCCCCCTCCACCCTCACTCTCTCCTCCATTCCTCTCCCACTCTCCCCACTTTCCTCCATCCATCCCTCCACCCAAGTCTTCTATCTATTCCTCAATCCCTCCAACTCTCTTCACAATCCTTCTATTCTCCATCCTTCCTTTCCCCTCTCTCTTCCAGTCCAGTCTCCCTCCAATACCCCACCTCTCTCACATCCTCCATTCCCTCTCTCATCCTTCCACCTCCATCCCTCCGACCCTCCCTCCCCCCATCTTACATCTCCTCCATCCCTCCTCCCCCACCTCTCTTCCCTCTCTCCACCCCCACCTCTCCTCCATCCCTCCACCCCTCCCTACACCCCCCTCACCACTATCCTGATACTCCACCATCCTCCCTCCCACCCCCCCTATCCTAGCCCGACCTCCTTCCGCCTTCCCCTCCTCCTCCTTTATTGCCCTGGGATCTTGAGCCGCGGCAAAAGCTCATGATGGAAGCGGAACACGTAATTGCTAATATTAGGGACATTCACACTTCGTCACCGCTGGGCGTTGCGGCGTGAATGCCATAGCGCCTCCGGACGCCCGCCTTGTAGCGCGGGACACGCACATGCGGAGACGTACATGGGCAGATATACGTACATGCAGACAAGACTTATACGCACACACTGATACGGGCACATGCATAGAGTTACTGATACATATATGTTTATATATATGAATATATATATATATATATATATATATATATATATATATAATATATATATATATATATTTATATGTAGATATATATACATTTATATAATATATGTAGTAAGTATGTTTTTATAGAGTTATATATATATATATAAATTTTATATGTATGTAAGATATGTATGTATGTATATATATATATATGTATATACACACATATATGCATACATATAATACATATACTTGCATATACATGTAATACATATACATTTATCTATCTATTTTCTTATATATACTCATATATGCATGTTAATAAATATATATTTTTCCATATATACATATTTATATTTAACAATATCTATCTACCTATATATAAAATATATATATATATCAGATATCTATATATATATATATATTATATGTGTGTGTGGGGTGTGTGTGAGTGTTTGTGTGTGTATGTATATAATATATTTTATAAATTATATATATAGATATATAATATATATATATATGTATTTATTTATATATTTATTAATCTATGTATATATATATATGTATATATATATGCATATATATACATATATATATACATACATATATATATATGTATGTATATATACATATATATACATATAGTGGGTTATAGATGAATCCCGTGGGAAACGAATTCGTAGAAGGAAGAGGTAAACCAACACGGCTGAGAAGAACTTCATTTTGAAAAATACAAACGTTTCGGAGATGCAAAAAGAAAACAGAGAAAAGTTCATTCTAATACATTCAAACTTATAAAATAAATAAGAATACAGAATTAAAAAACACAAAAAGTACAAAAAATCATTAAATGACCACAGACAAAAAAGCAAGTAAAAGATACTAACCAAGGGAATGGGTAGTTGGTAGTTTAATTGGTAAACAGGGCGGTTGCAGTGGAACTATTGTTTCATAGTTAGGATGTGAAGTGATTCTTGCAATGATCAGATCAAATCTGTTTAGGTGGGAGGGTTAAGATTTTGAAATCAGTATTGCTAAAAGGGGATTGTGGAGGTCGAGAGTGCTCTCTAATTGCTGGAGAATAAGGAATGGTTTACCTCAGCTGTAGGACTGTCCTGATTGACTTGCTTTTGATGTTCGAGAAATGCGTGACGGTAGCATCGTGAGGTTTTGGAACCCGACTCCCCCATACCGAGCCTGACAGCTAGACAAAGGGTAAAAAGGGTAAAACCCACATTTCGAACTTAGTTCAACAGTCGCACTTTTCTCTTTTCTTAATGAAATTTCTGATATAATTAGAATTGTAAAAAACAAACCGAAAAACAGATCTGAGATATGCATTGTCTGAGAATTTTATTTTAATGATTTTCTAAGATCAAAACTAAGAAGACCGCCCCATACATGGAAGTTTTTTACATATTTAATGTCCTTTGTTGACTGTGGTTGGTACAGGTTTCGGGTGGAAATTTCTGACACAGGTTAATTACGAGTGCTTTAATTTAAAATAGGAAAGATGGGGCCCATTTTGTAGTTGAAATAATCCTTTAAGAAATGAAACTTCTTTATGAAAACTGGTTCAAGTAGAACAAGATGTTATAATGCTCGGTTGATAAGTGTTGTAGGGTTGTTTAGCTTGTTAAATATGGGGAATGTAGCTTAGATAGTGAAGTCCAAGACCAGTGAATGTGGGTTTCCTGTAAGTCACTGGTGAAAGAAGCAGTTATTAATGAAAAACTTAACTTATGCAGGTATCAAGAATGATAGTTCCTTATTTCGTTCAATTTCACAAGTAAATTTAATATGGATGTTGTGAATTCAAGTATGTAAGGAAAGGGTTAATGTGAGAGGGGTCATTAAAAGAGTAAGAAAGTATCATCCCATGTAACGACGATATAAAATAGGTTTGAAATTTTCAGGACAATTATTCAACCAAGCTTGTTCCATGATGGCAAAGGAAAGTGTCTTTGCATAACGAAGGGCCAAGTGGCGATCCCATTGCTACCAAAACGACAACAAACAGCTCAAACAAAACAAACAAAAAAAAACCGTCTATCTGTGTATTGATAGGGTCAATTAAAAAGGAAACAACTGAATTGGAGAAGCAGCTATATCCAATAGTTTTCTTATAGTTGTCTTTTATTCAGACCATACGAGTTTAAGAGTGATGAGGTAGTTTTGTTTTATGATTATATAGAGTGGTTTCATTGAGAAGGAGCATTAGCCTAAAATAACGACTCTATGCCAAAGCTGGTGGCCATTGTGACAGGTCGAATGGTTTTAAGCGTATCACTTATTTCTTTAATAGATGAAAAGGATTTCTGTGGTGGTATTCATTTGTAGTTAATGGGGATGATGATCTTAACTAAGAATTTAGCAACTATTATAATTGAAGGTTCCCATAGCAGAAATGATGGGGGCGTAGTGCGTTTGACCGATTTTAATGAATTTTAGGAAGGCCATATAAAGAAACCAAGGTTTGGAACCTAATTTATTAAGAGGTTGTAAGTGGTATTCACCGATAGATGTTCTTATCGAGCGCCAAGAGTCTTGTTTAGTTTATGTCTTCTCAGTTTTCACCAGTAGATAAGTTATGCGGTGTTATATAAAAATTGCCGTTTTTTTTGAATTTGGAAAGTGTCATTAAACTATAGTTTTAAGACTTATTAAGGTATTCGTCTTTGTTTAGGATGATAACAACTCCACGACCCTTATCTGGCTTTAGTGATGACGATGTTTATCATCTTTTAAGGACTTTTAAGGGTGACAAGGAAAGGGGTGTGGATTACAATGTGTTCTTGGTTATGATATTTGAATTTCTTTATACGTATCAAGTGAACCACAGTAATAAAATGCTGTTGCGTGATATGTTTCCATATTTTCTTTATAAATCTCACATTTTTTGTTTCTTTCTTTATAAATCCTCACAGTTTTTGGATGGTTGTGACATAGTTTTTCAAAAAAAAAAGAGAAAAAAAAAAGATTTGGTTATGGCGAAATGGTACTTTGGTGGCCATACAATAAGTCAAGACCCTAAAGAAAGGGCCCTTCTGCTTTGTTGTTCTGATAGTATACTATCGGCAAAAGTTGAAAAATAACCTTATTCTTATCCACCCTCTTGTTTAGGTCAAAATCCTAGTTAGCCTAGCCTTCTTAGAATTAACTTTTCTTCTCTGTTTTTCTTTTTGTTTAAGCATCCCAAATGATATATATATAGATATATATATTATAAAACATATATATATATGTGAATATATATATATATGATATATGCTTGATATATGTGTGTTATATAGTTACATATATTATGTATTATAAATACATATATATTTATTTATATATGTATATGATACATTATATTGTTATATAGATGTATATATATACATATATTATGTATATATTTAGTATATATATTGATCATATATATATATATATTATATATAATATATATATAGTATATATATCATAATAAATATGCACACACAAACATATACACAAAACTTTCAATATAAATATATACGTTAGATATCGTTGTGGTATATGAACAAGAATTTTTTTTTTTATACATGTGTGATGATATACTATATAGTGATATATATATTTTTATATATTATATACATATATATATAATTATAATAAGATAGTTATATATATAAATATATATGAATTCACAGCACAATGTACACACACCTCAACAAACACACACACACCACATCACACAGACCACACTTAATATATATATATATTATAGAGTATATATATATATATATATATATATATACATATTCATACACACACACACGCACTCAACACACACACACACAGCACACATATATATATTTATATATATATATATTTATATATTAATTATGTATATTTATATGTATCTTTTATAATTTGTATATGTATATATATATATATATATATATATATATATATATTATATGATAAATATATATATTAATATATATATATAATGCATATTATATATTATGTATATTTGTATTTATATAATATATAGATATACCTTTATAGAATATAATATGTATATGTATATATATATATGTATTATTTATATATGTATAATGTATATATATATAGATATATTTAGTTATATATATAATGCCATATATTATATATGTATGTATATTAATATATATTATATTTATGTGATATTATAGGTATAATTTTATAATATGTATATATATGTAATATCTATATATGAAAGTATTATATGTGTATATGTATAAATATACATAGATATATATATATATTGATTTATATATTTATGTATATATATATATGTATTTATGCGTTATGTAGTATGATTATTTGTATATATATATTGATATTTATATTATATATATAGTGAGGCTTATATATATATATTTATATATATATAGACATTTTGATATAGTTATATATATATATATACGAATTTATATTTTTAGATTATATATATAGATATATATATATATAATATATATTGATATATAATTATATCATTTTATAATACATAGTATTATATTTATTTATATAGTATATAGTTATATATAAATTTTATATATATTATATAATATAAATAATATAGTATATATAAAAAAATATACCTGTTTATATATATATATAATATTATTTATATATATATATATATATATATGATACATTTGTATATATATAATATAAATATTTTATTATCTATATAATATTTATAATATTAAAGAAAATGTTTATAATTATATATATATATATATTTATAGTATATATATATATTGTTATATATACATACATATATATATAGATATATATTTATATAATATGATTATGATATATTATAGTTATAGTATATATATATATATTATACATATAACATGTATTTATATATATATATATTATATTACTATTAATTATTATATATAATACATATATATATATATATAATATATATATATTATATATATATATATATATAGAAATACATATACCTGTATATATATATCTATATATAGATACATAATATATAATTATATATATATATTTATATATATATATATATATATTATATATAATTATAATTTTATATAAGAAACATATAAATGATTAATATATATATATATATAATATTATATATATATAAATATATATATGTAATATATATATATATATATTTAATATATATATAATACATGTTTTATTATATATATATATACAATGTTATAGATTATAATATATAGTATACATGATTTATAGTTATATTAATTATATATATATTATATATATATATATATATATATATATATATACATTTATATATATATATAATATGTAAATATATATATATATTATGTATATATATACATGTATATATATATAAAAATATATATATATAAATATAAAAAATTATATATATATATATATATATAATGTTTTATTAAGTATATATATACATGTATATATATATATATATATTATATATATATATATATATAATTATATATATATATATATATACATGTATATATATATATACATCATAACATGTATATATATATATATATAATATATATATATATATCTATATATATATAGTATATATATATATAATTATACATGTTTTATATATATATATTACCATATATATATTTATAATATATAATATATACATGTATATATAAATATATGTATATATATACACATACGTTTATTATATAAAAGTATTTATAAATATACATATACATATATATAATAGTATATATATATATATATAATATATTAATTGTATATATATTTTCCTACATAACATAAAACATATACTTATATAATAATTGTATATATATGAGTACATATATATATGAGTATTATATATAACATATATATATGTATATATATATACATATATAAGTATATATATGTAAATAATTTAAAATAAAAGACAATTTACATATTATAAGGATATATGTTTATGTATGTATGAATATATATATACATATATATGTATATATATGTATATGTATATGTATATTTTTATACATATATATAAACGTGTGTATATATATACATATATATATATATATATATATATATATATATATATATATATTATATATAAACCATGTATATCGTATATATATATATATATATACATATATATGTATATATATATATATATAAACATGTATATATATATTTGTGTGTATGTGTATGTGCGTGCGTGTGTAGATGTACATTACACATCAAAGAAAAGAGAAGGAAAAGGAAGGAGGGTGTGACGGCTGCGGGTGACGAGCGCGAACGAGCTCGTAAACAAAGCGAGATAACAGACGAGCGACGAAACCGACTGGGCAGGTTCGTCCAACTAATCTGCTGACCTCGGTTCCCTCTCCGAGCTGCCTGCTCTCCTGGCCCAACGCCCTGCCAACTGCGCATTCGGTCTGTAATATGAGGATCATAATGTATAACTCAAACAGCTGCTATTTTTCCTTGATTTCGTATTTTGTCTCGTTTATCCTTTTTAAAGCAATCTTTTTTACTACAATTTACTACGTGCATTTGTACTTCCTGTTTGCCCATGGCAGGCGTCGCTAGGCACTTGGACCTGCAGTGAGCTCGGCCTCTTACCAGGGAGCTGCGGCTTCTTGGACAGTGCGACCTGCAACCTAGTTACTTGACTTGCGAAGAGAAATCGTTTCTTTTGATTTGACAACATTGCAGTAAAATTACTTCGTGGTTTTAAAGACCGAGGATCTGGATATTGTGTGTGTAAAATAGTTTGATTTATGATCTTTGCTTTTGATTTATACGTTTGACCTCGGGTCTGAAAGAGATACACATTACATACATGCGTACACACACACACACACACACACACATATATATATATATATATATCTGTCTATCTATCTATTTATCCATCTATCTATCTGTCTATCTATCTAACTATCTGTATGATCCGTTTATGGGTCTCAAACTCCCTTTTATATTAAAGGCCTTGGGCGGATTTTTGGATTAAGCCAGAGACCGTGACCCCGAGTGGATGACCTCAGACCGAAGCCGGGACTCGAACGCGAGGGATGGAGATACTTTAGGCAGACGCCTTCTACTAGCTAGTCCCAAGTGCAACTCGGTTGCGCCCACGACGACATCTATATTATATATATATATATAGAGATATATATACAGATATATAATAGTATATATAACATCAATATACTATATATATACTGTTAAATATCCGGCGAGAGCTCCACAGAACACGACACACAAAACAAACACACACCAAAACACAGAGCTCACACATATTATATATATAATGTAATATATATATGTATATATACATATGTATGATTACATATGTATATTAATATATGTATAATACATATATTATGTACATAGTATAATATAAATAGCTATATATAATCTAGTATATATATATGTATGTATGTATTATATATATATATTATATATATACACGTCTGTATATATATATAGCATATATGTTACATATATATACTTCGAATATTATATAGACCCGCATACATACATTATATAACTATATATAGCATATATAAAGTTATATGCATAATATATATATATATATATATAGTATAAATATATAGAAATCTTCTATATAAATAATACATACATACATATATATATTAATCAATCATACATAAATATATATTATAAATTAATATATATAATACATACATACATATCTATGTATAACGGCGAGCGGCCGTACATATATATATACTATATATATAAATATTAAAAATATATATATATATATATATATATATATTATGTCATATATACATACATATAATTGATATATCAATATATCTCCCCATACATATACTATAATACATATATATATATATATATATATATACATATATCTATATGCACATATGTACGGATATCAGAATCCAAATGTCCAGGCCGTCTCCCACGACGCCCCCGCCCATGTTCTAGCATCGATTCCAGCGAGGCCTTCACACATGGCGGAGGGAGCGCGCGATGGCGACCGAAGGCGAGAAATAGTTCATTGCGACAAATGAAGAAGAAGGAATAATGAGAATGAAAGATATCAAAGCAGAAAAAAATGTTATAGATGTGGTTTGCATTAAACCTAATTGATAATTCCAAGACTCCACATATGATGGTGAATATATACTGATATATATTATCATACATAGATCATAAATATCATATATGCAATATATATATATATATATATAATATATATATATAATATATATATGTATGACATATATGAACATATATATATATATATATAAATATATATATATATATATATATTATATAATGAGTGTGTGGTGAGTTGTGTTGTATGTATATATATATATATATATAAACATAATATATATATATATGATATATATATATGATAATATATACGTATTAATACCGTAACAATAAAGAATATGAATTCTACCCTGGTCATGGAGGTAAAATTTGTATTTTTTCTATCAGTCAAATGGCGGGCCCTGCGATTTCCCCCCTATGTTAACCAACTACGTCTTTCTCACATAGATATAACCTCAGTAACACTGATTTGGTACTTGATTTTCTGATTCATATGCTGACCGAGTGCCCACGGAATTGTCTGTAAACCTCGCTATCCCTATGGCCCCCCCTCTGTTACATGAGCACATAGGATATTTTCCATGACGGTTGTAAGGCGTCTGGTTTGACCAATTCTTTTAGCGGGTCACATGTGGGTCTATCGACACATTCAGGACCGCGTGTGCCTGTTAATTCTGACTGTCGTCAGGTTCGAAGTCCCGGTCAGGGAGGTAAAAATTTAGTATTTCTATATTAAAAAGATTGTTACTGCATCTATCTACCGAATCTTTCACACACAGAGAGCACATATATATGTATCATAATATGCATATATCATAATACAGGTATATGTATATATAATCTATATGCATATATATGTATATGTGTGTGGGTGTGTTTGTGTAATAGTATATATAATATATATATAATATATATATATATATATATGCCATATATATAATATGTATATATTAGTATATTATATATATATAATGAATATATATATAAAATTAAATTTAACTTTTGCATAATATATATATATGATATATATATTTATATATATATATATTCAACAATAATATTTTACACATCATAGATAAATATATATAACAATATATAGTGATATATATAATTATAAATACAAGATATATATATATACATACATCTCTATATACATATATAAATATATAATAATAGTATATATATATATATATAAATATATATATAATATATATATTTATATATATAAAAACATATTGTATGAAAAAAATATATGTATAATTTTAAAAAGACAGAAAAGAATTTATATATATATGACAAAAGAAAAAAATAAATATAACATTATAAATAGGTATATAAAACCTATAGGTATAATAACTATATAATTATATATATATATATAGTTAATAATATATATATGTATACATATATATATGATATATATAACATTTCATGAGCTGTAAAAATATATAATAATATATGCAGAAAAAAAATACACACACACACACAGATACATATATATATAGGTGTATATAATTATATATATATATATTTATATATATATATATTATAAATAGCGAATATATAATATATATATATATAGCGGTGGAGTTGCGAGAATAAGGCAACGGAGTCTTCATAAGATTACTATTTCTTAAAAAATCACTCTTTACTACGAGTGCCTTAGAGCAATGTCACATCGATCTTATCTCTCCTTCCTGCGTGTACGACTCATCTAGACCGACACAGAAACATTGCAGTCTCCCTCCCTCCATCTCCCTCCTTCCTTCTTAACCCCAACCCCACACGCCGTCCCATCCTGCTCTTCTTCTACTCCCTATCCTCTTCCTCCCTCCCCCCATCCCCCTCCCCCAACGCCTCACAGCAGAGGCCCTCCAATCCTTCCCTTTTATCATGTTCCTTTTTCCCTCCCTATTCATTCCCTATTCATTACCTTACCCTTTCTCTCCTTTACCCTACCCCGTCCATTCGCCTCTCCACCTTACCCTTTCCCTCTTCCCTCTCTATCTCCCTTACTACCACTTACCATCCCCTCCCCTCTTCTTTTTTATTCGCCCTTCTCTGTCCTCTCCTCCCTGGCCCACTAGAAACTCTCATACACTCTCACTCCTCCTCCCTCTACTGACCACAGCTTCTCTCTCAACCCCCTACCCTAATCCCAGCTAATCCTATCCTACTTACCCTATCCCTCTATCCCCCTCTCACTACTTCTCCATTCTCACAACTCTCACTCATTCACCTCGTAACTAAAACTATAACCTTCTTTCCGCTCTTTCTTCCTCACTTCCACTTCCTCCCAGGATCTCACTTCCTCTCCCACACCTCTTCCATTCCGACCTCCGAGAACTGATCCTTCTTCCTTCCTCTCACGCGCTGTATCATCCTCTCACTCCTTCTCTCACCTCTTCTCCTCTATCAACATCTCTCCCACAATCCCCCCTCGATCACACACACAATCCCTCTCCCCACTCCTTCCCCAATCTTCCGCAATCACCTTGAATCTCAAATCCCTTCCATCCACGTCCCATCTCGCTATAACTACTAAGCCATCCCTCAGATCCACACTCCCTCTACCTCTCTTCCTCTCTCCCTCTTCTCCTCGTTTCCCTCATACAGCTAAATAAATCCCTCGATCACAATCCCTCTCCCTCCTTCCCACTCACACACTCCCCTAACAGAGAGCTGTGGGTAGGAGTTATAACTTAAGAATATCCCAGCTATACATCGAGTATCAAAAGATCAATTTAAGATACACTTAACGCCTCAAAACCTCCCCTCCCCCCTCCGCCCTCACCCCTCTCCACCCCAAGTCACAAACCACTTTCACCCACCACCCCCTCCCCACCCCCTAAGCCGCCACTGGCACTTTTCTCATTTACCTTCAACTCCCCCCACCCCCGTCCCCCCGCTCCATTCTGTTGCAGTCTGCCCTTAAAACCTGGTACAGCAGAACGCTCTCAGACTGCTGCTGGTGACGGCTTCTGCACCTGTTGTTGTTGTTGTGGTTGGTGTTGTTGCAGTTGCTAGCCCTCGTGGTGTATTGATGTTGTTGTTATTGCTAATGTGTTGTTGTTCAAGGTACTGTATTTGGTGTTGTTGTTGTGTCACTGATGTTGATGTTGTTGTAGATGTATTTACTGCTGTTTTTTTTTCTTTTTTTGATGCTCCTGCTATGTTGCAGTTGTTGATGCTTCAATATGAATTTGCGCGCCGCTTGCCTCGTGCGAACTCAATTCAATCAATTGTTGTTTTTTCCATATCTATATTGTTTTCTTGTGTTGTGCGCGGATATTTTTCAGCCTGTATTTTGCAATGTGTAGGTGTGAATGTGCGGGTGTGCATATACATGTATAGGGCTTATGTACATGTGTAGAGAGAGAGAAATATAGAAGTCTTATAGAGAGCACACACACACATATATATACATACATATATATATATATATATATATATATATATATATATATATATATATATGTAAATATATATATATATTATGTAATATATATAATAAATATGTATATAATATTATATATATATATATATATATATATATATGTAAATATATATTATGTATATATATAAATATATATATATATATATATATATATATATAATATATATATATATATTATATAAATTATAAAACTGTATATATATATATATATATAATATATATATATATATAGATATATATAATACATATATATATATATACATATACATTATGTATGTACATATATATATATATATATATATATAATATATATATATAACATACATATATTTAATATATATATATATATATATATATATATAATATATATATATATATAGATAATTTATATATATATATATAAGTACACACATATATAATATACACACACACCATACAATATATATGTATATAGATATATTATATATAATATAAATATATTTATAATATATTTTTATAATATATATAAATATATATTTATACAACAACACATGTGTGTGTGTGTGTATAGGCTCTTATTCCCCTTTCTATATAGACGTATGACAACGTTTGAAGCACCCTGAGAGGACTCCCATGGCTCAGTGACTGCCATGGTTCAATGATCCACACAATCTGATTTTGTTCTTGGAGGGGGAGTGGCCTGTCTTTTTGGGTACATCTTTGAGTTCGGGATTTTCTTGAGCAATAAACTGTGGGATAAAACTAAGCATTGAGCTGTACTTCTCTTTGAAGTTATATAGTACAGAGTCAGGTACTATTTAGAGGACATGCATATCATTTTTACCCTCTACTCTCTTTTGGTTAATGAAGTGTCAGATTATCAGGCGAAAAGGAGGTAACACGCAAAAACTTTTTTTTAGGGAGATTTGGTTGTTCACTTCACTGGATGAATACTCATTTGATTATTATTGATGGAAAATGTCAATAAAAACGTTTCTGAAGATGTCTTTGTCCAAGTGTGATGACTCCCCTAATGCACCACCCTTAGAAAAACACACTTTGATATGGTGTGCTGGTGAAAGCCTATGACTTTAGAAACAACATACTTTTAATGGATCAATGTAGTTTCTAACTGTCTTATTATTGCTCATGTTCTGTTCATAAAACCAATTACTTCCCTTCTGGGAAGTTTAGGCGTAGCCAACGCATCTCTGAGATGTTGCAGGATTTGCTCTTACAGTTAACCACGTTGCACTCGTTCAAAACGTTTGCTACGTCATAACCGCTCGTCGATACAAAACAGGGTGCTCGAAACCGATCGTAGAGCTCTTTTCGCGCCGACAGGAGAAATTCTTATTTGCTTATTCAGTCTTCATAAGCACGGTATGAAATCGTTTTTACTTTGGGAAAAAGCTGCAATGCAACACATAATGTAAGGCACTGGACAAGCGATCAGGCTACTTGTCGTTGTGCTAACCTGCGTTCTTTTCTCAAAGTTAGCCACGCCCTCCGAGACTACACTTCTTTCCCAGAACTTATTGTAATTGGTTGATTTCTTTCACGAATTATATTTGGTTGGTTAGTTGTATGGTTCTTTTAGGGAAAAAAATCCTGAAGACATCGTACTGCAAACAATACTTCCTGAAAGGGTAACAAGAAGACTACGGTCGCCGTGATGTCAAAGTAGTTATAAAGTCTCCAGCGGTGAAGTCATTGCTGCCTCTGGAACACTAGCCTTTACGAGAAAGCTTTTTAAT
>NW_028234436.1:9106914-9109414 GCF_977035675.1 Penaeus japonicus
ATGTATTTATAATATATATATATATATAGAAATATATAGATATATAATATTATATATCTTATAATAATATCTATATAAAAATGCAATTATAAAATATATATGATATATATATATATATATATATATAAATGCAATTATATATATATATATATAAATTATATAATATTATAAATAAATACATATATAATTATATATTTAATCTATATATAAAATAATATATATAAAGTATATATAAATATTAAAAAATACAATATCATATGTATTATATATATATCAATATATAACAATATATATTAAAATATATTATATAAATATATATATATTTAAATTGTATAGATATGCATATATAATATATAGTATATATATAAATATATTTCTATATATATATAATATATATATATATATTTGTATATATATATTTATATATATATGTATAGTACTGTATATATATATATATGTGTATATAAGTAAAAATGATATATATATATATATCTAAAATTAAATATATAATATAATATATATATATGTGTGTGTGTGTGTGTTTGTGTGTGTGGGTGTGTGTGTGTGTGTGTGTGAGGTGTAAACATACATATGGTTTATATAATAAATATAATATATATATAAATATATTATCTATATATAGATATAAATATATATCTATATATATGTATATATCGAAAATATATACAAATATATATAAATATAAATATATATATATATAATTAAATATATATTTATAAATACACAAACTTTAAATATCTATATAACATACATATATACATATACAAATATAATATATATATATATATATAATATATATATATATATATATATATATATATATATATATTTATGTATATATATTGCATAAATATATGTGTGTGTGTGAACACCAATATGCTATTTATATATATATATATATATAATATATATATATATAACTAATATATTTATATATATATATATAAAATATATATATATATATATATATATATAATATATATATATATATTATATATATATTAAATATATATATTATATATATTTATATATATAATATTAATATATATATATATATTAAATTTTACATATATATCTATATAATATGGTAATAATATATATATATATAATACATATATACATATATACAAATATATACATATATAATAAACATATATAATATATATATATAGATATATATATATATATAGATATTATACATATATATTTGTATATATATATAAAATTTATATATATATAAAATATATATAATTATATATATATCATATATGTAGATAATATAAAGATATAACTGTATATATATATTTGTATATATATATATATATATGATAATATATGGTATATGATTTATATACTATCCATACCATACAGATCGATACATTTACAATTTTAAATAACCTCAGCCTGACCGGAACTCGAACCCGCGCCCTAAGATTGACAGGTACGTTGGTGAAACGGATCGGCTACTCGACCTGCTAAGAGAATTTTCTAACCAGACTCCTTAGGTAAATTCCATGACGTCTCGGTTTCACCACCGTACCTGTCAATCTTACGGCGCGAGTTCGAGCCCCGGTTAGGGAGGTAAAATTTGTATATCTATATTAAATGCGTTACTGTATTCTACCATCTTTCTCACATATATATAACCTTGGTAATCTGATTTGTGACTTGAATTTGTGGTTCAGTTACTGCCGAGCGCCCGCGGGAATTGTCTGTGAAACTTATCTATAGCGGCTCTGCTAAGAGGAAATAGGTAACTTCCATGACGTCACAGAAGCGACGGTTAGACAATTCTTTTAGCGGGTCGAGTAGTCGATCGGTTTCACTACAATACCTGTCAATCTGACGGCGCGGGTTCGAGTCCCAGTCAGGGAGGTAAAATTTGTATATCTATATTAAATGCGTTACTGCATTCTACCATCTTTCTCATACACACACACACACACACACACAACAACAACACACACACATAATATGAGATATATATAATATATATATATATATATATAAATGTTATAGATTTATATACATATACATACATCCAGACACACACATACATATATATATATATATAATATATATATAGATATATCTATTCTATATATATATATGTATATATATATATATAATATAATATAATAAAATATATTATATAAATTATATATATGTTTATATATATACATTTACATTTATATTATATTTTATATATGTATGTATATATAACAGAAGATTAGATAGATAGATAGATATATGTATAATATATATATATGTATCCATATATAAATTTACGTAGACTATATATATAAATATATAAATATATATATATATATATTATTTACGTATACTATATATATATATACGATGTATGTATAATATATATATATATATATGATATATATATATAATATTTACGTATATATTAAATGGTAAAATATATATATGGTATATATATGTATATATATATATAATATATATATGA
>NW_028234436.1:9121914-9126914 GCF_977035675.1 Penaeus japonicus
CGAACAAACTGACTCCTCTATCTACTCTAAAACAAACTAACACCAATAAATACAATAAATCTATATCTCAGGAACGACATAAAGTGTGTCTATCATGCTCTATATGTGTTACAATCTCTATCAGAATCATAAGATTAAATAAGACAAATTCTAAATCTACCAATATAAAAAATACTATAGATTTAAGAAATATAAATAAGTATACTAAATAAATACACGCCTAAATCTCTCTTCTCAATCTGCGCGCAGTTTATATCTATATTTTAATGTATGTGTGATACACACACACACAAACACACACACACACACACACACCCATCAGGCACACACACACATCCACACACACACACAAATATATATATATCGTATATAATGATATATATAAAGGCGTTATATAATATATAAAAATCTATACATAGTATACCTACCAATACATATTTATATTTTTATTTATATATAAATATATATCTATTTATATATATATAGCGCTATATATATATATTAATCTATTTTATAATTAAAATTTAATAATAAATATAAATATATATATGATATATATATAATATATATATATATGATATATATACATATAATATATATATATATAACTAAACATAGTATTAATATCTATATCAATAAATATATATAAATATATTATATAAGAATATATATATATATAATAAAAATTACTTTAAATATATTATGTATGTATGTATACACACCCGCGCACACATACATATATAAAAGTAATAATAAACAAAGTATATATATATAATATATATCTAGAATGATATATATATACGTATTGTATAATGTTTATTTATGATTATTCATTATGCGTATATATCTATATCTATATATATATAAATATCTATATATATATATATAAATGAATATAAAAAATATATATAAATTATAATTTATATATATGTATACATCCAAACAGAATATAACAGGAATATATAATATGACGTACTATAAGTATACGTATATATATATATATATATAATTATATATTAGTACGTATATATATATAAAATATATATTTATATATATATATATATATATAAGGTATATAAATATATCTATATTTATAATAAGTAAATTATATATATAAGTATATATATATATATATATATATCTATAAATAGTAGTATACATATATAATATATATATATATATATATATACATAATAGATGTAAATATATCTATATATATAAATATATATATATATATAAAAAGCCACACTAACTATAGTATATATATATAAAATATATAAATATATATATATATATATATATATATGTAATAACTATATAATATAAATATAAATATATATATATATATAAATATAAATATATATCAATATATATATGTATAAATAAATACAAATCAAAATAATATATATAAATAATATCTATTTATGATGCATATATATATATATATACATATATAAATTTTATCTATAGTTAAGTATATATATATTTATATATATATATATCTACTATAAATATATATATAAATATATATAAAAAATCTCCATCCATCTATAAATCTATATATATCTATATATATATATATATCTATATATCCATATGTATATCTACTCTACACTATATATATAAATTTATATAACTATATATATATATATATATATCATTAGATATAGATATATATAGTATATACATATACTCAGTGCATATATATACATATATATATTTTATATATAAATATATCTCTAAATATAAACGTATAATTTATATATAGAATAAATATAGAATATATATATAGAGCAATATATAAATATATAAATATACATATATATATGAGCATATAAATCCTATTTATATATAGTAAATATAGTATATATAGTATATATACTACATATCTACATATATTATATACATCGAAGTATAAAAAAGTATATATATATAAAGACTATTCTACAGTATATAACCACATTGATATTTATATAAAACTAAGTGTAGATATATGGTATAGTATTTATATATATATATGTCAACTAGCTCGAGGTATAATCTACTATATATACATAAATATATACATATATAATCTAAATCTATATAAAATATATATACAAATAAATATATATCGCATAAATAGTATCTTATATATCTATTAATATATATATATAAGTATATATAAATATATATGTATATAATATTATATATAATAGAAATATATAGTATATATATAATGCTATCGCTATATATGTATAAATATATGATATATATATATAGGGAGATATAGTCATGATATAATATATCATATAAGTCTATGTGGAATAATATATGGGGGGGGGGGAGGGTATATATAATATAAATAGATATATATATATATATATATTTTGATATATATTTTGATATATAGAGATATTGATATATATATTGAATATTGATAATGAATATATATATATATATAATATATAATATTTAATATGATATAAAAAAGATAGTATATAAATGATATATATAGTAGTATAAATATATATATATATATATGTATATGTATATATATATATGTATGTATATACATGTGTGTGTGTTTGTGTGTGTGGAGACTGAGAGAGATTATTATTATTAATACTCACTCTAAAACTACGAGAAACCCTAATCGACTAATTAACACCCTTATTGGCCCAACCTCGGATATTCTCCTTGCATCCCCCGTATAACTTCAACCTTCTTTGACCCAAACCCCAACAAGGAAATTGCTATCTGAACGGCTGTTACACCACTCCATAGGTTTTAGGAAATCCCTCTGACATCAGCGTGGGTCAGTTCATTTTCATCAAAAATTAAAGATTCAGTATTTCTGTGAGGATTTAACATTTTAGATTGAAAAGGGATCTGATAATCTTTGCGTCGTTTTAGCCTCTCGTGAGTTAAGAATCCAAACCTTTTCTCGGATTTCACTGCCTAATGTGTCTTCGTGACACAGGAATCAACGCTAAATTCTATTTTTCAGAAGTTTATTTCTACTTATATTACTACCATGACTGTTATCTTCATTATTAAGTCAAGGAGAAAACTTTAATTTGATGATTATTTATATGTTTACCAGGGTCTATTTGTTTTATTGTTAACGCAATCTTCATGTCTATTGTAACTATCATTTTCAATAACATTATCAATATAAAGTCTTTGGCTGAAAGTTACGCTTCATATTATCATTACTCGAAACATTATACACAGTTCAATGTTACGAGGAGAAACGTGATCATAACCACTGCATGCACTTGATAACTATCTAAGAAGCGTTAAATGTCTTCAAGAACTACTGTAGCTTGGTGAGTTGTAAACATGATGTATACTTATGTATACGTATGTATGTATATATATGTATTTACGTTTGTATGTATGCCATATATATATATATAATATATATTATATACTATATATATTATATATATATATATATGTATATATATATATATATATTTATATATATATATTTTATATATATAAATGTATAAATATATATATAAGATAGTATGATAGGTATTTTATATATATAAGTATATATAATAGAATAGATGAATATATATATAATATTATAGAGCATAATATATATATATATATATATATATATATGAATATATATATATATAAACATATATATACCATATGTATAAATATAGAGCTATATAGTATATAAATATATATATATAGGTATATAATATATATATATATATATATATATATATATATATATTACTCTATTTATTTCTATCATCCAGTGAATAGGTATAAATGTGAAATTATCTTACGCAACTCTTAACACAAATTGACGCCCAGAAACCTTCCAAACAACATATACTAAATATAACCAGCAGAGTCGGGACCGTCAGAGTTCTGTCTCTCTCATGAGGTCTTCTTGTCAACCGCCATCGCTCCTGCGCAGACGATGATGCGCAGACGATATTTTAAATTCACAGGTCTTTTTCGTACTGTCATTATCCTCTTCATTATTATCAATATTGTTGTCGTTGCAATTATTTCGATGATTTGTTTTATTATTGTCATTATTGATATTATAATTACTATTACTAGTATGTTAGCATTACCAATTTCATTGCTATCATCATTTTCATTCTTACGTGTGTGCGTGTGTGTATGTATGTGTACACGCACACACAACCACACACACACAACCACACACACACACACACATACATACATACACACACACACACATATATATATATATGTATCTATATATATAATATATAAATATATATATATATAATAGTGTATGTATATAAATATATATATCCATATATAATATATATATATATATATAAATAATATATATAATATAGTACATGCCATACGAGATATAATGATACGTATATAGATATAAATTATATATATAATTTATAGTCATATATAGATATACAAAATATGTATATACATACAGTATAGATGCGTAGTATATATACGGTAGAGAATAAATATGCGGAGGGTTAGTATCGAGATAAATATATATAAATAATCGAGAGCATTTAATATATACTATATAAAATATATATATATATATATAAATATCAGTATAAGTACACACATACGTAACTGAACACACAGTATATAACTATGATATAAGTATATTAATAGTATAACATATGTATATATGTGTGTGTGTGTGTGTGAGTGTGTGTGTGTTTATCTATATATATAATTATATATATAATCGTATATAATATACATATATTATATATATATTTACACGTATATATATTCATATATATATTACGTAATTATATATATATATAGTATATATGAATAATATAAGTATATATATATATATATATATATATTGTTGTAGTTGTGTGGTTTGTGTGTGTGTGTGTGTGTGATGTGTATTAGTATATAATATATATGAGTTTTATAATATATGTAATATATATATATATACACATGATACGTCAATGTCTACACAGAGCATTAATATAGTTATAACATGTATATATATATATATA
>NW_028234436.1:9149414-9154414 GCF_977035675.1 Penaeus japonicus
GAATTCTTAAAATACCTTGGATATAGCACACTTCCAATGGAAATGTTTTCCAACTTGCAAAGAGAACGCAGATATTAATAAACGCAATTGAAGAACGCAAATAGCTTTGTCAGGCATCTATTCAGGAAAGAGGAAATAGAACATCTGATTATGACATGAAAGATCGTAGGACGTGAGATCAAAGGAAGGCAAAGAAAAATGCTGTTGAAGAACATGGCAAACAAGATGGGATTAACACCAATCAGAATATTACATTCTGGTGACGACCGGACACTGGAAGAGCATGACCATTATCGCCGATAGTAGGCAGAGTACGTAGAGGGAGATAATGATAATTGTAATATATATATTAACAATGCTAACAATAATAATGATAATACCAATAATAACAAAAAAAATCAAAATAATGATAATAATAATTCAATAGCACTGTATTTTGAATAACGAGAAATCGCTCCCTGCTTGGCTGATATTTGGCAGGACAGTTTTGTGTGTGAAGGACCCTGTGAAGGGAAGCATATTTCAAAAATTTCGTCCCATTTACTGCTTACCTCTTACGTGGAAGCTCATGACCTGAGATTTGACAGAGAGTATGTATAGTATGTATAGAAGGAGAGAGCCTTTTGTCGGATGAGCAGAAGGGATGTAGACACAATAGTAAAGGTACTAAAAACCATGTGTTGACTGAGGGAACCATATTTCTCGTTTTGAGAAAGAAGAAAAAGAAATTAAGATTAACCATCTCTCATTCATAGATTAGTTTAAGTTGTTCGCAATGAACCAGGAACAGATTAAGTAATTAGTTAACACTGTGCATCTTTACAGTTCTGATGCTGGTATGGCGTTTAAAATAGGAAAGTGTGGAATACGAGCAGGAACAAGATTGCAAGAATTGATGGTATTGAGTTACCAGATGGATGGCATGAAGGACATAGAGGGCGTGGTTATAAAAACTTAAGAAAACTTGAAAAAACTGCATAAGAAGTGAGGAAAATAACTTGGCATCTTATGTGAAAAATATTAATTAATCATTTTTGGTTCGAGTGAAAGCATCGGGTCTGCTAAAAATCAGTGATTCTTTTGAAGAAATGGTTTAACAGTAAGTTGGTTAATAATAGAACCAAAGCCTGGAGGGAAAAAACAAATGTATGGACAGTTTATGAGGGACGTGGAAGGTACATAAATAATAGAACGATATACAAAGTTGAAACATAGGCAGGTTAAAATGACTGATCAGAGGCGTTGATCTTTGCAGCCAAAGAGCAGGCATCGAGGACAAATCATGTGAAATACCACATACACGATGCAGTTGAATCTCCATTATAGAATTTGAAAAACTGTAGGAGAGACTGCTAGGCACACAATTAAGGAGTTCATAAGATGACATGATATTATTTCACATATTCTGCATTAGATGCTTTGCAAGACGTTTAATATGCCACATGTCTAGAAATGGTACGGGCGCTAACCTGATCTTCTCATTGACAACGAAGCCGCCAGAGATATGTGGAACAATAAAAGCAAGAAATCCGGACATCATTTTGGTTGATGGAAAGGAGAAGAGGGTAAGGCTTATTGGCTTTGCAGTGCCAGGTGATTGCAGTATGGTCGAGATAGAATAGGAGAAAGTAGAGAAATACCAGCCTTTGAAATATGAAATTCTGAGAGTATGGCAATGAAACATGTGGCACTAGTTCCTGCTGTTGTAAGATACGCTCGTAGACAGGAAATGGTAGGAAAAGATGGAGTTGGAAGTCAGGTCAGTTTTGTTGCAAAAGACAGCGTCACTGGGGACAGTAGGAATGTCTTAAGTCATGGTAAGTCATGGTCAGCTCCTTTGTGCAGACATTACGGCAAAACACCAGCCTAAAAAGTATGTGGTGATAATGATAATGGCATTAATAATAGCATTGTAAAAGCCCAGAAGACGTACTAGACTATTGTGAATTTAAAGTGTACTTCTCCCCTCTTCTTTATATTTTGGTTCTTTGATTCCTTCTCATTATTCGTGTGGTTTCGTTTCCTTTTGGCATTTCGTTGTTGTTTTTTTCACCAATATTGATGTATTTTTCTTCTTGTTATTATGAGTTTATTATTATTATTATTTTATTTATTTTTTATTATTATTATTATTTTTGTTAATGTATTGTATATCTTCAGATATTCCTGCTTTACCTTTTTCTCTTTTTTGTCTTCTATTTTTAATCGATTATTTTTTGTCTGATATTCCACACCTCCTTCCCTCTCTCACTCCTCCCCCTCCCTCCCCCTATTTATCCCTCCTTTCTCTCCTCCCCCTTCCCTCCCTCCCCTTCTCCCTCTTGTCCGAGAGAAACTCCAGCATCCCTTCCCCCTCTTGCTCTCACAGATGAAGCTTTCCGCTCGGCTTCACTTGATTAATTTACAGGACCTCCACAGGTGGTTCTAGCTGCACCCCCCCCCTTCCTCACTCCCTCTCCCCTCCCTCCTTCACTCCCTCTCCCCTTTCTTTTCCCCTCCTCTTTCCCTCAACCTCTTCCCTTTCCTTCTCCCTTCTCCAGTGCAGTGCCAACCCTCTGTTTCCTTCTCCTTGCCATCCCTCCTCGGTCCCCTACCTTCTCCGGCCCTCCTTTTCCTTCGCGCCCCGTCCTCCCTCCTTCCCTTTACTTCGCCATTCTTCTTTCCATGCCTCCTCCCTGCCATACCTTCCCTCCTCTTCTTCTCCCCCCGCTTCCCATCCCTTATCCTCCCTCCTCTCCTCTCCTCATTCACCCCCCCCCCTTCTTCCTCTTCTTCTCCCACTCATCCCTCCTCTCCTCTCCTCCTTTGCCCCCTCCCTCCTCTTCTTCCCCGACCCTCTTATCCTTCTCCTCACTCCTCTCTTCTCCTCCTCCTTTACACCCTTCCCTCCTCTCCTTTCCCCCCCTATCCCACCCCCTTTTCCATCCTCCTTTTCTTTAACTGTCATCGATCTCTTCTTCTCCCCCCACCCCCCTAACCCACCTCTTCTCCTTCCTCCTGGCTCCTTGTCACTCAGGACGTGATGGAATGACATGATCGGTGGCGGGGGAGTGTGGGGGGGGGGGGGATGTAGGAAGAGGTGAGGGTATCGGATTTGTACATCTCTTAACTTAGGTGATTTCCGGGGCACTGCCATGAAGCGAGTCGGGTCGGATGAGTTCAAATAGGGTCAGAGGGGTTCAGATGGGCTTAGCTATGTTCGGATGAAGTAAGTCAGTTTCGGATTGGGTCGAAGGGCTTCTGATGGGATTGGTGGCGTTAGCTAGGATATATATATGTATATATATATATATATATATATATATATATATATATATATATATATATATATATATATGTTTATTTATTTATGTGCACACACATACACACACACACACACACACACGCATATGTAAATACATATATACATATATATGTATATATCTATCTATCTACCTTTTTATCTATCAGTGTATATACATACATGCATACATACATATACTTTATATATATATATATATATATAAATATATATATATATATATATATATATATTATATATATATATATATGTATTATATATATAATATATATATATATATATATATATATATATATATTTATATATAATATATATATATATATATATATATATATATATACATATATATACATAAATATATATATTTATATATATGTATATATTCATATATATGTGCGTGTGTGTGTGTGTGTATATATATATATATATATATATATATATATATATATATATATATATATATATATATATATATATATCAGTACTGGGAAAATTAATAGACAATTCTGGCCATTCAACTGATTTATTCACATTTTTATTGACAGAAGGAAATTTTTAGACAGTAAAAATGTTTTATTGTTTTTCCTTTATACATATATCATCTCAGTATTTTGTGGGACCTCCTTTGGCTCTAATAATTGCTTCAACACGTCTTGGCATGCTTCTAATGTAGTCTTGTGCGTTGTTCCTGATATCTGGATTTCTGTGCCAAACCTCTATCAACCGATGGATGACCTGTACTCTGTTGGTACATTCAATTTTGCTGACTTCATCTTTTAAGTCTTTCCATAAACCTTCAATAGGATTCATATCTGGGCTATTTTCAGGCCAATCAAGCACTTTGATGTTAAGACCGTCTAGATGACTAGAAACTCTTCTGGCTGTGTGACATGGGGCCACGTCATACATGAATATTCCATTATTGTCAGGAAACCATTCACGAAATTGGGGTACCGGGCGTTTATTTATTATCTTAAGGTATCCGTCTTGATTCAGAGCGCCATCCACGATCTCTAAACGACCTGTACGTTGTGCAGATATGATGGACCAAACCATGACTTTGGAAGGGAACTTGACTGCAGTCTTCTGACAGTCAGGGTGGTCCTTCTCTTTTGACGTCCTCCTCACGAATTTTCGCCTATCACTCAGTATTTCCATCATTGATTCATCAGAGAAACATACCTGGATGCAAACAAAACAAATTCTTTTTTTTTTTTTTTCACTCAAACTTAAATTACAGCTTTGTAAACCCCAGTCTTCAAGTGGGTTTCATTAAACATGAATTGGAACAAAGACATTTTTTTTCAATTTAGATGCAGCATCTTGAATCAAACATGAAATATTCGCTATTTTATTTAGAGAAATAGTTGTTTTAATTAATTTGTGTAGAAAAACAACGGAATCAGCAAAATTTAATGCATACTTACCTTTTCCCAGTCATCAGATGTCCAGTGGCTGTGTGCCTTGGCCCAAGCCAGCCTTTTCTTCCTCATGGCGGTAACCCAGCTTATTAAGCTTTTTTCTAACAGCTGAGGGTGTACATTGTACTTCATAGTCCACTATGTCAGCTGCTAGTTGTTTTGACGACTTTGAACGGCCTTTTCTTACCATATCAACGAGAATTCTCTCCTGTCTTGGGGTGGTACAGGATTTCCTTCCACACTTTCCAACACGTTTTGGCTCGTAATTTTCGATATTT
>NW_028234436.1:9156914-9161914 GCF_977035675.1 Penaeus japonicus
ATAATAACAATTACAATAATCATAATGATAACAATAATAATAATAATAATGAGGATGGTAAAAATAGTCGTAATAACGAAACTTATAACAATAATAAATAATGAAAATAATAATAATAATGATGAGAAAAACAGTATTCCTAACAGTAATAATAATGGGGGTAATGAAAACAATGGTAAAGATAATGATAATAATAAAAATGAGGATATTAATGTTAATAATAATAATGATAACAGCGACAATAAAAGTCATTATAATCAAAATGAGAATAATGATAATCATAGTATTAATAATGATAAAATGATAATTATATTAACAATATTAGTAAAGTTGCTGACAATAATCATCATGATAATGATAACGCCATTAATAACATTAACAATAATGATGACGCTAATATTAATAACAACAAACATGAAGAATACATTGATGATGAGAAAAATAATCTACATTTGTACAATACAAGAAGTATTGTCACTCGATATCACAGTCATCAAAACACATACATGCACTCATCCAAATTCACACACACACACACATGCACACACACACGTACACACACACACACACACACGCGCGCGCGCGCGCGCACGTACGCACATAACAAAGTCCGTAAACACACCTGAGAAAGTTAGAGATGATCCTTCTTATATACTTATTCCACATTCCTAAGTTCTCAGCCTCTTCATTTTCCTTCTCTCTCTCCTCTCCCTGTTCTTCTTCTCTATCTTTCTCTCTCTCCTCACCTTCCTCTTTATCACTTATGTTTTCCTCTTCTTCTTCCTTCGATTCTTCGTCCTCCTCTTCCATTGTTCGATTCCCTCCTCTTCCACAATTTTCTTCTGTGTTTTCCTTTTCTTCCTCTTTTTCTTCTTCGTCCTCCTCCTCCTATTAGTCTCCATTCTATAAAATCCCTTTCCTTTTCCTTCTCCTCCTCTGCCTCCCCAAACCCCACCTCTTCCTCCTCTTTCTCTTCTTCATCCCCATCCACCTCCTCCTCCCTCCCTCATCATCACTCCCCATCCCTCTCCTATTCCTCCTCCTTCTCCTCCTCCTCCTCCTCCTTACTCCTCCTCCTCCTCCTTATTCCTCCTCCTCCTCCTCCTTCTCCTCCTCCTTACTCCTCCCCTCCTCCACTTCCCTCTCCTCCTTCCCATCACCCTCCTTGTATATCAGGCTTTGTTGACAGCTGTGATGCAATTGATTTGACGAAAACTCGATGGCCGGGAGAGAGACGCGGAGATGAGCTCAGAGGGAATCCCTGGAAATGGTTGGCTTTTTAAACGTTTGCCTTTCGAACGTTTGCCTTTCGAACGTTTGGCTTTTGGACGTTTGGCTTTTGGACGTTTCGATTTTAAACGTTTGTTTTTTAGACGTTTGGATCTAGAGAATATTACTTAAATGGACCCACAAAATAGCTTGATATATATATACACATATGTATTCATAAACAAGTTTATCCAAGAATAAACAATCAAATCTATGAAAAAAGAGATAGGTAGACAAGTAAATAAACAAACAAATAAACAAATAGTATAGATGAAGCAACAGAAAGAGAATGATCGGTAGAAAAAAAGAAAGAAAACAAACAAACCAAAAATGTTGTTCCTGACGGCGGTGACATTGGCTGACGGTGATTGATTTTGCTGACGGTTTTGACGTTCCTAACTTAAGCTGACAGTGATGATGTTACCGAAGGAGCTGAGTTTGATTGATGTCGGTTGGCGGTGCTGAATCTGGCTGATAGTGATGATAATCCTAGCTGACGTTGCTTCAGATGCTGACTCTGAGATTCGTTGCTGAATTTGTTGATGATGCTGACATCGCTTATGGTGCTGACTTTGAATATTGTTTTTGGTTATAGCTGACAATCCATGCCTTGCTTAACGTATTGTGACTTTGCTGCCGATTTTAATGTTGCTGCTTAAATAGTGTTGGAGAGGAAGAGGAGGGAAGAGGAAGATTAGAATCAGATAAAGAAGAGTAGAAAGAGAGGAAGATCAGGGCAAGGAGCAAGAAAGAGGAGAAGGAAGGGAAGAGGAGCGAGTGTGGAACAGGATCACTCGTCCGCCGTTCAGCTTAGTTAAACGAGTGGGTGTCCAATCCCCCCTCTCTCTTTCCTTATTCCTGATCTTCCTGATCTTCCTCTTCTCTTCTATCTCTCTTTCCCTTTCTACTTCGTCCCTTTCTCATCCCTCTTCATTTTCTCCCTGTCTCTTTTTACCCTTCTTTATCATCTTATCACTGCTCCTCCTCATTTTCCTGTTCTCTTCTATCTATTTTTCCCTTTCCACTTCGCCCCTTCTCATCCCTCTTCATCTTCTCCCTCTCTCCTTTTACCCTTCTTTTAACATCTTATCACTGCTCCTCCTCATCTTCCTGCTCTCTTCTATCTCTCTTTCCCTTTCTACTTCGCCCCTTCTCATCCCTCTTCATCATCTCCCTCTCTCCTTTTACCCTTCTTTATCATCTTATCATTGCTCCTCCTCATCCTCCTATTTTCCTCTCTCTCTCTTTCTCTTTCTCTTTCGTCCCTTCTCATCCCTCTTCATCCCTCTTTCGTCTCTCTCCTACTCCTTCTCTCCTATTTTATCTTTCTTCTCTTACCCTTATATTTCTCCTAAGGAGGGGGGGGGGTGAAGTGGGAGGATGAGTAGGAAAGAGAGGAGGGAAGAGGGAGGGGGGAGGAGAGGGGGGGAAGTGGACCGGGACGGGTGAGCGGTGGGGGGTAGGAGAGGGAAGAGGAGGTAGCAAAGGATGGGGGAGGAATTAGGAAAGATGAAGAGGACTGGATGGGAGAGGGAGGAGAAGGAAAGAAATAAAAGAAAAGGAATAGGAGGAGAGAAAGGATACGAAGGAGTGGGAAGAGGGAGACGAGGAAGGAGGAGGAAGATGAAGGATGAGAGGAGGAAGAACAGAGGGAAAAGAAAGAAGAGAGGGAGAAGGAGAAAGAGAAGAGAAGTTACAGGAATAAGGCAGAGGAGTAAGGGAAGAATGTGGAAAGAGAGGAAACGAAGATAAGAGCAGGAAAGAGAAAGCGGAAAAGAAATGGGCGATGCACAAGAGAGAAAGGAAAAAGAGAAAAATAAATGACGAAACAAAGGGGAAAGGAAGAAACGCGTTGTCCTCCCACTTGCGAGTCCTCCAGTCAGCGTTGCCAATGAGCGAACCGGCAGTTTCGACTCTTGCATCTGAAACACTTGCCAATACGAGCAGGGGCCGCGCGTTTCGGATGCAGGAGTCGAGACATTCAGACATGGCGGGAGAGAGGGGGAAAAGAGGGGAACCAAGAGGGAAATGGGGGGAAGGAGGGGGATAGGAAAGGGAAAGAGGGGAAAGGAGGGGAAAAAAGAGGGGAAGGGAGTGGAAAAAGGAGCGAGGGGAAAGGAAAGGGAAGGGGGGGAAGGGAGGGGAAAAAGAAAGGGAAAGAGGGGAAGGGAGACGAAAAGGAAAGAGGGGAAGGGAGGGGAAAAGGAAAGAGAAATAGGGGAAGGGAGGAGAAAAGGGAAGGGAAGGGAAAAAGGGGGGAGTGAGGGGAAAAGGAAAGAGAAAGAGGGGAAAAGAAAGGAAAGAGGAGAAAGGGAAAGGGGGAAAAGGGAGAAGGAAATGGGGCAAAAATGAGGGGAATAAGGAAGATACGGTTGATAAAAGACATATAAGATGAACAACAAACGTACAAAATAATACAAAAAAGAGAAGGAGTGAAAGAGAAACATAGAAATAAAAAGAGAGAAGGGTAGGGGAAAAGAAAGACAGAGGCGAAGCCAATGAAGATGAAGAAGAAGAAGAAGAAGAAGGAGAAGGATAAGAAGAAATCGTACATAACTTCTATAAACCAAGACACCACATCGATATGACAAATCTCCGTATTATATAGAAACGCTATCGTAAGCAATCTGGAAGAGTACGAAGTCATACGATTATTTAAAAATGAGAGAGAAAGAGGGGGACAAGGAGAGAGAGAGAGAGAGAGAGAGAGAGAGAGAGAGAGAGAGAGAGAGAGAGAGAGAGAGAGAGAGAGAGAGAGAGAGAGAGAGAGAGAGAGAGAGAGAGAGGGGTGGGGGGTGGGGGGGGGGGAGAAAGAGTGAGACAGATAGAAAGACAGAGAGAGAGATGCAGAGGCAGACAGAACAGGAGATGTAGAAACAGGCAGCAAACGATAAATAAATCGAGGCAGAGAAAGAAAAGATTTTCCTCGGCAATGGATTTTGCAAGTCTTTCCCTCCTTATTTACGAACAACAAAGCATCGCAAAGCGCAACAATGGACGCCGTCACGAACTCCAATATCCAAATCTCTTTGTTCTTCTGATCCTCCTTCTTGGAGAATCTGATGCTATTGCCGTCTGTTTTGATATTCTTTCGTTTATTCATACATCCTTCTCTCCCTTTATTCTTGGGGGAACGGGGAGGGGGGGGGGGTGCTCAATATGGATATTGTTTCTTGAGTCTATCTGCTTTCTGTTTGTCTCTTTTGTCTATTTATTTTTTTCTCTAGATCTACCTGAGCAACCATTTGTCTATATCTATATCGATATACTATCTCTTGAGTAATTCATTTAACCTTTCTGTCTCTCTCTTTCTCTGTCTGATCCCCCCCACACCTGTCCCCCCCTTTCTCTCTCCTCTCGTTCTCTCTTTCTATTTCTCTCTCTTTCTCTCTATTTCTCTCTCTCTCTCTCTCTCTCTCTCTCTCTCTCTCTCTCTCTCTCTCTCTCTCTCTCCCTCTCGTCTCTCTGTTTCTCTCTCTCTCTCTCTCTCCTCCACTCTCCCTCTCTCTCTCTCTCTCTCTCCTCTCTTCCTTTTCTCTCTCTTTTTCTTCTCTCTCTCTCTATCTCTCTTCTCTCTCTCTCTCTCTCTCTCTCTCTCTCTCATCTCTCTCTTCTCTCTCTCTCTCTCTCTCTCTCTCTCTCTCTCTCTCTCTCTCTCTCTCTCTCTCCTCTCTCTCTCTCTCCTCTTCTCTCCTCTCTCTCTCTCTCTCTCTCTCTCTCTCCTTCTCTCT
>NW_028234436.1:9179414-9191914 GCF_977035675.1 Penaeus japonicus
TCCTCTTCTCGTTCTCTTTTTATTCGTCGGCTCTTTCTCTTTCTTATTCGTCTTTTCTCTTCGCTTCTCTTCTCTCTCCCTCTCTTCGTCTACATACCTCTTCTTCCCATTGTGCATTGATTCTACCAAAATCTATTCTGTCTCCCCCTCTCTTTCTCATTAGTCTTTTCTTTTCTCTTCTCTCTCTCTCTCATTTCAACGTCATCTTACATAGTATTTTTCTTTTAACAAAATGACACATTCCTTGTCATATGTCTTTATGACCTAATGTATTTAAAAGTTTTGCCTCCATTCTATCATTCCCATTTAATAAGAGTGTGCATAGAGATTATAATTAGTCAAACTAAGTTCCATACATACGATTGATAAGAGTTCCTGGAGTAAGCTGCCATCTTTTGTGTGGCGAGTCTCTTGGTACTTGGCGTCGGCGACCATCGTGCTCCAGGTACGAGCCCTTCTCGAGGTGAATTTGCTTTGTTGCGAGCTTAGACGGGACGAGGATATCTCCAGTATGCTTTGGCTGAAGAGCGTTGGTCTTGCGCTGCTTTGCGGTCGTCTCCAGGGTCTTCACACTGCAAGATGATGTCTCCATCATCATCCAGGTAACTGTAGGTGCTACCCTCCTGATTCAAATGAGGGTAAAGTCGAATTCCATACCCAATTTACTGATAACTTTCCCGATGTTTTAAGTCTGTATTTTCTCTTGCATAAATATTTGTTCCATAATTGTTGTTGTTCGATCTACATATGCAAAGGAGGCTATTAGTCTCCAGAAGAGATCATATATGTATACTATCTTCCACAAGAATGCACCAAAAACTGAACCTTATACCACAGGGAAAACAAGTCCCCAGTGCCACATGCAAGGAAAAATTCATGTTATATGTAGTGCAGTTGCATGTGAGCAGCCAAGAGCTCAAGGTTTTATTTACATTTTTTGAGTGGTGAAGAATGACTGTCCTTGATCTCGATTTTCTAAATCTGAGCTGCTCGTTAGAGAAACTGGTATTCCTCGAAATTAGTGGTTCACAAACTGGTCGTTTACGCACGTGAAGCTTTCCATCACCATGTATTGATTGTAATTCATAATAGTGCTTTTATTCCAATTTTAAAGTATATCATAAATAGTCTTGGGGATTTCAATTAAGTTATTCAATCTGGCAAAACTAGCAAGATCATAAAAAAAAAAAAATCATACCCTATGAAGCTTCCTTCGTTTGGGAACCTCTGCTCTAGAGAGCTCAATTGGTCTACTAGATACATCTTTGCAACTTTTGTACTTGACACCGAACGGGGTGAAACTGATTAAGAGTTGGTGAGTCCACTCTTTCTCTTGTAAACCGATGTGACCCATAATGCTCGCCTCTTCCATACGAATAGCTTAGATGAGGGCAAGCGGTATGACAGCTTCGCTTGGCCTGGTGCTTCATTTAGTGAGGACTGGCAATGTCTGGTCCGGTTCTTTCTTGCCATTGGTTGCCTTTGATGACTTTCGTTGTCTTGCTTTTCTGACACCAATGTGGTCCAAGTATAAGGCACTTAGTTGTGATAGCAAGCACTAGATTATCGCTGCCGAGGGCGTCAGTTGGGAGTTCCGCCTGTTTGCTTCTGATTTGGTTCCTTGTCAGTTTTCGTTTTGCATCCTTTCCATTATTCTGTGGTCCATTTGTGTGTAGTAGCAATATTTTTGCATGACTTTTTTTTAGAGACTTATATTCCTCTGTTGATATTTTCAAGTCGTTACCATTTTCCCCTTCTTCATTTTTCTTCAGTAAGATAAAGTGCAATTCGTTAGAGATGGATTATGTGCGAGGAAATGGTCTTTGAATAGCTACTTACATCTGTCCGCATGCAATTCCAATCAGTGGCTTAGACGATGTTTAATAGTCATCCAAAGTTCACGTTCCTAAAGTAATATTTCAATCTTGTCATATTCAGATTACCATGCTATTTGTAGTGCCAACCCTGTCCAGTCAGTGGCTGACATTATGAATCCGAAGACGAGGTGGGGGAGTAATTGGGGTCATGCAAACCACCTATAATGCGAGTTTGGAAGTCCAAATAGTTGCAGAAATCGTGGATGAGACCAATTTCATAAAAGGTTTGTTTCTCCTGCTACTGATTAGATCTCCAACCAGTCTTGGCAATCGTAACTTTCTCGAAAAGTAATAGACTGCACTGCTCCCATTGTCTCAGAGATCTGCGCATTGCACATAGAAGAATGCATATGTTGCCTCCCATCGTGAGTCCGAGGAAGAGTATTTCCAATTCGCGGAGGAGTTCATCCGAGGACTTTCCTACCTTTAATTTTTCTCAGCAGCAGATAAATGGACCGCCCCCTTGTTGATCTTGCTGGTTGCCTGTGATGCGAAAATTGTTTGACTCAACAAACACCATATTTTCCCCATGCGTGTGGCTGTAATGGGACAGGTTGTGCTGTTCTGGAGCCAGGAAAATTGTTGCTGTATAGCTACGGTTGGCTGTTTGCATTATGTGCATTTAGATCTGCCGTTGCACTGGTCAGCAATGGGACCTCTGGCAGGCGTTATTTCACGATTCTTTCCGATTTTGCAGGTTTCTTCTATACGTCCTTATCATCTGTACAATTTACAATGTAAAGACCTACATGGTTTCGTTTTTTTCTTACAGTATTTGCTGGCTACCATACACGCTCAGTACTGCTTCCAGCACTTCAAACCTTTTATTCTAAGTGTCGCACAATCTCTACAACGATTGGTTTATGCTGACCATAGGGGTAGGTAGAATATGATATGTGATTTAGGAATATTTACTATCTAAAATGGAGATATATAAGGGCAGGGAGGGGGTGGATGCCATGGTGTATACATTCAAACTGCTCACGGATTTTCAGGAAGTGAATGAATTAGAATTAGACGACCCCGCATGTCTACAAACTTCAAAAATACACGGATTTGCGCAGTTTAACTGAATGTGTGGGTCTTTACTTTGGTGTTATTAGTACTGTTTCTTATCGAGCTCTTCTGACTGTGTTTCTATGTACAGTGTATACCATTCTAATTTTCTCTCTCTCTCTCTCTCTCTCTCTCTCTCTCTCTCTCTCTCTCTCTCTCTCTCTCTCTCTCTCTCTCTCTCTCTCTCTCTCTCTCTCTTTCTCTCTCTCCATCACTCTTTCTTTTTCATTCTCTCTCTCTCTCTCTCTCTCTCTCTCTCTCTCTCTCTCTCTCTCTCTCTCTCTCTCTCTCTCTCTCTCTCTCCATCACTCTCTTTCTCCTTCATTCTCTCTCTCTCTCTCTCTCTCTCTCTCTCTCTCTCTCTCTCCATCACTCTCTTTCTCTTTCATTCTCTCTCTCTCTCTCTCTCTCTCTCTCTCTCTCTCTCTCTCTCTCTCTCTCTCTCTCTCTCTCTCTCTCTCTCTCTCTCTCTCTCTCCCCATCACTCTCTTTCTCTTTTATTCTCTCTCTCTCTCTCTTTCAATAACCAAGTCATATCCATTTGATGTATAGACGGTTCTGTTATTGTTATTGATATTTTCAATTTGTTTTTATTGTTATTATTTCCACTAAATATTACTGACGTAAATACACTTCTATGTATATTTATTATTATATTCTCTATGATGTATTTATTCATATCATCGACATAGTAATTTGATTCACCACTTACATATCATATCCAACACATATAGATACGAATACATATACACGCTGTTCCACTTAACTTTTTTTCTTTTCTTCTTTTTTCTTCTTCTTCTTCTTCTTCTTCTCTTTTTCATGTGAAAGCTATGTTGCCTTTTCCCTTCCATAAGAGCTATGTACTGATGCAACTTTTTTTTTTTTTTTTTTTTTTTTTTTTTTTTTTTTGATTAAGCGAAGTGATATTCAGTGGAAATTACAATGATAGCGAACAGAACATATTAGCTGAACAGGCTATATCTCATGTGGATTTGACTTGATTATATTTCTCTCTCTCTTTCTCTTTCTCTTCTCTCTCTCTCTCTTTCTCTCATTCTCTCTCTCTCTCCCCCCCCCTCTCTCTCTGTCTCTCTCTCTCTTTCTCTCTCTCTCTCTCTCTCTCTCTCTCTCTCTCTCTCTCTCTCCCTTTCTCTCTTGCTCTCTCTTTCTCTTTCTCTCTCTTTCTCTTTCTCTCTCTCTCTCTTTCTCTCTCTCTCTCTCTCTCTTTCCCTCTCTCTCTCTCTCTTTCTCTCTCTATCTCTCTCTTTCTCTCTCTATCTCTCTCTTTCTCTTTCTCTCTCTCTCTCTCTCTCTCTCTCTCTCTCTCTCTCTCTCTCTCTCTCTCTCTCTCTCTCTCTCTCTCCCTCCCTGTCTCTCTCTCTCTCTCTCTCTCCCCCCCTCTCTCTCTCTGTATGTGTATACCTATCTATCTCCACCTATAGCCGTATCAACAAAAAAGACAAACAGACACACAGACAGACCGCCAAACAGAGAACCAGCCAAGCAATACGGTTTCCCAACACGCGTAGTCACTCTAATATAAGAGCCTATAGAGCGTGGGTTTTCGTTACATCGTTGTTATATATATGTATTCTCATAACCGTATCTTCCCCTGTGCTGGTAAACAAGAATGTGGTATGTGTCCAATAGATTCGCCGTCCCTTTGGGATATATATTGTGTGTATGGTATCCAATTTATTTTGCGTGTGGTATCCAGTACAGTGCGTAGGGTATTTTTTTTTTCTTTTTTTCGTAAAAGCTTCACTTCTGATGCGGTATTGATGAAATAGTGGTATATGACATTCGTAATGGGGCGTTACTCTCCGTACTTATATGTTGATGGTCATTTGGAAAGTAAGTGAGGGATAAAAGATGGTAGGAGGGAAGGAGGGCGGGAGAGAGAGGGGGAGAGAGAAAGGGAGAGGGAGAGGGAAAGGGAGAGGGAGAGGGAGAGGGAGAGGGAGAGGGAGAAGGAGAGGGAGAGGGAGAGGGAGATGGAGAGGGAGAGGGAGAGGGAGAGGGAGAGAGAGAGGGAGAGAGAGAGAGAGAGAGAGAGAAAGAGAGAGATAGAAAGAAAGAAAAAGAAAGAGAGAGAGAGAAAGAAAGAAAGAAAAAAGAGAGAGAGAGATAGATAGAGAGACAGAGATATATATAGAGAGAGCGAGAGAGAGAGAGAGAGAGAGGAGAGAAAGAGAGAGAGAAAAAGAAAGAAAGAGAGAGAGAGAGAGAGAGAGAGAGAGAGAGAGATAAAGAAAAAGAAAGAGAGAGAGAAAAAAGAAAGAAAGAGAGATAGAGAGACAGAGGGAGACAGAGAGACAGAGAAAGAAAGAAAAAGAAAGAGAGAGAGAGAGAGAAAGAGAGAGAAAGAGAGAGAGAGAGAGAGAGAGAGAGAGAGAGAGAGAGAGAGAGAGAGAGAGAGAGACAAAGGGAGCCGAGAACAAGGAAACAGAAAGTATGAAAGAGATAAGACAGCAGTATTAGAAAAAAATAAACAAAATAAGCAGAGACAAGGCCACGAGATATCAGCCTCGAAAGTGAACACGAAAAAATGAATTAAAGAATACACAGACGGACAGCCAAGAGAAAGAACGAAAAACGAAAGAAGATAACACGGCAAGACAAAGAGATCCTTCCAGAGAGGCAAAAATGAAAGCACAAAAGCGTAATGCCGTTTCTTGCTGACATGCATGATTTGCATAACGCAAGTTCTCAGGGCAATAACAGAGTTCTGTGTGAGCTAGGAGGCTCTGTTCCCAAAGGTAGCCCATGTCAAAGAAGTTGGTAATAGGTATATTTCGCTGTCATTCTAGTGCTCTCTCCACCTTCCTTGCGTTGTTGTTTTTGTTTTGTCCTTTCTTTTGCTGCTTTGGTTGGGGCTTTTGGTTTGTATTTTGGGTTTTGTTAATTTTGGGTTTCTTTTTTTCTATATTTTTTACTTCTCTTTCACTTTCGTTGTTGTTGTTGTTGCTTTTCTTACTTGACAAGAAGCGGTGATCTTTTTTTCGTTCCTCGCCTCCTCCTCTTCTTTCTTCACCTCTTTCTTTATTCTCCTTTACTCCTTCATCCTTCTCCCTCCTCCCCGTCTTTTTACCCTCTTCACGTCGCTTCCACGATATGGAAATAGCGTTCATCTCCTACTTCTGTCCCTCCTTCTCGTCCTTCTTAGTCTCTTCCAACTCCTCCTCTTCCCCCTCTCCTCCTTCTGTTCTTCCTCCATCCCATTCTTTTTCTCCTTCTTCTTCTCCTTCTCCATTTTTGTGTGTCTTCCACGAGAGGATCCAGAAAGGCGTTGTTGATTGGATGGATATGTAAATTGGAGAGAAATGGAAATGCAGATGGATGTGTATATAGAGAGAAAGGGATCAGGTGAGTGAGTGTAGAAGCAAAGGGAGGAGAAGGAGAGAGATGGAGAGAGAGAGAGAGAGAGCAGAGAAGAGAGAGAGTGAGTAGGAGAGAGAGGATGAGTGCGAGAGAGAGAGAGAAAGAGTGGGGGATAGAAAGAAAGAAATATAAGAGAGAGAGGGAGAAAGGCAAGAGAGAGAGAGAGAGAGAGAGAGAGAGAGAGAGAGAGAGAGAGAGAGAGAGAGAGAGAGAGAAAGATAAGTGAGAGAGAGAGATAAAGATAAACGAGAGAGAGAGAGAGAGAGAGAGAGAGAGAGAGAGAGAGAGAGAGAGAGAGAGAGAGAGAGAGAGAGAGAGAGAGAGAGAGAGAGAGATTTGATTTGATTTGATACAGTTTATTTGCAGAACAATTTACATGCCCTGCAAAAAGCCAGGGTAAGATGTCAAGCATCTATCCAAACTGGCTAAGCTTCTATTGCGTAAAGGGCTTAGTCAAGCACAAATCTTACATACCTGAGGGGCTGCATTATACTGGTTAACATATTTACATGATTTACCTAGTCGGTAAAAAACCTTTTATGTCACTGATCATGTCAAAGACAAGACCAGTGTCTATAATAAGATTAATATAATCTACAAGTGATGTTCTTTGTACAGTGCTGTTCGATCGATAGGATGCAGTTTCCGTACAGCAAAGCAAGTAGTGGTTGAGATTATGTGATTTAGCTTTTTTGCACAATTTACAGTGGTGATATGTGACTGGTTTTGCATCCAAAACTGCATCCTGCACATATTGTATAGTATAGTGATAGCCTATGCGTAGCCTGGTTAGTATAACTTGTTGCCTCCGTGACAGACTTTTATAAATTTCATAGGTTTACCCATGTATGATGTCCCAGCAATAATTTCATAATGCCAGATGGTGCCATGCCCATTCTTTTTCATCTTTTTTGTACCCCATACCTGATCCTCATAATCTCTTAAACAGCTATTAATACGTCTTTTCATCTGAGTAAGAGATAATGGTATAGCATAGTGTGGTTCTTCATAGGAAAGTGCGAATTTGGCTAGCTGGTCAACTTTTTCACATGATTGTATTCCTATATGAGACGGTATCCAGTGCAATGACACTTGTATACCCTGCTCTGAGAGTCTGGAAATTTGATGTAGGATGTTTTTAGATACCATGTTTTCTGGGTTAAATGCAATGAGTCTATAGAGGGCACCCTGACTGTCAGAAAAGACAGCCAGGTGGCGCCCCTGTTCACTACCTTCCTTTATGGCATGGTATATGGCTAATGATTCAGCATCAGTTGTGCTTGCCCAGTCTGAAATCCGCACACTTTCTCTATAAGAAATGTCGGGAATTAAGACTCCAATCCCAGCTGCTCCATGAGAATCAGTGGAGGCATCACAGTAGATTGCAAGTGGGGGTTCACCATCAAGAGGATGGAGGATATCTTCTATATACTTCAGGTAATGAGACTTCAGTTCTGATGTCAAAATCATGGATTTAGGTCCTGGCAGTTTGTCAATATGGACATATACATGAGTTCTATGCCATGGTGCAGATAGTTTGGTTTCTGAGATATTAAGAGCATCAATGCTCCAGACATTGAAGCTGAGGATGGTCTGGGCAGCTTTGGCTTTCCATTCTAAGTTGGAGTGCATTAGATTGGAATATCGAGGCCGAGCAAACCTGACTCTGTGACTGATCTCATTTGCCAGAGCTTGGGAGATCTGTGGTTTGGTTAGGAGCTGCAAGATTCTAGTACCAAGAACGGTATTAATTTGGGTAACACGACTGTGGACTGTGGGGAGATCTAATTCTTTCCTCATGACCAGAACTTTGGCAGTCATTGGGCAACCGAGTATAATTCTCATAGCCTTGTTCTGCAGAACTTCAAGGGGTTTGAGGGCATTTGGAGGTAACAGACTAAGAACCGGACTCGCATAGTCAATCACGGACCGAACCAAGGTAATATACATCAACCTCAGGACTCTGAGGGAGGCACCAACGTATCTGTTACATATAAATTGTAATGGTCTTAAACGTTCCAAGCAACGTTCTTTTATATCGTGAATAATTTCCTGGGTAAAACGAGAATTGCGTGACATGAGGTGTGGAGCAATCACCAGAACACCAAGATACCTGTAGGAGTAAGTCCTTGCAATAACTTGTCCACCTAAGCTTGGTATATAGGGCAGTTGACGAGGTCTGGATATATGTTTGGTTTTGATAGGGTTGATTATGAGGCCAAGAGAAGCACACTTTTTGCTGAATCTCCTGAGTACATATTCCCCCCTATCAAAGACTTGGATGAGGATATCATCCGCATATGATATGATATTACATAGGTCTCCTAACTCATTGTTCAGTTTGCAGATAGAGTGCATAAGTATGTTAAATAGTGTAGGGGACAGTACCCCCCTTGTGGGGTACCTAACTCTAGTTTACCGAAAGCACTAAAGGTACCTTGGTACCATACTTTAACTTTCCTTGTAGATAAATAGTCCTTTATCCATAACAGTAGCTTTCCCTTAACTCCCAATAGAGTTAATTCATGGAGAATTGCTGTTGGAGAAGCTCTGTCAAAAGCACCTTTAAAGTCTATGAAGTATGAAGACTGTGCTTTGCTTCCATTTAGGTACTGTGCTAAACACATCTGTGTTCCTTTCCCTTTCTGGAAACCAAAGATAGATGGATGAATTTGGTCTTTGGTCTGATAAAGAAGACGAGTGAGAAGGATTCTTTCACAGGTTTTGGAGAGACAGGATGTTAGTGAGATTGGTCGAAATTCGTCTGGGCGTCCTGGTTTTGGAATGGGAATGATGGTAGCCTGTTTCCAGGAGGTAGGCAGAGTGCCTGTAGCATAGGTTAAGTTGAAGAGATCTAAAAGAGGATTTCTTCCCTTTGCCTGTACCTTAGCAAGGAGCCGGATAATGTCATATGTAATGCCATCGTCCCCAGGTGCAGTGGATTTCCCAGTCTTAATTGCTGCAAGAAGTTCGTCAGTTGTAAATGGTATGTCAGCATCATCTGTTAATTGACACTGATAATCAATTTCATTTTTGTGTTTTAAATTGGAAGAGCACCTGCGTATGGATAATGGAAGATTATCAAGAGAAGAATCCTCACACCATTTGTTAAGAAGAGATGAAGCTACTGTTTCTGGATGAGGATGAGGTGTTGCATTGTATGAGTTAGCTTTAATCTTATTGATGTCCTTCCACACATTACTCATGGGAGTTGTAGAGTCAATTGATTCTGCCCAGGCATACAAACTCTCTTCTCGCTTTTGAGTAATTATTTCGTTCAGTTTCCTACTAAAGAAAACAAGGTCTTTAGCTAAGTAGGGGTTGCTTCCTAAATGTTTTAGCTGACTCACAGTTGATCGTATTAATTTTTTAAGAAGCTTAATCTCAGGGTCTTTGTTTAGATGTCGTGCACGTTTGACTCTAGAGGTGGGAGACCTATGTATGGTGGGGGTTTTGGGGTGAAGTTGATTGATGATATTGCCAATTTGCTGACAGATTGTATCATTAAAATGATCGAGATTGATAGGAGCAAAGTCCTCATACCAACAGGCAATCCTTTCAATGAATTGGTCATGATATTTAGTGGCAATATGATATCGTAAACGTGGCTGGGGTGGGTCTCTTTTACATAATGGTAGGGTTATACTTAATGCCCAGTGATCGCTGATTAAGAATGGGATAACCTCTGTAGTGCTTGGTAAATAATGCTGATTGTACAAGGCTACATAATCTAATTTGCCCCCTAGAAAATGAGTTTTTTTTAAGGGACATAATAGACGTACAGGGTCACTTGTGTGTTGAAGATAATCATAATATACCTTACCGTTTTTGCCAATGGTGCTACCCTCAGAGCCAAGGAGAGGATGGCGAGCATTAAAATCTCCACATAATAACACAGTATCATTATGTATCATATTGTCAGGAGGTTTAGGTACCTCTTCACTGTCATGCGGGTTATATACATTAATAATAATGATAGTTTTGCCATCAAGAAATAATCTAACACCGAGATATTCAGCACATGTGTCACGCTTGTCATCGATCACTTTAGATGGTATGGAGTTCTTAATATATATGCCAAGCCCTCTTGTAGAGGGATTAGCCATATTAGGTTTGTCATAATAAGTGTATCCCGCAATTTTTGCATAGCGAGCACTAGTTCTGACCTCTTGAAGGCAACATACATCAACATCCTCAGCGTGGAGATATTGAGAGAGAGTTGCCTTGCGTTTCTGCAAACTATTAATGTTCCAAGTAATACATTTCAAATAATTATTTGGAGCCATCGGTCGTTATTTGATCACTTCCAACGTCCATTATCGGATGCAATTCGACGAGCCTTGTGGGCTGTTGTCGCTCCAGGAGAGTGACCATCCTTTCTTGGAATTTAGTTTGTTGGACCATTTGCTGTTGCATCATGAACATCATGTGGCTCTGCTGGGTCATCATATTGTCCATCTGCTTAAGCAGCGTGTACAGCAGTTCTTTGATTTCGCTGTTGGACTCTTGCTTATCCTGTTGCATTGCGGGCGGTGCTGGGGTTGGAGTTGGAGCTGGAAGTAGAGTTGAGGTGAGCACTGGAGGTTGCACTAGAGTTGTGCTTGGTGTTGCAGGGGCTGGTGCTCCTGTTGGTGGTGGTGCTGTGGGTGATGCCTGGGCTTTCTTTGAAGAGCGTACCACATTCTTCTTTGGAAGAGGTGGGAAGGCCTTCACATCAGTAAGGCAAGGAGCTGGGGTGGCGTTCTTGGCAGGAAGGACTTGCTGCTTCTGATGTTTCATTTTCCTATCCTTCGGAAAATATGTACATAATGCAGAATTCGCATTATGCTCTTGGCGGCAGTTCACGCATTTCCGAGGGATATCTTGTCCTTCGGAAATCTTATCAGCGCATTCTGCGCTTGCATGGGGGAGAGCGCAGTATCGGCACCGCGGTTCGTCGCGAGGGCAAGCACGCGCTCCGTGTCCCCACTTGGAGCAGTTTGAGCAAAACGGGGTGAGGGGTTTGAAGACGGCACACCTAAAGGGTGCCATACCTTCAACCAGTTTGATCGACTTGGGGATTACCTCCCCCTCGTATGTAATTACAACACGCTGGGTCAGTTTCCCGTTTATCTTCAAACGCCTTGCATTTAAAACATTCTCATTGTATCTCATATCATCGGTCTCTATTTCCTTTGGGACGTCGAACAAGATGAGGCTGGTGCATTGTCCTTTCCCGTGGACTTTTGTTTTTTCAAGGATTTCTCCCATTGCTCCGATTGTTGTTATTTGTGCAAGAATTTTTTCGTTCTTGCAGCGAACGTATATATTGTTTCGTCCAACTTTCAGTACTAATGATTCCTTGATGTTTTTGTAAGGATCCATTTTAAGAGCCTGGCTTATCCAGCGATATTTATCTCCTTGAGTTCGGAGTTTGCTGTCATATTTGAAATGGGCACATAGGTGCCCGGGAGGAGTAATTTTTACTAAATCGTCAGGTACAGGTAACTGCCTCTTTGCTTTTTTTCTCGCTCTTTCTTCATTCTTGTAGGCGCGATCACCACCGCCTATGTCCACTTCACAGAGGGCGTCATATCTCCCCTCAGTTTCCATTCCTTGAACAGTGGTGGTCATTGTTCTAGAAGGGGGGCAGGGTCGCCAGAGAGCCCGACCTGAGCGGCCTATCTAAACAAACACGGTCACACACGGGTACCTCGCACAGCCTCACGCCTGTGGGCCTGCGGAGGATTTTCACTGATTTAGCTTCCAATGTATGGTTTGTATAGCACTTCCAAACCACAAATAATATGAAAATAACAATATCACGCACAATGGCGTAATTTAGGTGCCAGGTCTGCGAAGACCTGATTATCCAGGTGACACAGATCCTTGAAGATAGGACACGAGGTCATGAGAGAGGTCAGAATACACGTCCTCACACTTCGGTGACACGACGTAGACTCGAGAGAGAGAGAGAGAGAGATAAGAGAGAGAGAGAGAGATAAAGATAAGAGAGAGATGAGAGAGAGAGAGAGAGATAAGAGAGAAAGAGAGAGAGAAAAAATATAAAAGAGAGAGAGATAAAGATAAGAGAGAGAGAGAGAGAGAGAGAGAGAGAGAGAGAGAGAGAGAGAGAGAAAGAGGGGGGATAGAAAGAAAGAAATATAAGAGAAAGAGGGAGAGGGAGAAAGACAAGAGAGAAAGAAT
>NW_028234436.1:9216914-9226914 GCF_977035675.1 Penaeus japonicus
AGAGGGAGGGAGGGAGGGAGAGAGAGTGAAATAGAGTGAGAGAGAGAGAGTGTGAAATAGAGTGAGAGAGAGAGAGAGTGAAATAGACTGAGAGAGAGAGACCGTGAAATAGAGTGAGAGAGAGGGAGATAAACAGATAGATAGATAGGTAGATAGATAGATAGAGAGAGAGAAAGAGGTGAGCGTTTTAGTATGTTCAAACTAAGAGCGGGAGGGAGAAATTGAGAGAGAGAGAGAGAGAGAGAGAGAGAGAGAGAGAGAGAGAGAGAGAGAGAGAGAGAGAGAGAGAGAGAGAGAGAGAGAGAGAGAGAGAGAGAGAGAG
This sequence comes from Penaeus japonicus, assembly GCF_977035675.1. Lineage (NCBI taxonomy): Eukaryota > Metazoa > Arthropoda > Malacostraca > Decapoda > Penaeidae > Penaeus > Penaeus japonicus. The sequence goes on from NW_028234436.1 coordinate 9,217,237, forward strand.
AGAGAGAGATGAATGTCTTGGTATGTTCAAACTAAAAGAGGGAGGGAGAGAGATAGAAAGAGGGAGAAATATATATATATATATATATATATATATATATATATATATATATATATATATATATATATATATTGAGAGAGAGAGAGAGAGAGAGAGAGAGAGAGAGAGAGAGAGAGAGATGAATATTTTAATATATTCAGACTAATAACCTAAACAAAATGGAAAAAAAAATGGCAAATGGTTCAAACAAATCAGCTTTATTCAATAACGCACGAGACAAAACAAACAAAAAAACACAAACACAATGATCATAATAACCTAACACCATAACAACACGTTTAGGCAAAGGCGAAATCAGGCGTTAGTGGTAGCGATGTCTATCCCGGTCTGGGTGGATGGACTAAATTTCCCGGATATATAGAAGGTTTCTTATCGTGCGCGGGTATGTAGCCTTGGGAGGGAGGGCGGGGGCTATCAAAGGTAGTCTGGTTTGTTGAAGGTACACCTAGTTGCAAAGAAATTATCTGTCAACGGAGAAAGAAAGTGAGAGACAGAGAGAATGAGATAGTGACAGAGATCGATATATATGTGTATGTATATATACATGCGTATATATATATATATATATATATATATATATATATATATATATATATATATTATATATATATAATATATATATAATATATGTATATATATATATATGTATATATATATATATATATATATATATATATATATAATATATATATATATATATATATATATATATACATAGAGAGAGAGCGAGAGAGAGAGAAGGAGGCAGGAAGACAGACATAAAGGCAGAGGAGGAAGAGTAAGAGAGGGGACATGGAGAGTGAAGGGAGAAAAAAAAAGACGATACTGATGAGGAAGATGGGGAGGGGAGGGGGAGGGAGAATAGGTGGGAGGGAAGAAGATGGGGGAAGGGGAGGGGGAGGAAGAATGGGGGTGGGAGGGAATAAGATGGAGGAAGGGGAGAGGGAGGAAGAATGGGTAGGAGGGAAGAAGATGGGGAGAGGGGAGGGGGAGGTAGAATGGGGGTGAGCGGGAAGAAGAGGTGGGAGGGGGAGGTAGAATGGGGGTGAGCGGGAAGAAGAGGTGGGAGGGGGAGGGGGAGGGAGAAGGGTGTCACATCTGCCGCCATTCGTGAGTTTATGGGTCATACGAGAATCTCATTTGCTCAGACGACCAATCGCTTCGTAACAACCAGGAGACAGACTTGAGATGTTGGATCACGCCCAATAAGAGGTATTTCGGATACACCCTTCTCTTGTGTTTGTCTTCTCTTATTCTCTCTCGGTTCTCCTTTTCGCTTTTTTTTTTTTCGATTTCATTTTGCTTTCTATCTCCTTCCCTCCTTCTCTCTCTCTCTTTTTATTTCTATTACGAATTTGCCTTTCTTTAATTTTCTTTCTTTCTGTCTCTGTTTCTGTCTCTCTCAAACTTTTTCTATTTTCGGTCTAATTTTTTGCAAAGAAATAATCACCCTATAAATGTTAACATGAGGTTAACGAGAAAGTATCCATATAGTGAAAAATATATATATTTTCTCCTCACACACTTAACGTGTAGTATCTTTTTGCCTAATGTATTAGCAAATTTATATAACTATATATCTACTTGCTACATAAAGAAAACAAATTATGTAATCGGTGACATTTTCCTGTCAAATATATAAAACATTTATGTATCCAATGATATTTTCTTATGAGATCTAGATATTACTCTTTTATAATGGAAGTTACGGGAAATAATAACAATATATATATATATAATATATATATTTATATATATATATATATATATATATATATATATATGTATATATATATATTTATATATATATATAATATATATATATATATATATATATATAATATATATATATATATATATATATATATATATATATGTATATATATATATATATATATATATATATATTATATATATATATATATATATATATATATATATACATATATAATATATATATATATATATATATATATAATATATACATATATTTATATATATATATATATATATATAATATATATATATAGATATATATAGATATATATATTATATATAGATATATATGCATATACATATATATATATATATATATATATATATATATATATATATATATATATACATATATATTATATATATATATATATATATAGATATAAATTATATATATAGATATATATATATATATATATATATACATGTATATATAACTGCATAAATGTGTATAGATATATAAATTATTACATAAATTCATATATGTGTGTGTAAAGAGTAAAAGTGAAAGAGATTTCAAGGGAGGGAAGAAGGGGTCGGAGAACAGAAGTAAGATATTTATTTCTTTTATTTCTCTTGGCATCCAGTGGTGGAAAATTTGCAACATTAATATCAATATTCCTCTGATGCCACTGATGCAATTGTGGATTGATATCATATATCAAATTCCAACGCTCTAATCTAATGTAGCAGACTATATTATAGTATTGCATAGTAAGTTATGCTAATCATAATATTATAAATGATTGAATCTGTATTGTTTTTATTTTCTAGTGAAGAAAGATTGCCGGATGATATCAATAGTCTCCGTTCACATAAGTACATAAGCTTTTCCTGTTTCTTTTTTTTCCATGTCATTTTTCCAACCTGCAATATTGAAAGCTAAAACATTGCAACATTGTCTACCATGAAATGTTTAAGCTTTCATAACACAAGGGGGTTCGTCGAAGTGCCTGGTCTTATCTGTGATTTTATGAAGTATTTGACAACATTTAGACCAAATGCAGATTTTCCCTTTCTGTTGTAGTGGTTGTCTCTCTGTCACACTTTCTCTTTGTCTGTCTGCTCGTCTCACATTCTGTCTGTTGCTTCTATTTTCTTGTTCTTTTTTTATTTCCTCTATCTGTCTCTCTCTCTTTCTTTGTGTATGGCTCTTGCTTTCTCTGTCTTGTCTTTTCTTTTCTCTCTCCATTCTATCTCGAAATCCGGTTGAAAAATATACATTGTATATATATTGTCTGATTTTTTTGTCTGTATCTATCCTCCGGTTTGTGTATTTGTTTGTCTGTGTGCATGAGTCTATCTATATCTCTTTCTTTAAGTTTCTTATACATCAAAAAAATATCACCATCAGAACATCAGTGCATGCATGACATATTTATTCACATCACCGTAATTCATATCCGAAATATAATCAGTTAGCACAGCAGACCCGCATATCTCCACCCACTTGAAACACAGTCTATCCAAACGCAATTACTCACGAGTTATAAATCCAAAATTTATAATGCACTTCTTTTTTCTTTCTCTCGTGGTGCAAGGATTCCAAAACCTTATATAAATATTCCCGAATATTACTTGGAGAGTTCCAGGCCTGATCCCCTGACAGAATCTGTTTGAAAGGAGGCCTGGATAAATGGTCATTTATTTCAAACGGCATTCGGATGCTGGGAGGAACGTGTGGCGGAATATCTTAACTCATCTCTCGAATGAAGGGATGATGCTGATGCTGCGGAGATGGAGAAAGTGATGGAGAAGGTGATGGAGAGCGTGATGGAGAAAGTGATGGAGAGCGTGATGGAGAGCGTGATGGAGAAGGTGATGGAGGGGCGATGGTGAAGGTGATGGAGAGCGTGATGGAGAAGGTGATGGAGGGGCGATGGAGAAGGTGATGGAGAGCCTGATGGAGAAGGTGATGGAGAGCGTGATGGAGAAGGTGATGGAGGGGCGATGGAGAAGGTGATGGAGAGCCTGATGGAGAAGGTGATGGAGAGCCTGATGGAGAAGGCGATGGAGAAGGTGATGGAGAGCGTGATGGAGGGGCGATGGAGAAGGTGATGGAGAGCCTGATGGAGAAGGTGATGGAGAGCCTGATGGAGAAGGTGATGGAGAGCCTGATGGAGAAGGTGATGGAGAGCGTGATGGAGAGCCTGATGGAGAAGGTGATGGAGAGCCTGATGGAGAAGGTGATGGAGAAGGTGATGGAGAGCCTGATGGAGAAGGTGATGGAGAGCCTGATGGAGAAGGTGATGGAGGAGCGATGGAGAAGGTGATGGAGAGCCTGATGGAGAAGGTGATGGAGAGCCTGATGGAGAAGGTGATGGAGAGCGTGATGGAGAAGGTGATGGAGAGCGTGATGGAGGGGCGATGGAGAAGGCTGCAGTGAAAAGGCAGAACGCATTAACTCCAAAAATGCGATTTTTATGAATTTGGTATCTGTGGAATCGTCATTTAAAGACGAATTTGATACAACCATCATGGTGTCTGAATGTCAATAAAGGTATGGTTAGTTTTGTATATCGATAACAATGATAGGAGTCAATATACATGCAGCCAAATCTTTAACATCGATTTTCTCAAAACATGGATTTTGGAGTTAATGCGTTCTGCCTTTTTGCTGCAGAAGGTAACGATAAGGGTAAGCCAGATTTGCGGAGCAGATGCTACGCCGGGCTTTCATGCACTGAGGCGAGCCCGCCTGTGTCAGCGTGTGCTGACTCGTGAGAGAATGTGCCAACGAGTGTTGACTCGATCTGAGCTTGGTCCTTACCCAACGCAGTGCCCAGCTACGTCAGTAACCGCCAGGTGACAATGGAAGCTCACGAGCTTGGGTGGGGCTCGATCTGCCGACCACGGGGATGTGAAGTCGACACGCTACCATTGAGCTACCAGACGGCTGATGGAGAAGGTGATGGAGAAGGTGATGGAGAGCCTGATGGAGAAGGTGATGGAGAGCCTGATGGAGGAGGTGATGGAGAGCGTGATGGAGAAGGTGATGGAGAGCGTGATGGAGAAGGTGATGGAGAGCCTGCGTGTTTTGTGGATTTATTTTAAGACCATTGTTATCAAAATATCGTTTTGCTTTAACAAGAGTGTCTTGAGTGTTTCTTATCAATGCCTCTAAGTTGTTCACTGAGTCACTGTGGAGAAATTGAGAATCATCAGCGTACTGTATTAGATGGCAGTTATGGACTATGATTGATAAATCATTAATGAAAATTGTGAATAGGATCGGGCCTAATATAGATCCTTGTGGAACACCGAAATAAACTGGTTGTGCTGATGATATATTCTCATTAATTTTTACCGATTGTGTTTAGATAGCTATCAAACCAATGGGTATCAATTCTATGGTTTCTTAATTTGTTATGAAGAATTTTGTGATGGACGCTGTCAAAAGCTTTAAAAAGATCGCACAAAGTGAGTAAATTTACCTTATTGTTGTCCATGTTATTATAAATTTGGTCAGTAATCTGTAGCAACGCTGTTTCAGTGGATAACCTATTTCTAAAGCAATGTTGAGTTTTAGATGATAAGTTATTGGTCTCCAGGAAATTCATCAATTGATTTGCTACTGCTTTTTCAAGAACCTTAGATAATAAGTATTGTGATAGGGCGGTAATTATTCATGTCGTCTATATGTTACAATTCCATGTTTGCAAAGCGACAGGAAAACACCAATTACCAGTGAGGTGTTAATGATGATCGTTATATAAAATGCGATTACCGGTAGACTATCCTTAATAAAGTGCAAAGCAATACCGTCAGCTCCCACCGCATTTGTTTCGCGAAGTTGTTTTATTATTAGGATAATAGTTTCTACGTCTACTGGTTGCGGCCTGAAAACATTAGTTATGAGCCTTGCCTGATCTGTGTTTTGATGTAATGTGGTGCCAATTGTTTGTTCATAAGTAAGTTTTCCAATCTGTGCAAAGAAGTTATTGAAATGGTCGGTGTTATGTGTAGAATTTGTATAATTATCTGTGTGTTGTTTGTTGGGCACTAATGTTTTAACAATTTTCCAAGTTTTATTAGAGTTGTTTTTATGTTCTGCGAATTTATTTCTGAAATAATTAGTCTTTGCCAATTGAAGTAATGACTTAACATCTTTCTTTTTTGCTTTATAAATTGCCTGAAGGGCGGGCTCAAGTCTGTTTCTTTTGAGCGCCTGTTGGGAATTATTTCTTTCGGCAATGGCTCTCTTGATGTCGTCATTTATCCATGGAGCAGGGGGACGTCTGACGATTCTTGTCACGTAGGGAGCAGAGGCATCTATGCTGCTTTTTATCACTTCCGTAAGGATGGTTACCTGGGTATCTACATTGTCTGTCGTTAAGATACCTAATAGAGTTGGTTCTTTAGATATGATTAGCTCACATAATGACTGAGGGTCATAGTGATTGAAGTTACGAAAAGTTTTTGTAACCGGTGGTCGCTTTGATTTCTTTATATTCAACGTCATCGTAATAAGTTCATGGTCAGCAACGTGACATGGAATGACGTCTGTATGGAGAATGATATCTAATCTATTCTTTATTATTACATCTAATATAGACGAGTTGTTATCTGGGATCCTTGTAGGTTTATTGATCACTTGTTCTAGTTTATTTTTCTTGATTAACTTAGCTAACTTAGCATTTGGTTTACTTAAATCATCATTTAAGTCACCTAATATAAGAAGTGATTTCTTTTTTAAGGACATTTCTCTGAAAACCTTTTCAAGATATTCAAAAGATTCAGATTTTGCATGGGGATGCCTATAGACGGCGCCAATAATGAAGGAGGGAAGCATGTTGCTTTGTACGGTAACTCAGATATCTTCTACAGCAGTATTATTAACTGTTGTAGTTGATGGAGAGCGTGATGGAGGGGCGATGGAGAAGGTGATGGAGAGCGTGATGGAGAAGGTGATGGAGTGCGTGATGGAGAAGGTGATGGAGAGCCTGATGGAGAAGGTGATGGAGAAGATGATGGAGAGCCTGATGGAGAAGATGATGGAGGGCGATGGAGAAGTTGATGGAGAGCCTGATGGAAAAGGTGATGGAGGGGCGATGGAGAAGGTGATGGAGAGCGTGATGGAGAAGGTGATGGAGAAGGTGATGGAGAGCCTGATGGAGGAGGTGATGGAGAAGGTGATGGAGAGCGTGATGGAGAAGGTGATGGAGAAGGTGATGGAGAGCCTGATGGAGAAGGTGATGCAGAGCCTGATGGAGAAGGTGATGCAGAGCCTGATGGAGAAGGTGATGGAGAGCCTGATGGAGAAGGTGATGCAGAGCCTGATGGAGAAGGTGATGCAGAGCCTGATGGAGAAGGTGATGGATAAGGTGATGGAGAGCGTGATGGAGAAGGTGATGGAGAGCCTGATGGAGAAGGTGATGGAGAAGGTGATGGAGAGCCTGATGGAGAAGGTGATGGAGGTGATGGAGATCCTGATGGAGAAGGTGATGGAGGTGATAGAGATCCTGATGGAGAAGGTGATGGAGAGCCTGATGGAGAAGGTGATGGAGAGCGTGATGGAGAAGGTGATGGAGAAGGTGATGGAGAGCCTGATGGAGAAGGTGATGCAGAGCCTGATGGAGAAGGTGATGCAGAGCCTGATGGAGAAGGTGATGGAGAGCCTGATGGAGAAGGTGATGGAGAGCCTGATGGAGAAGGTGATGGAGAGCCTGATGGAGAAGGTGATGGAGAGCCTGATGGAGAAGGTGATGGAGAGCCTGATGGAGAAGGTGATGGAGAGCGTGATGGAGAGCCTGATGGAGAAGGTGATGGAGAGCCTGATGGAGAAGGTGATGGAGGTGATGGAGAGCGTGATGGAGAAGGTGATGGAGAGCGTGATGGAGAAGGTGATGGAGAGCCTGATGGAGAAGGTGATGGAGAGCCTGATGGAGAAGGTGATGGAGGTGATGGAGAGCCTGATGGAGAAGGTAATGGAGAAGGTGATGGAGAAGGTGATGGAGGAGGTGATGGAGGTGATGGAGAGCCTGATGGAGGAGGTAATGGAGAAGGTGATGGAGAGCCTGATGGAGAAGGTGATGGAGAGCCTGATGGAGGGGCGATGGAGAAGGTGATGGAGAGCCTGATGGAGAAGGTGATGGAGAGCCTGATGGAGAAGGTGATGGAGAGCGTGATGGAGAAGGTGATGGAGGAGGTGATGGAGAGCTTGATGGAGCTTCGGGGCGCTTGGGTATCTTATGGTGAATGTGGTGGTGATCCGCGCATAATGGGGAAGGAATAGTGTTTGCATTAAAAACATGTTATGCGGCAATGTTGATTAAGGGTGTGATTATATGTGTTTATTTATTGTTTCTCTTCATTTGGTCAGTGTTAGTTGTACTGAAGAATGATATGAAATGAAATGAAATCTGATCATTACTTCTTGATGGGAATATTACTGTATTAACAATAATAAAGCATAGCGATATATTGATTTATGGAAAATATCTGTTTTAAGAAAGACAATTAAGTGTCGATTTATAAACTGACTGTTAGTTCTCGATAGAAGACTATAATGTCTTTGGTAGAAAAGGAAATGTTTTCATGAAATCAAAATGTAAATTATTGAATTTTCCTGTGGAAAGTATTATTCTGAATGTGTGAAAATGCAACGAATGTTATATATATCAAATTAATCATGGATTAATCTTAGATATAGGAACACTGCATAACAAAGAATCTCATGAATACTAGTTATATATATATATGTATATATATATATATATATATATATGTATATATATATATATATATATATATATATATATATATATATATATATATATATATATATATATATATTTATAAAAGGAAACTTCAGTAAACGCCAATATTGGGAGAAAAAAAAATCCTACCCGTTTGTATTGAAGAAAGGAAAAAAAAAGTTATGGGATAAAACATCATTTTATAAATTCATAATTTCCTCAAAATATGAGAGTGATATCCTGGTGGAAGATAATGTTGCTTATATTAGGAAAGGACATGAAAGAATGAAATAGAGCAAGAAGGTAAAAAAAAAAAAAAAGAAAAAAAAAAAAAGAAAGAAACGATTTCAACAAAGGACGAAATATTTTCAGAAGTGACAATGCTGTTCTGCTTCTTTTTTCTTCCTTTTGTTCTTCTTTTCTAGCATTTCCTTTTACATATTACATTTTTCGATTCTAGTAATGGAATACTCCTGTAGTAGGACTGTCGTTCAGGCAATTTCCCTGCGGTTCAGATATGATAAGGCACTACACGATATTCAGTCCAAATGATAAGGTAACTCAGAATATCTGTATTTTAATGTATCATATATATATATATATATATGTATATATATATATATATATATATATATATATATATATATATATATATATATATTCATAAATATGCACACACACACACACACACACACACACACACACACACACACACACACACACACACACACACACACACACACACACACACACACACATATATATATATATATATATATATATATATATATATATATATATATATATATATATGTGTGTGTGTGTGTGTGTGTGTGTGTGTGTGTGTGTGTGTGTGTGTGTGTGTGTATGTATGTATGATGATGAAGCATTTACAGCTATACGATTTGTGGTTCAGTGACAGTGAACCATTACACAAAAACACAACAGCGACAATAACAAAAAGCTGACAGATTTGGTACGATATAACACGTGTATGTTAATGGACTGCTTAATCTACTGGAAGCTTCGGATAAAAAGACAAAAAAAAAAAGAAAAATGGAAGACAATGCAAATGCGAGAAATAGTTACGGAGAGATAGAGAGAGAGAGAGAGAGAGAGAGATAGAGAGAGAGAGAGAGAGAGA
>NW_028234436.1:9259610-9264610 GCF_977035675.1 Penaeus japonicus
CTCCCCTCCCTCTTCCTCTCCTCTTGCCTCCCCTCTTCCCTCCCTCGACCTCCCTCATAAAACCTGATTCTCCCCCTCCTACCTCACCTTCCCCTTCTCCCCCCCCCCTTTCCTCCCCCCACCCCTGGCCTTCCCCTCCCCCCATCTCCCTTCCTCTAAACCAGATTCTTTTTATTAAATTTCTTCTCTGTTTATTTACGTGTCGGGAAGGTGGTAGTGGCAGCGGGTGGGGGGTGGGGGGGATAGAGGAGGGAGATTGAGGGAAGGAGAAGGGGAGGCGACGAGAGAGAGGGGAGAAGGGATAGAGGGGGAAGGATAGAAGGGATGTAGAAGGAGGGGAGGAGGGACATGAACAGGCAAGGAGGAGGAATGAAGTAGGAAAGGAGGAGATAATGAAGGATGAAGGCAAGAATAAAGGAGAGAGATGAAGAAGAACTGAAAATGGAGGATTAAATGAAGGAGAATAGAGGAAGGGGAAGAACTGGGGAAGAGAACAGATGGACAGAAGAAGAAGAAGAGTAGAAAGAAAGAAAAGAAAAGAGTAAAGAGGGAAAAAATAAGGAAAGGGAATGAGGGGAGGAAAGAATGAGGGGAGTAAAGAGAAGAAGGTAGGGAGGAAGAAGCGGGGAAGAAAAGAAAAGAAGTGAAGGAAGGTCTTTCCCCGTCTTTCTTGGGTGCTGAAGGGTTGATGCTGCGCCTGATGGACTCTCTTTAGATTGGTTCATCGAGCCACGTTTATTAATGCGTGTGTTTATTTGTGTGTACATATACATACATACATACATACATACATACATACATACATACATACATACATACATATATACATACACACATATATGTATATATGTATATATATATATATATATATATATATATATAAATATATATATACATATATATATATATGTATATCTATATATATATATATATATATATATATATATGTATGTATATATATATATATATATATATATATATATATATAAACAATATATATATATATATATATATATATATATATATATATATATATATATATATATAATGTGTTGTGTATTTATTTATTTATATATATATATATATATATATATATATATATATATATATATATATATATGTAACACAGATATATATATATATATATATATATATATATAATATATATATATATATATATGTATGTATGTATGTATGTGTGTATGTATGTATGTGTGAATGTATGCATGCATGTATGTATGTATGTATATAACGCACACACCAACACTCCTGCTTGTATACCGCCCGACCTTGCAGCGTCCAGATTGGGGACAGCTCATAATCCATTTCGTTAGCTCCCTTTGTTAAGGCATTTTAAAACGTTTCCTCGTTTACGACATCAATTAGGCATCTAATGCATAGTTTCCAATATACTTATAGAATCAGAACAGCAATTATGATTCAGAACGCAATGATAACTGGTTCATAAATCATCGTTAATTGGAAGCTATGCGGATGATTTGGATTAACTCCTCTGCGGTCGCGAACCATAAAGGAAACCTAATGCTTTATATTGAGACAATGATGACGTCATAGATATTAAATGTTTCCCATGGAATGGTTGTTAATTTATAAACACAAACACAGAGATATTCACAAACACGTACGCACAAACTTGTACAATCACCTATGTTGCATGAAGACATATGTACATAACTAGTTAAGGAAAAATAGATAGAAACACAAATACACATATGATCACGCAAACACACAAACACACACACACACACTTACATACGGACACACACACACGCTACATTGTAATGACATTTTGAGGCAAGATGATATATATATATATATATATATATATATATATATATATATATATATATATATATATATATAATATATATATATATATATATATATATATATATACATTATAAGGACATTTTGAGGCAAGATGGTGAATTTACATTTGCCTTACCGTCACTCCTTGTAATATTTTCCCCCATACACCTGCTCACAGCAGCAATATCCTCCACACCTTCCCTTCCTAGTTGCAATTTTCTCCCACACCTCTCCCCGTCTGCGAACAATTTTCTGTTACAGTTCATAGATGCATTTTTCCTCCCCCTCATGCCTTGCATAATTTTCCTTTCACATCACGAATTCTTTTCTATTTCGGAGATTCCCTCCATACCAATATCATTATTTTCCTTCACAATGACTGCACCCCCCGCCCCCCACCCCTACATCCACTTTATAACTTATTGTTCCAAACTTTATCCCTCCCTCACTCTTCTTACTTTTTCTTCTACTCCCCCCTCACCATTCCTAAAAGCATCTACACCCCCCACTTCCCCCACAAACAGACTTTCTCCCCAGAAGCACCATTTCTCCCCCCACACACCGAGGGACTTTTCCCCCACACTTCCCGGACCCGTCGATTTCCTCGGGGGAATTTCCAAGGGGCTTACAGGAATGTTCCCTGGGCCTCTGCGGGACACGTGACTGTTTAAATTTCTTCCTTTATATTTGCTTAACATTTTTTTTTTTTTTTTTTTGCTTATTTTCTTTTTAACTTTTCAGATTCTTTTTTTTTTATTGAATATCAAATGATTTTCTTTCCTTGTCTTTTGATCCATAGATATTAAAGGATAAGGATGATTATCATGACGATGATGATGATATGAAAAGATAGACTAATCGATATAACGATATAGGACATCCACATGTTTATGAAAATTCTCAACAAATTAAAGGGTATGCGGTTACAAATGCATACACAGACTCAGACTCATAACCATACATACAAGAATAAACTCACAGACAGGCTAGCGAACTGATACGCAGACAGACAGACAAATATTCACAGCCATATAAACTAACTCACAGACAATCAACGGAAAACAAACACAGGAACTCACACACAGACAGGCATGCAAACAAACATACAAACATACCGACAAGCACACACAGACAGACAAACGAAAACAGACTGACAACACAAACTCGCAAACAGACACAGGCTGAGATACATAAAAGGACACATCCACACAGGCAGATAACCGAATACATAAATACACAGACAAACACACAGGCAAAATGACAGACAAACACACATATGGACAGACAAACAAAAGTTAAAGCAAAAAACAGACTAACAATCACAGACGAACACACAGACAGAGGAAATGATAGACTTAAACAGACACAAAGTCAAACAGACAGACTCAAGAACTGATTTACAAACAGACCCACCGACCCACGTACCTACAGGCAGACAAAGGAGTAGGTCCGAAAACAGACAGAAAGACATACAGACAGTCTATAGAATAAACCCAAAATCAGACACATATAAAAACAGACAGACAGACAAACCCACAGAAAGGCAAATGAAATAGAACCAAAAGCAGACATACAGACAGACTGTAAAATAAAAGCAAAAGGAGACACATTCACACATACAGACAACCAGACAAACGAGAGCAAAATAACAGAGAGCCCCCATAGACAGACAAAGAAACAGAATAAAAAACGACACACAGAAACAGAGAGGCGACAAAACAGACACAGACAGCCAGACACAGACGAAAACTGACCACACCTCCAACATTAGCTCAGAGGAAGACAATAATGTCAGCCATTAGTGAGATTTTGCATACTCTCCTCCCCTCCCTCCCTCCCTCCCTCCCTCCCCCCTCTTTTCCATCTCCCTACCACTCTTCCTCCTCCCTCCCTCCCTCCTCGCCCTCCCCTTCTTACTTTCCCTTGCACCCTCTCTCCTTCCCCCCCCTCTCCCTCTCTGCCTCTAATATCTCCTCTCTCTCTCTCTCTCTCTCCCTCCCTCTTCGCTCCTCTCCCTCTCCCTTTCCCACCCTTCTCCCCGTCTCCATCCACCTCCCTTATCTTCCCCTCTCCCTCCCTCCCTCCCTCTTTTCGAACATTAATCTCTGTCTGTTAGGTAGGAGGGGGGGGGGTATGGAGATGCAGGGGGAGGGGGGAGGTGAGGAGGAGGGGGATAAAGGGCTGGGGTAGAGAAGGGGAAAAACCAAGTGGAGGGAAGGGAGAGGGAGGGGAGAGGAAGCAGAAAGTCAGAAATAAGAAGAGAACAAATATGAGGTAAAAAGAGATAAAAAGAAGGGAGGAAGGGAGAGAGTGTTCGAAAGAGGAGATGAGAAAGGGATAGGAAAGAGAAAGAAAAGAAAAAAATAGTTGAGGAAGGGAAGAAAGAGGGTGTGTAGTAGGGGAGGGGCGGCGAGGAAAGGGGGGGGGGATTTCTATCAAGCCTCTGATATTCAGTATTCGTTCTCATTTACTTTTTATTGAGCAGGAAGAGGGAGGAGAAGGGGAAAGGGGAGGGGGAGGGGAAGGAGAGGAGAAGGGAGGAAAGGGAGAGGAGAGAGGAGGTGGGAGGATGAGGGTCCTTTGAAGGAAGAAGAGGGAGACAGGATATGTAGAAGAGGAAGAGACGGGAGGGAGGAAGAGGAGTAGGTGAAAAATAGTTAAAAGGAGAAGATATGAAGAAGAAGAAGAAGAAGAAGAGAAGTTAGAAGGAGAGAAGGAAGGTAGGATGCAGGTAGAAGGAGGTAGAGGAGGGGAAACAGGAACAGATGGTAAGAGGAAAAGGAAGAGGGCGAAAATAAACAGGAGTAAGAGGAAATAAGAGAGAAAACTTGAGAAGAACACGAATCAGGGATGAGGTGGGAAAGAAGGGGTGGAAATTGCAGGGAAGGGGATATACGGATGAAAAGCGAAGGGAGGGGCGGGGGGTTAAGTCTTAATATATCATTTATTAAGATCACCAGGTGTCTACAGGTCATGGTCTCTCTCTCTCTCTCTCTCTCTCTCTCTCTCTCTCTCTCTCTCTCTCTCTCTCTCTCTCTCTCTCTCTCTCTCTCTCTCTTTCTCTATTTCTCTTTTCATCTCTCGCGCTCTCTTTCTTTTTTTGTCTCTTTCTATTTTATGTCACTTTCTTTTTATTCTCTGCCTGTCTGTCTTTCTCTTTCCCTGTCTTT
>NW_028234436.1:9287110-9292110 GCF_977035675.1 Penaeus japonicus
TTGTTTCAGTATTTACCGGGTAGGCATGGAAATGATAATAATGATAATGAGAGACATGGGATAAGCAAAGAAGAGAATAAGAGACATGGAATAAACAACGAGGATTAAGAGAAGATAACGATAGGCGATAGGAGAGGATAATTGGATGGAAATGAGGGAGGGGTGATAGGTGATTAAGAAAGATGGAAGAAAGAGAAGAAAAGATGATTGTATGATAATGAGAAATTGTCGATAAGTAAAGAGAAAGTGTAAGGGAGATTAGGAGAGAAGACAGTTGAATGCGAATGATGGATAGGTGATAAGTGAAGATAGAAGATGAAAGGAAAGTGAAAAAAGAGGAAAAAGAGAGAAGGAGATGATTAATAAGAATGAGGGATAAGTGATAGGTGAAAACAAAAGGTGGAAGGGAGATGAGCCAGAAATTATTGGATGCGAATGAGGAACTACAGACCAAGGAAGAAAATAAACTAAGATCAGGAGAGAAAATACTTGGATTTAAATGAGGAATAGGTGATAGATGAAGAGAGATGTGATAAAAAACAATAGCAAATTGATAGGGGGGGCGGGGGCGTGGAGATAATAAAAATGATAAGAAAAGGAAAATGATGAAAATGATAGAAAAGTTATATGCGAGGAGGTGTATAGGAAAGGCTACAATAAAGGAGAGGAGAGAATAACATTTAGAAAATGCAGAAAGGGAGAGAGGAAATATGATAATGATAGAGAATATTGAGAAAGAGGAAACGGTGGGAGAAGAGATGGGAAGGAAAGATTGTAAGGAAGAATTGTGAAAGAAAAAGAAACTAGGGGATAGATGATATTTATGTTGTTCTTTTCTGTCTTTCCTTTTATTCTTATTTTATTCTTTTACTCCATCTTATTTTTCTTTTCCTTTCCTCTTTCTCCTCTCATTTGTTCTTCCCCTTTTCCCTTTTCCTTCTTCCGTTTTCTTCCTCACCTCCTCCTCCTTCTCCTTCCCCTCCTTACACACCTCTTTCATTCTGCTTCCTCCTCCTTTTTTTTTTTTTTTTACCTTATTCCCTGTTCTCTTTCTTCCCATTTTTTTCTCCTTCCCCTTTATTCTTCCTGTTACTCCTTTTCCTTTTGCCTATTTGTTTCTCTTTCACTTCGTCCTCCTTCTGTGCCTTTTTTTTTTTTTTTTTTTTTTTTTTTTTTTTTTTTTTTTTTGTTCTCCTTTTCTTCAATCTTCTCTTCCTTTCATTCCTCCTCTTCTATTCATTCCTCCTACTCTTACTTTTATTTCTCCTCTTCCTACTAAGCTTTTCTTTTCCTCTTATTCTTCATCCTCCATCTCCTCTTTACTTTCCTCCTCCTTCTCTTCCTTCTTCTCCCTTCATTCATTTGATACCTCTTTCTCCTCCATTCCTGTACCTTCACCTCCTCCCGATCCTCCTCCTCCTCCAGTTCTTCCTTCTCGTCCTTCCATATATCTTCCTCCTCCTCCTTGTCCGATTCTTATTCTTCCTCCTCCTCCTCGTTCTCTTCTCCTTCTTTCTCCTCTTCTTCTTTTTCCTCCTTTTCTTCCTTCCGCAATCCTTTCAATCCTATTTATTCTCCTTCTCTTTTTATTATCATTTCTCTTCCATTTCCATTCATTAATGTCTCTTTCTCCTGCTTCTTTCCCTTCCTCGACTTCGTCCACTTCTTCTCTGCCTCCTTCTCATCCTTCCATACCTATTCCTCCTTCATCCCTCTTCCTCCTCTTCCTGACTCTCTTTCCTTCCTCTTCCACTTCTTCCTCTTCCTCCGTCCTTCCTCTTCCTCCTCTTCCTCTTTCCTTCCTCTTCCTCCTTCACCCCTCTTCCTCCTCCTCCTCCTGACTATCTTTCCTTCCTCTTCCTCCGTCCTTCCTCTTCCACCTCCTCCTCTCCCTCCGTCCTTCCTCTTCCTCCTCTTCCTCTCCCTTCGTCCTTCCTCTTCCTCCTCCTCCTCCTTCGGCGTGTGTGCCGGCCTTGACGAAAGCCCATGGCTCAGCATCTTGTTGACGTCCTGATTCCTTGGCTTGTCAAAAATAAAGGAAAGGGAAAGGAAGGAAGAAAGACGGTTAGGAGGAGCAAAAGGAGAGGTAGATAGATATGGATAGATAGACGGATTGATAGAGAGGAGAGAGTGAGAGAGAGAAAGAAGGGGGGAGGGGGGAAGAGAGAGAGAGAAAGATAGAGAGAGAGAAAGAAAGAGAGAGAGAGAGCAGAGATAGATAGAGAGAGAGAGAGAGAGAGCAGAGATAGATAGAGAGAGAGAGAGAGAGCAGACAAAAACAGACAGAGAGAGAAAGGGAGAGAGTGAGAGAGAGAGATAGGGAGAAAGAGAAAGTGAGAGACAGAGAAAGAAAGAGGGGTAGAAAGAGAAAGAGAGAGTCAGAAGCATATAAAGATTTGTAAAAAAACTGATTCCCCCACAACAACAACAACAACAACAAAAAGATAAATAAATAGATAAAATAAGAAAGCGAATCAAAACGAATAAACAAGACAAACAAAAACAGAAAATCTAAAAGCGGCAGGAAAACAGAAAAAAAAAAAAACAACAAGAGCAAAATCGACATAAGACACGAGCCTCTACACGGCGTTTCCGCTCGTTACATAAACTGCATCACAGAACTGCAATCTCCAGCTCTAAACCCCGGCGCGACTTGGTGCTATCTCGCGATGGACGAGAAAGGGCGAGAAAGAACGAGAGCACGGGGTCAAAACACGAACGATGTAGAAGGAGACAAAGAAGCGAATGAGAGAAAAGTGTTGGAAAAGGAGCCAAGTAATAAGAGAGAGAGAAAGAGGATTGAAGGAAGAGGAAGAGATATGTTGAGAGAGAGATATGTTGAGAGAGGGAGAGAGAGAGAGAGAGAGAGAGAGAGAGAGAGAGAGAAACGGAGAGACAGAGAGAGAGAGAGAAAGAAACGGAGAGACAGAGAGAGAGAAAAAGACAAAGAAGATCAGTGAGAAAAAACACAGACACAAAGATAGAGAAAGAGAGAGAGAAAGAGAAACAGGCAGAGAGACAGAGATACAGACGAGATAGAGAGAGATAGAGAGAGAGAAAGAAACGGAGAGACAGAGAGAGAGAGAGAAAGATAGAGAGATAGAGAGAGAGAGAGAGAGAGAGAGACAGACAGAGAAAGAGAGAGAGTGAGACAGAGAGAGAAAGGGAGAGAGAGAGAGAGAGAGAGAGAAGAGAGAGAGAGAGTCAGAAGCATATAAAGATTTGTAAAAAAACTGATTCCCCCACAACAACAACAACAACAACAAAAAGATAAATAAATAGATAAAATAAAAAAAACGAGAATCAAAACGAATAAACAAGACAAACAAAAACAGAAAATCTAAAAGCGGCAGGAAAACAGAAAAAAAACAACAAGAGCAAAATCGACATAAGACACGAGCCTCTACACGGCGTTTCCGCTCGTTACATAAACTGCATCACAGAACTGCAATCTCCAGCTCTAAACCCCGGCGCGACTTGGTGCTATCTCGCGATGGACGAGAAAGGGCGAGAAAGAGAGAGAGAGAGAGAAAGATAGAGACAGCGAAAGAAAGAGAGAGAGAGAGATAGAGAGAGAGAAAGAGAAAGAAAAAAGAGAGAGAAACAGAGACAGAGAGAGAGAGACAGAGAGACAAAAGATAGAGAGACAGAGAGAGAAAGAGAGAGACAGACAGAGAAAGAGAGAGAGAGAGAGAGAGAGAGAGAGAGAGAGAGAAAGAGAGAGAGACAGACAGAGAAAGAGAGAGAGAGAGACGGAGAGAATTGATAAAACATAGAAAAAAGAGAAGTTGTAATATATAAAAAGGAAAGGATTGAAATAATACACAGTGATGCCGAACACGGAAACATACATAAACAACAAAAATGATAAAAAAATAAAAGTAATAATCATAACAAGGAGACAACAACGATGATAATGATCCTCGCTGCATACGATGAAGATGGTCATGAGGACTTTCGTTAACTATTGTCATTGAAAAATATGATAGAATCCAACGAAAGGAAGAGTTGAATGGCTCTCTGTTCTTTTTTCGATGACTCAGCACATCCTTCCTTCGATTTCTCTCGTTCCTTTCGCGTGTTGTCATCTATCTTCTTCTTCTTCTTCTTCTTCTTCTTCTTCTTCTTCTTCTTCTTCTTCTTCTTCTTCTTCTTCTTCTTCTTCTTCTTCTTCTTCTTCTTCTTCTTCTTCTTCTTCTTCTTCTTCTTCTTCTTCTTCTTCTTCTTCTTCTTCTTCTTCTTCTTCTTCTTCTTCTTCTTCTTCTTCTTCTTCTTCTTCTTCTTCTTCTTCTTCTTCTTCTTCTTCTTCTTCTTCTTCTTCTTCTTCTTCTTCTTCTTCTTCTTCTTCTTCTTCTTCTTCTTCTTCTTCTTCTTCTTCTTCTTCTTCTTCTTCTTCTTCTTCTTCTTCTTCTTCTTCTTCTTCTTCTTCTTCTTCTTCTTCTTCTTCTTCTTCTTCTTCTTCTTCTTCTTCTTCTTCTTCTTCTTCTTCTTCTTCTTCTTCTTCTTCTTCTTCTTCTTCTTCTTCTTCTTCTTCTTCTTCTTCTTCTTCTTCTTCTTCTTCTTCTTCTTCTTCTTCTTCTTCTTCTTCTTCTTCTTCTTCTTCTTCTTCTTCTTCTTCTTCTTCTTCTTCTTCTTCTTCTTCTTCTTCTTCTTCTTCTTCTTCTTCTTCTTCTTCTTCTTCTTCTTCTTCTTCTTCTTCTTCTTCTTCTTCTTCTTCTTCTTCTTCTTCTTCTTCTTCTTCTTCTTCTTCTTCTTCTTCTTCTTCTTCTTCTTCTTCTTCTTCTTCTTCTTCTTCTTCTTCTTCTTCTTCTTCTTCTTCTTCTTCTTCTTCTTCTTCTTCTTCTTCTTCTTCTTCTTCTTCTTCTTCTTCTTCTTCTTCTTCTTCTTCTTCTTCTTCTTCTTCTTCTTCTTCTTCTTCTTCTTCTTCTTCTTCTTCTTCTTCTTCTTCTTCTTCTTCTTCTTCTTCTTCTTCTTCTTCTTCTTCTTCTTCTTCTTCTTCT
>NW_028234436.1:9302110-9304610 GCF_977035675.1 Penaeus japonicus
CACTCCCCCAGCAACGTTTTACGACACTATACCAGATTTATGATTCTCGTTAATGTCACTATAGGGTTTATCACGATAACATCAGATTCGACTTAACGTAATAATACTTTCGGCCGCGAGTGAATCATGCTTCAGCGGAGAGAGAAAGAGAGAAGGGATGAGGGGGTCGGCAGAAAAAGAGAGGGAGAAAGAGAGAGATAAGGAAAGAGAGATAAAGAGAACGGGCAGGTGACGCTAGCGAGAGCGCGAAGCAGAGAGGCTCGAGATGTAGAGGCGGGAGCTAGAGGGGGATCTCTGATGCGGTAAGGGGGTCGATATATCGATAGCGCTTCTAGGCGAAGGAGGATCGAGGCTACGGAGATGAGCGAGGAGAGAGGGTGCGAGAGAGCGGAGAGTGGAGAGAGATGGCAAGCGAAGAGGGAGAGAGGAGAGCAGGGGAAGAGAGAGGAGAGAATGAATGAGGAGACGAGAGGATGAGGAGAGAGGAGAGAGCGGGCGGAGAGAGAGAGGAGAAGGAGAATGCAGACGAGAGAGAGAGAGGAGAGAAGGAGACGAGAGAGAGAGGAGAGAGAGAGAGAAAGAGCTAGAGAGAGAGAGAAGGAAAGAAAGATAGAGAGAGAGAGAGCGAGGGGAGAGAGAGGAGAGAAGAGCGAGGAACGGAAGAGAGAAGAGAGGAGAGAGGCAGAGGAGAGTAAAGAACGAGGAGAGAGTTAAGAGGAGAGACCAGAGAGAGATGAGAGAGAGAGAAAGAGAGGAGAGAAAGGGAGAGGGAGGACAGAGAGAGAGAGAGAGAGGGAGGAGGAGACGAGGAGGAGAGAGTAGGCGGGGAGAGGGCGCGTGGGAGGGAGAGGAGGGGTGGGATAGAGAGAGGTGGATAGGCGAGGAGGGAGGGATGGGATGCGGGCGGTGGAGGGAGGAGAGAGAAGATGGAAGAGTCGAGAGAGAGTCGAGAACAGAAGATGAGGAGGAGAAGAGATGAGGAGGAGAAGGAGCATAGATGGGGGAGGTCGGCACGAACAAAAGAGGGAGGGAGAAAAGAAAAGAGAGATGGGAGGGGGGCCCCCCCCCCCCCCCCCCCCCCCCGGTATAAGGGAAAGAGAGATATAAAGAGAAAGGCAGGGGAGAGAGGGGAGGATGGAGAGAGAGAGAGAGGAGCGCGTAGATCGAGAGAGAGAGAGAACGAGAGAGAGGCGGAGAGGAGATGATGATGGAGAGAGAGAGAGAGAGCAAGAGACGAGAGAGGAGAGAGAGGGAGATGTAGGACGGGTAATGTGAGAGAGTAGATAGAGAAGAGAGATGAGGAGAAGAGAGGAGAGAGAGAAAGGAGGAAGAGAGGGAGAGGAGATATCGGGGAAGAAGGGGAGAGAGGGAGGAGCGGAGATTGAGATAGGTGAGAAGGGGGGCGATGGAGGGGTATCGGTCGAAGGAAAAAAGAGAGGGACGAGAAAAGAAAGTAGAACGAGATAAGGACAAGAGAGGTTTAAATAAGAGAAGGCAGAGAGAGAGGGAGAGATGGAGAGAGAGAGAGGAGAGGACTTCCTGATGAGAGAAAGAGAGAGAGAGTGAGAGTAGAGAGAGAGCGGAGAAGAGAGAGACGGAGGAGAGAGAGAGAGTATGAGTGGGAGAGAGAGAAGAAGAGAGAGTTTGAGAGGAGAGAGACGAGAGAGAGAGTCGAAGAGAAGGAGAGATGACGAGCAGGTAGAAGGGGGATGAGAGAAGGGGGGATGAGCTGGAGTAGAGAGAGTATAGACCGAAGAGTAGGTGAGAAGAGAGAGAGAGAGAGAAGAGGAATGAGGGGGTATTGGCAGAAAAAGGGGCAGAGGGAGGAAGAGAGAGTAAGGAAAGAGAGATAAAAGGAGTGAAAGGCAGAGAGAGAGAGAGAGAAGAGAGAGAGAGCTGACGAGAACGGGGAGAGGTTTGGATGGAGGGATGTGGAGAGAGCGGAGACAGGGGAGAGGAGAGAGAAGGAGAGGAGGAGATGAGAGGAGAGAGAGGATGAGGAGAGAGAGAAGGGAATGAGGGATGGCCAGGAAAAAGAGAGGGAGAAGAGAAAGAGAGAGATAAGGAAAGAGAGATAAAGAGAAGGCCAGAAGAGAGAGAGAGAGGACGAGAGAGAGAGAGGAAGATAATAAAAGAGTACTAAGAGGAAAGAGAGCGAGGAGGAGAGAGAGAGAGGAGAGATAGGGGAGAAAAGATGAGAGAGAGAGAGAGAGAGAGTAAGGATGTTGAGGGAAGGAGAGGGAGAACACGAGGAGAGAGAGGAGAGAGAGGGGAGAACGAGAGAGATGAGAGAGAGAGAACGACGAGGAGAGATGAGAGAGATGAGGTAGAGTGAGAGGAGAGATGCGAGAGAGAGTAAGAGAGCTCATCTCTATATTGAGAGTCTTCGAGCTAGGATTATCACTCTCGCTATGCTCTGCATCTCTATCTTCTGGCTCGAGCGATGCTACATCGCGATGTTCGGTGTGATAGATGTGGGATATATTAGAGTTCTGCTCGT
>NW_028234436.1:9309610-9312110 GCF_977035675.1 Penaeus japonicus
GGAGGAGGAGGAGAAGGAAGAAGAAGAAGAAGAAGGAAGAAGGGGAATAGGGAGGGAAGGAGGAGGAGGAGGAAGGAGGGAGGGATGAAAATGAAATGAGATAGAAGGAGGGAGGGGAATAGGTAGGTAGGGAGGAGGAGAAGAAAGCGTAGGAGGAGAATGGAGGTGGAAGGAGGGAGAGCAATAGAGGGGGAGGAACGGAGGAGAAAGGAGGAAGAGGGGCAGGGAAAGAGGAAGAGGAGGGGGAGGAGAAGAAGAAGGGAGAGCAGGAGGAATGGGAATAGGGAGGGATGGAGAAGGAGGAGTAAGACGGAAAGGGGATAGGGAAGGAGGATGAGGAAGAAGAGGAGGAGGAGGAAGAGTAGGAGGAGAAGAAGCAGAAGGAGATGGGAGAGAGGGAGGGAGGGGGGAGAGGAAGAGAAATTTTAAAGGATGTGGGTAGGAAGACAAAGAGGAAGAAAAGAAGGAGGGAGAGGGAGAATGAAGCGGAGGAAGACGAGGAGGAGAAGGAAGAATTGGTACAAGAGGAAATGGAGGATAAATAGGAGGCCGAGGATGAAATGAAGTCGGATAGGGAAGAGGAATAAGGAAGAGAAAGGAGAGAAAGGGAAGAAAGACAACGAGGACTAGGAGGGATAGGTAGAAGAGGAGGGGGAAAAGGAGATGAAGGGGAAGAAAAGAGAGTTGGAAAGATAAAGAGATAGAGAGAAAGATAGAGATAGAGATAGAGATAGAGAGAGAGTTAGAAAGAGAGAGAAGTAGATGTAAGAAACAGTTCGGAAGGAGGAAGACGTTAGAAACTCCCTCCCTCCTACCCCTACCCCCCCTAACCCGACCGGCTCCTCCCCATCCCCCTCCCCCTCACCCCTCACCCCATCCCCACTGAATCCTTCGAGAGCCACTCAGGAATATTGTCTTCTTCTTCATTCTCTTCTGTTGCTTTGCGCAAGGTCAATAAAGTGGGCGTTTTTACTGCCTTTGCTGCACAGAGGGAGGCTAACCTTTTCCCTTCCCTCTCTTCTCCTCTCTCTGCCCCTTTTCTTCCCACTTTTCTTGCTCTCCTCTCTTCCCTTTTCTCCTCCTTCTTTCCCTGCTCTCTTGTCTTTCCACTGCCCCCTTCTCTCTTCTTTTCCCTCTTTTCCTGCTTTCCTATCCTCTCCGTTTCCCCTTCTTCCTTCTCTTCCTTTCCTCTACCCTCTTTCCGTTTCTCCTTCATGAATCCCTTACTGATCTTTCTTTTATCATTTTCTTTCCTGTTTCCTTGTCCTCCCTCTCCTCTCCCCCTAACCTCTATTTCCTCTCCCCTCCCTCCAATCTCTCCATCTTTCCCTTCACCGTGCCTCCTCTCCTTCATCCTTCCCCTCTCACCCTTCCTCCTCTCCTTCACCCTTCCTCTCAACCCCTTCCTTTCCACATCCTTCTAACAACCCTCCCCCCCCCCCACTCTTCCTCCTCCTCCACCTTTCTCTCTTCCTATGCCCCCCCCCCTCCTCCCGTAACCCCCTCTTCCCTCAAGGCAAACCCCTCTTAGCTATACCTCCCCCTCTCCCTACCCCACAAAGTGGTGATAAAGTTGTTATTTTTTTCACTTTTTTGGGGTGTGGGGGATGGGGGGGATGGGGGGAACTAACTTCATTGCCGGAACACCTTGCAACTCTATATCATGAGATAATAAACTTGATAACCTTAGAATAACCTTGGTCATGATAATGATCACGAATGAAAATGAAAATTATCAATAAACAGGAAAACTATATTTGTATATGAAGGATAGAATACGAATTTATAATAAAAAAAAATGTTCCTTTGAAAAACAAACAAAACAAAAACATAGAGACAACAAACACAGACGATAATAAAGATAAGTAAAATATACTCCATATTCTCTAAATGAAGGTCGTGTAACAGATGAAGAATAGGATGCGCACTTCTTCCTAATGATGATAAGTGAAAAAAAGAAGAAAAGCTGTACTCTTATGGCATTGTAAAAAATTGATGAAAGGAAATAAAGATAACAATTCAAAATAAAAATCATGCAATAGATGAAGACCAGGATGCGCACCGGTTTCTCATCATGGATAATGAATAAAACAAAACAGAATAAAACGTAGTAATCTTTTTAAATGAATTAAGGCAATATATAACGATAAAGCGTGTAACTCCATATTCTCTCAGGAATAAAGGAACGTTCATATAACAGATGAAGTCCAAGTTGCGCAGCTCTTTCCCCGCCATGAACGACAACATTGCCAGTGTGATTCTAACCTTGCAAGAAACTGACTCGGCTGGATGTGAGTCGTAAGGCCATTATTGCAACCTTGAGCTGGTCATGCAACTTGTCACGATCCTCTGAATGTCTGCATGCCGTGTCTCAGCGTGGGAAAACGGGAATGTGGAAGTTGCGCACATTGTACTTCATCTTAATCCTCTCTTTTAGGCATTTATGATTTTTTCAACCTTCCTCTTTAATATTCTAATCCCTTTTTTACATGTATATTCA
>NW_028234436.1:9329610-9332110 GCF_977035675.1 Penaeus japonicus
GTATGATAGAGAGAAGAGAGAGGTTACGAGAGAGAGAGAGAGAGAGAGGTGAGGGGGAGTGTGACAGAAGTGACGTACACATCTGGCTCTTACTTGAGTTCTGGACTTACATGTTTTACTTTTTCTTTTCTTTTCTTTTCTTTCTTTTTTTTTTTATTCCCCTGTAGAAGTTTTTTGGTTGCTACGTCTGTTTCTGAATGATGCCAAAGTGCGAGCCATGATATGGTGATGTATCTTGGTTTGCATAATATGGACATGTGACTGATATGATAAATTGACACAGTTCATATAATTAGTGTTGTTATCTATTTCATGTGATTTCATTTGATTTGACGAAACTACAATAATGACTGAGTCATCGGGGAACATCAAGTTATATGTCTGCCAATGTTTACATAGCCTGAAAACAGAGGAATCATGAAACTGTAGAAAATGCAATTTAGTGATAAAGTACAGGGTGATGGTCCACCACTGTTAAGATCCGTCATTTAAGAAACAAACATTCGATAAAGCTGAGGAACTTAAATGTCCTGCAGATAAAGAGTACAGCGATGTCTGCGGTGTGAAAACAAAGCCTATGTAGCAAAATAAAAATTAATCTATGGAAAAGGAGACCAAGGAGGAAGTTGTCGGTACACTGGCAGCAGTAGATGGATTATCTATAAATATAAATATAAATAGTTTGTGTGAAAATCGATGTTTGAAAGAAAGAAAGAAAAATTTGCCTCAGATTTCGCCACTTGTTATGGATTTTGCACACAATCAATATACTATTGGAAAGGAAAGGGTAGTATGTGATATCAACAAATGTCAAAAGTCTGGGGTAAAAATTGGCTAATCTCTAGATAGATATATTTCGATGAAAAACGACCGTTACTTAAATATCAACTTACACACTGATGAGAGCTTTTGGAACTTAGGAATGTTGAAGGTCGTGGTTTCCCTGTCAGCAGACGATGTAATGAGGTAGTTGTGAAGAAGTCAGTCAAGTTTCATGTAGACTTAGAAAAAGGGGGAGCAGCTTGTGTAACTGATGGAGCTAGTATTATGGTTAAATTTGATAAACTAATCAAGGCAAATCATCAATTGAGTTTTGTTCATGCAATAAACTTAGCTTTCTGTAATATTTTTTTGTACAAGAAAAGAGATTACGAGTTCGAAAGTTTGGGAATGGAAATCCATATCCAACTTCAATTGCTGAGTCGAATCAAGAAGTTAAGTATTACCAAGTGATATCAAATGATGATTTAGAAAATATTAGGGCAATGGAACTGGAAAAGGATGAATTGGAAAACAAAATTGTCTGTAACAATCAACAAAGTTAGAAATTGTAGGAATGGTTAGAAAATCACCTAGTTACAGATTCATGTTGTGAGCATGAAAAGAATTCATGGTGAAGCTGGAGTTGCTGGATATGTTGGAACCATTTCATCATCTTTAATTGATTGTTATATTTAAACGAACGTTACAATCAGGGACTTTGTGTTACTATATAAGTTAGTAACAACACTCCAACCAGTGAAATTAGGATAAAAAAGATTAGGAAGTAGAGGTTCAACTCTTCTTAGTGCCGAGGGTGTAGTTTCATTCGTGTCAAATAAACTGTGAATAAGCTTAGTTTTTCAATATCGGTTAAACTGAAAAAATCCTTTTAAGAAGAATAAATGAATGGAGGAGTAAGGTCCTTGCAAGGCCTATGAAATATCTGTCTTGTGGAAAGGAATATGATAATTATTGAAGTGGACTGTCAGCATTGGTAGTTAGTCTACCGTTTTGGAATCAGCTAAAAGGAAGTCACCAAAATGTTTAGCGTCAGAAAGGAGGAATGATCGAAATGGGAGCCTCTAGCTGATGATAATGAAGAAAAAAATCTCCAAATAAATAAAAGACACAAATAAACTCTAGGCAGCAATAAAACAAGTTCAGAATATAAGCAGAAATGTGTAGACTACGAATGTATACGAATCAGGGACGTATTCGATGTGTCTGTGGCAACAGGAGAGACAACACAAAATTTAGAGAAAATAACCAAGACCAGCAGATTCTATTGAAGCCGAAAGAGCAGTTTCAGCTGCATTCCGGGGCATTACAAAACTAAGAGCAAGGCTCACTTACCGCATTATTAACTGTTTGTGCCTCTTAAAGAATTGTGCCATGAACAATTGTTACTGTGTGCATGACAGGGTGTGGCTTGTATGTGAAAATAATCATACTCAATAATTTTCTTTTCAAATGTGTTTCAAGGGTTCTCTTTAGATTTATGGAGAATACGGCTTACTGATGTCATTAGATTTTCTCTTGTGGCTAACAGAATGGGACTGAATGTTTGTAATTTTTAAGAGTTCTTTGTTCAATGTGTGCGTGAACGTGTTCATTTTGTTTCCTCTTCTTGCTATTACATTTCATTCAAGTGGTCATCTTAGACTTTGTTTGAGTGTAGCATCTAAATAGCATTAAATATATATATAAAAAAAAAAATTATCTAAATATGAGTGTTATT
>NW_028234436.1:9349610-9354610 GCF_977035675.1 Penaeus japonicus
TTTAAATTCAGTCATTAAATCAGTGTTTTTTTTTTTAATGTTATTCGATTAAATATAATTCATTGTTATTTGCTTACTTATTCAGCCACGGACTGAATAATTTCTTTGTCATTTTGGTGATTTTTTTCCCCATTGTTGGATCCTTTTGATCATGCATTTTTGTTATTCACTCGCTGATTGACTGATTTAACTAAATTACTTCTTTATTTACTGAATTCATTATTTTGACTATATACTTATTCACTGATTGAGTTGCCAATTTGCTCATTTCCTTGATTATTCATCACTGATTGATTAATATGCATGTTTACCATTCATCTGTTTATTCACTTATCTCTTCA
The DNA here is from genome assembly GCF_977035675.1 of Penaeus japonicus. Classification (NCBI taxonomy): domain Eukaryota; kingdom Metazoa; phylum Arthropoda; class Malacostraca; order Decapoda; family Penaeidae; genus Penaeus; species Penaeus japonicus. Next base: position 9,349,952 of record NW_028234436.1, read on the forward strand.
TCAGGTCATTCCCTAATTTGTTTATATATTTATATGACTAATCATTCATCCAAATACGTTAATATATTTAGGCATTTAGGTATATGTTTCGTCAATGTGTCACTTTTCTGCATGTAATTTATGTCATTGCATTCAAATATGAACGTTTTCTATTCTTCCTCTTTTTATCGTGTAATACACATTCTTCTTAGATCCAAACATGCATTCACACATACATATAAAGATGCACATACGTTCCACTATTATTTTGCAAATGTCATATATTTACCTTTAGGTCTGTAATATACCTTTGATATCCGTGAATGATATTGAATTACAAAAAATGAAAACTTATGCGTCTAATCCATATACTGATCTTCAACTAACAAACAAAAAAATAGATATCCCTCTCTATTGAAATTTGGTACTATATTGGTCATATCCATCTTAATTACCGCATATCAATAATTTCTTGTTGTTTCTTTAATTGAAAAGTTTTTGATTAATACTGACTAGTCGTAATCACCTTAAAGATGATATCTTAATTGGAAATGTGATAGAAAAAAACGAGATTTAGATTAAAGGTGACATCGCTCTAGGCAACTGGGTATTTTTCTTCTTCTAGATTAAGTGAGATTTATATGAATCTGTGGTGTAGCATAAACACATCCAGTTTAGATTAAAGAACCTGTTGTAGTGTGAAGTGCTGTGAGCTCTGAAGCAGGCGAGCTGGGAGTGACGCAACATCGGTGCCCTTCGGAGACGCCTCAGGGCAACGAGGCTGACGTCACCCACTGTGTCCATTTACACACTGTGCGGAGAGAGGGTTTCATTCGTTTAACTTGCAATCGTGTATTTGACTTGGCAAGGTGATATTTGATAATTTGCAAGGAAATCATGACGATCTAGTTGGTTCCCAATAAATAAGAAAAAATAAAGAGGAAATTAATATCAAGGGCAATGTGAAGTCTTCAGACACAATAGATATGAAGACAAAACTACAACCATCATCCAGCTCACTATATATATATATATATGAGTGTGTGTGTGTGTGTGTGTGTGTGTCAATTAGATATGCAGATGATTTGGACAATCCTGTTGATAAAAGTACTTAATATATACGGAAAACAATATACAGCCTAAAAAAAAAAAACGCGCAGGCATATGACAAAGAAAGGGCCTACTTAACGGAAGTGGACAGCAAAGATTCCTTTTCCAAACACAAAATGTGGACAAAGCGTTGAACACTTCTACTGTGGATAAGCCGAGACAACCTCAAACGCGGGAGGGCTGGTCATCTAGCAGCATATTGCACACATGGTGATCATATTAATATTGTGAACGAAAAAGACTTTCTTTATTTAGAATGAATGAAGTGACAAAGTCTATGAGACACAGACAGAATCAGAACGAATGATGCAGGAAACTAATATGCTTCAAAATTACATAGACGAAATAAAAGCGGAAACAGAGCAAATGGAAGCCGACCAAAGAAGAGTTCCTGGAAATAGCGAGAGCGCCGAGAGACACAAAGGAACCGAAGAAGGAAGATGGGGAGGAATGCAAAGAACAAGACTTCGCAAGGAGACAACAGGAAGCACGGGGGAGAACGCAAGAAGAAACAGAGAACATGGGAAGAAAACAAAAGCAGATGGACGAAGTGACCAGGTATGAGCGGAAAGAGAGATGGCAGGATGGCAAACAAATAGAACGGTTCAGCGCGATGGAAGGCGGATGAAAATAGAAATGATGGAAGGGCAACGCGCTAACGGTTGAGAGAACCAGCTAGGAGAAGAGAGAACGACGTGATTACGTGATGAAGAGGGCGAGATGCAGATGGAAAGGAAGATGGGGTGGTGATCAAGAGACGAAAGGGGGGAGGGATAGAAGCGGAACGATAGATGGGTAGACACGATGCATGGAAAGCAGAAGGAGGAGAGGAGGTCCGATCGAATTCTAGGAGGAAAAGCACGATTGGCAATGATAGTCCCAGCTATGTTCAAAGAGATGCTCAAATACATCAACTAGATACGGTCAGCAAATGAAGGGGGGGGAGGCGTGAAGGAAATACAGAAATTTAAGAATTGGACGAAAGCAGCATCGGTCATACGTGGAAAATTCAACGGTAAAATACATATCAAAAGAAGACACGACAATGGTTGACGAAGAACAATGAACATTTTGAAATAGAATAAGAGAGCGATGAAAGAAAAGCAAAGAGAGGAACTTTTGTTTCTTTTGCATCAGCATCTCATATAACAATAGCAACCCTTTACAGCTATGGACTAAATGATGATTGCAAGCAAATAAGATTAGAATCTTGTGTGACATTTCATTAGAGAGAAATGTTGATGGTGCAGGAGCATGACAGTCAAACATGAAATGAACTTACCTAAAATACTATTCATATCTATTTACATACAGAGTAACGATATAGATGCTAGAGACTTTAACTATTAGGATAAACTACCGTAATGTGACAATCCAGATTTCAAAAGAAAGGAAATAAATACATTCTGCTGAAACAAATTAACCAAAGCATAATATCGAAAACATTACTTTTGATGGCGATTTCAACTCAGACATTTAAAAGAGAGATTGCAACAGTTGTAATTCCAAAGTATTAAAAAGATTCAGCGCCATAAGAGACTTTATTAGTAATATAAGAATAATCAATCCAATAATTGTAGCAACAAATCTTATAAAACAGACTTTTGCCACTTTTGTTCAACAATAGCTCTAGGGTAAACAGACTGCATGTAAATTGACAAAGTACACCGGATCATCGAGCCAATAAATAGGTTCCCATTTTATCTAAACGAGAATTCGTTGTGACATTGCTCTTGAGACTAAATCTAAAACTAACATGGGAAAAAGTGGCTTTATCTTTTTTTTTTTTCTTTCTTTCTTTCTTTCTTTCTTTAAGGTCGTTCCTTTTTTAAAAGAAGCGGAACCTATACCATTTGCTTTAAGGTCATGTTTGGATTATATGTAACAGCTTCGTAGAGTCAGAGTCAATGTCTTCAGCTGCGGAATTATAAAGAATCATACAGAGATAGAGGGAGAGAGAGAGAAAGAGAGAGAGAGAAAACATGAAAGACAGAGAGAGAGAGAGAGAGAGAGAGAGAAAGCTTTGTCACAAAAAGCTCTGTAAATTACCTGTTCTATAATAATCTTTATAAATGGACATCAGACCTCTTGGCAAAGCTGTTTAACCTACTTAAAACCCAAACGTGTTGCTAATTATCTTTGCAAATGAGCCTAAGATAATGAGGTGGAGTTAGGATGCCTAATAATCAAAGGTCATTTAGTTACCGTAACATAAACATATACTGTACATACCTATGTTAAAAGTAATGATAACAACAATAATTGTAATAATACCACCATTAAAAATGATTATGAAAATTATAATCATTATATTAATGAAAATTCTAGTAATATTAATGTAAACCATTGTTGATTAAACGTATATCAAAATAAAAAAGATAACTAAAAGGATAACCAATTCAATAAACAAAAACATTTATGATAATACTTCTCTCTCTCTCTCTCTATCTCTTCCTCTTTCTCTCTCTTTCTTCCTCTTCCTCTCTCTCTCTCTTCCTCTTTCTCTCTCTCATTCTCTGTCTCTCCTTCTCTCTCTCTCTTTTTCTCTCTCTCTCTTCCTCTTTCTCTCTCTCTTCCTTTCTCTCTCTCTCTCTCTCTCTCTCTCTCTCTCTCTCTCTCTCTCTCTCTCTCTCTCTCTCTCTCTCTCTCTCTCCTTTTCTCCCTATCCCCTCTCTCTCTCTCCCTCTCTCTCTCTCTCTCTCTTCCCTCCTCCTCTCCCCCCTCTCTCTCTCTCCCCTCCTTCTCTCTCTCCCTCTCCTCCTCTCTCTCTCCCTCTCCCTCTCATCCTCTCTCTCTCCCTCTCATCCTCTCTCTCTCCCTCTCTCTCTCTCCTCTCTTCTCTCTATCTCCTCTCTCCCCTCTCTCTCCTTCTTTCTCCCTCTCTCTCTCTCTCTCCTCCTCTTTCTTCTCTCTTCTATCTCTCTCTCTCCACTCTCTCTCCTCTCATCTCTCTCTCTCTCTCCTCTCACTCTTGCCTCTCCCACTCTCTCCTCTCTCACTCTTCTCTCCGCTCTCCTCCTCGTCCCTCTCTCTCCCTCCCATCTCTCTCCTCTTTCTCTCTCCCTCTCTCTCTCCTCTTCTCTCTCTCTCTCTCCTCTCTTTTCCCTCCCTCTCTCTCCCCCCCTCTCGCTCTCTCCCCTCTCCCCTCTCTCTCTCTCTACTTTCACCTCTCTCTCTATCCTCTCCTCTCTCTCTCTCTCTCTCCGCTCCTTCCTCCCCTCTCTAAACCCTCCTCTCCTCTTTTCTCTCTCCATCTCTCTCTCTCCCCTTCCTCTCTCTCTCCTTCTCTCTTTCCCTCTCTCCTCTCTCCTCTCTCTCTCTCTCCTCCAACCTCTCTCTCTTCTCTCTCTCCTCCTCTTCTCTCTCCGCTCCATCCTCCTCTCTCTCTCCCTCTCTCTCTCTCCTCTCTCATCTCTTCAGACTCTCTCCTCTCTCTCCATTGTCTCTCTCTTCTCTCTCCTCCATCTCTCTCAAATATCTCTCTCTCCTCTTCTCTTCTCTCTCCTCTCGCGTTCTTCTCTCCTTCATCTCTCACTCCTCATCTCCTCTTAGTCTCTCATCATCATCTCT
>NW_028234436.1:9367110-9370160 GCF_977035675.1 Penaeus japonicus
TCTCCTCTCTCTCTCCTCTCTCTATTACTCTCCTCTCTCTCTCGTCCTCTCTCATTTTAGTCTCTGTCTGGTCTGTCTGTCTCTATCTCTATCTCTTTATCAATCTATCCTATCTCTATCTATCTATCTATTTATACTATCTCATTTCTCTTTTCTCTATTCTCATCCTCTCTCACTCTCACTCTCTCTACAGCTTATCTCTCTCTCTCTTCTATCGTTTCATTTTGTCACCTCTGGTCCTGTCTGTCTGTGACTCTCTCTCTCTTTTTTATCTATCTATCTATTCGTTCTCTATCTATCCTATCTATTTATCTATCTCATTTCTCTTTTCCTCTCTTTTCTCATCTCTCCTGCCCCTCCTCCTCTCTCCTGTCGTCTCTCTCTCTCTCTCTCTCTCTCTCTTCTCTAATATCTTTCTCTCTCTTCGTTCTCTCTCTCTCTTTCTCTCCTTCTTTTCTCTCTCTGCTCATCTTCCTCTTCTCTCTCACTCTCTCCGTCTTCTCTCTCCTTGCTCTCTCTCCTCATTCTTCTATCCTTTCTCTCTGTTCTCTCTCTTCTCTTCCTCTCTCTATCTCTACTCCTTCTCTCTTCTTTCTCTTCTCATCTCTCTAATCTTCGTTCTCTCTCTCTCTCTCTTCTCTCTCTCTCTCTTCTCCCTCTCCTCTTTCTCTTTCTCTCCTTCCCTCGTCTCCTTATTTCTTCTCGTGTCCTGTCGGCTCATTAGCCATGTTGCTCAATTCCATTTTATCGGGTTACCTTTTCGTCCTCTGCATCGGATGCTACGGGTCTTGAGGGGAGAGAAGAGAAGAATGCGATGATGAGGGAATGAGAAATAGGGAAAGGAGCGATAGTGAAGATATATGAATATGTAGATAGATTGAGAGAGAGATTGGATGAGAGCGAGCGAGAAAGATGTATATGTATATATATATATATTATAAATACATTATATAATATATAAATATATATATAATATATATATATATATTACAATATATATATAAGAATATATATATAATATAATATATATATATACTTACATATATAATATACTATATATATATATATATATATTATATATATATATATATTATATAATATATATAAAATATAAATATACTTATATATATATATATATTATATAATATCTATATCATAGGTATATATATATATATATATATATATATATATATATATATATATATAATATAAATAATATCTATATATATATATGTATGTATGTAAGTCGATTAGATAGATAGCACTGAAGTTGAATAGATAGATAGATAGATAGGATAGATAGATGTTAGATTAGAAAGATAGCTTATAGAGATAATGGGCACACACACAACATGTAGGGCGACGCATGCAATGTAAAGTAAATAGCTGAAGCTAATATTCTCTACCCTCGAATCAAGCTATAGAAATTAATATCCGTCTAAGTATTATAGCGAAAGCTCTATGACAGTTCAGGGCAGATTTATTGGGCACTTCAACAGCTAATATATAGAACTTAACTAAGGGATTCTCATATAAAAAGTTTTTTATCTTTTTCCTGATTTTTTTTCGGAAAAATTACATAAATTGCAAATTTACTGAACTTTTATATTGACTTGTTGAATTTTATGAAAAGAGAGAGAGAGAGAGAGAGCGAGAGAGAGAGAGAGAGGGTGGGGGAGAGAAGGAGAAGAATAAGAATAAGAAGAAAACAACAGACAGACAGAAAGAAACAGGGAAAGGGAAGAATACAGGGAAAAAAAGAGAGCAAGAAGGGAGAGGTAAAACCAGATAAACAAACAAACAAAATAAGAAATTTAAAAAAGTACAAGAAAACAAAGGAACAAGACAAAATCAAGAATTGATATGGAATAAAAGCACCAAACGGTCCAAGAAAAAAAAAAAAAAAAAAAAGCATACGGACAACCGGAGAAAGGCAGACACAGACAATTCAAGAAGAATGTCTGCCAACTCGTCCGAATTTATCGTCCATTTATCTGACAATCACGACAGACTGTGAAATTTCCGTCCATCGGCTGAGTTTTAGTGCAAAGTGTTTCTGTGTTCACTGTTGTTCGATTTCTTTCTCTCTCCCTCCTCCTCAAGAAGAATGTCTGCCAACTCGTCCGAATTTATCGTCCATTTATCTGACAATCACGACAGACTGTGAAATTTCCGTCCATCGGCTGAGTTTTAGTGCAAAGTGTTTCTGTGTTCACTGTTATTATTTCGATTTCCCCTTCTCTCTCTTTTCTATCTCTTTTTCTCTCTCTTTAATCTATCTTCATCAATCTATCTACCCTTGCTTCCCTCCCCTTCTCACCTCTTCTCTCTCTTCCATCTCTCCTCTCCTCTTCTCTCTTCCTTACTCCTCTAATTTCTCCTTCCCGTTCTTTTTTTTCTCTCTCTTTATCTATCTATCAGTCTATTTATCTCTCCCTCCCTCCCTCGCCTCTCTCTCTCTCTCTCTCCTTTCTCTTCTCTCTTCTCTAACTAATCTCTCCTCTCTCTTCTCTCTCTCACATCTCTCTCTTCTCCTCTCTCTCTCACACGCCTCTCTCCCTCTCTCTCTCTCTCTCAACTCTCTCTTCTCCCTCCCTCTCCTCTCTCTCTCACATCATCAGAAGTCTAATGTTTTTTGTTTAGTGTTTCGTGTCGATTCTTCAGCTACGTTCAAAATCTTTTATCGTCTTATATCTTTTTCTTCCCCCTCCCTTAAAATTTGTCTTTCTTCGTCCTGCCTCTCTGCTGTTATTTCGTGGTTTCCTACATTCATCTTTCACTTATGCCGTCTTTAAGGATAACAATGTCGATGATGATGATAATGATGATGATGAAAGTGATAAATACAACAATAAGCAGATCATGGTAATGATAATTATTGATTATGATAATGAGAAAAATGATTAAGAAAACATTTCTCCCTCGCGAAAACACACTCCTCCTCCGATTCAGAATGAATTTTACACTTTACTGCACACGTCAGTAATGGTAATACTGATCATAATGACCATAAAATCTAAGATGGCCTTATTTTTCTTTGCTTTCCCATT
>NW_028234436.1:9370260-9377679 GCF_977035675.1 Penaeus japonicus
ATCCCTATATAATATATATATATATATTATATATATATATATATTATATTATTAATATATGAATAATGAATAATTTATATATAATATATATATATAATAATATAGATATATCAATATAATATATAGATAATGTATGAATTTATTATATAAACATATTTTATATAATATATATATATAATATAAATATATATAATATATACACACACACACACACACAAACACACACACACAACACCCACACACCACACACACACACATATATATAAATATATAAATATAGAAATATAAATATAAAAATATATATAAATATATATTTATATATAGAAGATGTAAATTTCAGTAAACGCATTTTTAATATATAAAATTTTTTTGTTTACCTCCCTGACCGGACTCGAACCCGCGCCGTAAGATCGACAGGAAAGGGAGTTGTTCGTAAAAAATCGCTATCACGGGTTCTGATAAAACCATAGAAATTGCCCAAAGACATCTCATAAGGCGTCGGGTTGAACATCTCTTTTTGTCGGGCGTGTAGCGAGCGTTCAACTCCGTACCTGTCGTCTTACGGCGCGGGTTCGAGCCCCCAGTCAGGGAGGAAAAAAATTGTATATTATATATCTATATAAATATATATAAATAAATATATATATATATATATATATATAATATACGTATATATTTTTATATATATAATATATAAAATATATGTTTATTAATTTATATATATATATATATATAATATATATAATAATATATATATATATGTTTTATTAATTTATATATATATATAATATAATTATATAAATATATATTTATATAAAATATATATATACCCTTTAATTTATCTATATCTTTATCTGTATATCTAATTATCCTAAAAATCATCTATCAATCTATCTAAATATATAAATATATGTATATATATAGATATATACATATATTTTCTATATCTATATAATCCTGGATATCTATCTATCAATTGAATCTACTATATATCTATCTTAAATATTAAATATAGGGTATAAAACATATATAATATATATAATATATATCTAGATATATATAAAAAAATTATATATATATAAATTTTTTATACATATATTCATATACAGGTATATGGAAGGCAAGTCCATTAGACCACAAATATTGTTCTTGAAGTTTTTAAATTATATACTATCAAAAATGAAAAAAAAAAATAAATAAATAAAAAATAAATAACGATTCCGTTAATCTATACGCAAAAAGAGCAAAAATTACAAACACAAAGACACAGAACACAGCAACACCAGAAAATCAAAAATCAAAACGAAAACATAAAAAGATTTAGAAACAGAACACGCTTTAACAAAATAATTTAACACCAAAAATACTTCAGGTCTTTCCCTTTTTGGGCAAACGAATTAACAAAGGAATAAAAAAAGAAAGAAAAAAAAAAAGATAAGAATAAAAAAGAAAGAAACAGGAGGAAAGGGACTTAAAAAAAACAAAAAAATATCCCCCATAAAAAGACCCCCATTTTGCGTGCCATTTTTCTGAACCAAACCAAGTTTCTTGCAAATTTGCAATTTAAACAGGGAAATAATTCCCGCTCTGAGTCTTTAAAAAATTGAGTGGAATCTGATTTAACTGGAAAGTAATTTTCTCTCGGTTTTTTTCTCGATTCTTGTTGTTGTAGGAACAACAGGAAGCTGCGCTAGTATGTATTGTGTTTGAGGGTTAGAGAAGGGGAAGGAGGAGGGGGGGATGGAAAAGGAGGGGAAGGACAGGGAGGGGAAGGGAGGGCGAACGCACACATCTCATACACACATGCACACACCTAAGCACGCACCTGCACATACACACACACACACACACACACGTATATACACACACAAGGACACGATGTCTAATGAAGGTGAAAGCAAGAAGACAAGATACAGATGAATAAATATAAGGATACAAATGAACAGATTTGGGACTTGAATTTGTGATTCCGTGGCTGCCGAGTGCCCGTGGGAGATGTTCGTAAAAACTCGCTATCACTGTTCTGGCAAGAACACATAGGTAATGTCCATGACATCTCATAAGGCGTCTGGTTGAAACCCTCTCTTGACGAGTCTTTTAGCTAGTCGGTATCAACCGTGCCTGCGACTTACGGGGCGGGGTTCGGTCCCGGTCAGGGAGGTAAATATGTGTATCTATTAAATGCGTTACTGCATTCTACCATCTTCTCATATATATATATAAATTATATAAATTCCCGGGGACAGAAAAAGGCATGAAGAAAACCTCCGGTCATCCATCCCCGGTAAAAGAATAGCTAAGAAGAAGGAAAAAAAAGGATCAAAAAGTATAGCGAATGGTTTTCTAAAGCAAATCCATATCTTTAAAATTTACATCTAACTCATCAAATAGCTTTTTGTTTTTTGTGTAATGCACAATGATCATGATAATTCGCTCGATTCTATACTCGGAGCTTTTGTGAAAAACCTAATGTTAAAGAACCAAAGTTAGAGTAAACTGAATAAAATGTTAGATAAAGTCATCACATGTAGAATGGTAATATGTTGGATTATATACTAGAACTGCGTTTCAATAAAATTACATGCTCAAAGCGGAATTCAATAAGTTTTACCCCTTTTCCATTATTCCATCTTTGTTTAGTAGTTAAACGCGTAGCAAAAACCATAATTTACAGTAAATAATTCAGGTTTTGGAAATGAACTCATATCTTCCGTGTATTCGATCTTTTTTTAAACTGTCAGTCTAATAAAGAAAATGACCAAATTTGCCAAAACGAATCGAAATCAAAAACATAAATATTTTCCAGGGATTGTTACATACAAATGTAATCTTGACTAAACGGGAAAAAGAATTATTGTTCATGAAATCACGATATCTCCCTGTCTGTTTCCTCACCATTTTCCCATGAATCCCTCAGCCCCAAAACACCGAATCCTTTCCCAAAATGTCTTCCAGGATTTGAAATCCACCTAGTGACTCTAATGCCCCTTCCTCTCAATTTTAACAACCCGTTTTGGGGTTGAGTCCCATAGTGTCATCTTCTGGTTGCCGTCCTCTATCAATCCGATTATATCATTTTATTAATTTTCTAATAACATGCTTTTTGGGAATTACCATTTCTCTAATAGTAAAATTACCAAGCAAATACTATAGACTATATATGCCTATATTTATAGTGTGTAGTTTTATAGTATATACTACCCTTAGTATATAATGTTATATATATATATATATATATAATATAATTAATATATATATATAATATATATAAAATATACATATAATATTTATATACAGTAATATATTATATATATATATATAAATATATAAAATATATATATACATATTTATATATATATATATATATAAATATAAGTTTATATATATTAATATATTATAATATATATTTATGTACATATATATATATATATATAATATATATATATATTTATATATATATTTAAAATATATATATAAAAATAATATTTTTAAATATAAAATTTAATATTATATATATATATAAATAAAATATATATATATATATATATATATATATATTATATAGTATAATATATTATTTTACATTTATATATAATTATAATATATATATATTATATATATATATTTTATATATATATATAATTATTTAATGAATAGTATATGGTATATATAAATCTATATATATATATATATATATTTTATATAAATATATAATATATAAATAAAACCCATATATATACAATATTTATATACATATATATAAATATATATATATATATATATAAAATATATATATATATAATACATATTTTTAAATAAATATATAAATATTTTATAAAGATATATATATATAAATTTATATATATATATATATATATATATATATTGTGGTGTTGGTGTGTTTGTGTGTGTGTGTGTGTGGTGTGTATGAATATATGTACACCACACCCACACACACCACACCCCAACCCCACACACACACACACACACCACACCCACACACACACACACAACACACACTATATATATATATATATATATATAAAATAAATATCAATATATATAATAATATATACATACAACATTACATACATATATATAAATAAAAGTATTTATAAATTTATAATATATTATAAGTATATACAATAATTTTAAATAAAATATATAATATCGTCAAGCGAGTTTTCATCTTATACTATTTTCTCTCCTGCTCGTAAGAAATTAAGAACCTTTTTTATAATTTCATCTTGATCTGTTTATGAGAACTTTGTCATAAGTATATGTTGTGCTGTTTAGATAGAATTCCTCTGTACAATTGACCTCACTGACTGTCCAGTGAAAAGAGACCTGGTAACATTATACATCTCTTGCCCGTCTCTGTATACTTAGCCGTTTGGCTTCTTTGTCTCCAAACTTTAACGCAGCTTTCTCTTTTATCCGCTGGAACTCGTCGGATGTTTTTGCGTAATCTAGGAAACATGGGTAGAGGTCTTTCCGTCTTTCAATTACCTCTTTGTAAACATTCTTAACATAAGATTGGACTTCCTTGTACTTTCTCCCTCAGGTGATCCAAACTACTGGGCTGTAATTTCTAGTTTAGCTATTCTTTAACTTCTATGGTAAATAACTCCTTAGATTGTTTTTGTTATTCAATTTGCGATAGTCCTAGTTCGAGATACCCGGCTTTGGAATTAGAGTAAAAAACGTACTTATTAGACTAAGGACACATATTAGATTTTAGATTTAGATCCTCTTTTAGATTACGATCCCTGGTTCATCAAACCTGATAGTGATCCGAGTTCCAGAAACAGACTTCGCAGTCTTTCTTTAAATCATTATGGGTTAAGGGAACATACTATTGCTGCAGATGGGGTTTCCTTTGATCTGGGAAGCGATCCAGAGAGACAGATCCTCAATAGCATGTTTCATTTTATGTTTTTTCAACTTTTTTTGTTTTGTTTATGGGAGTCCCTCTTCACCTTCAGGAAGCAGTATGTCGTTGCAAAAGACTAGGAACTGAGACAGATGAGACGATGCAACATAAAGTGATCTCAAACAAGGACCTCGAGAAATATTCTTGATGCCTCCCCGGATGCCTATTATCTCATCTATTCTCTTTCTTCCACAATAATTATCAAACGGCTGACTACACCGTTTACTTCCATATTTTCCAGATTTCTTATTTCTCATTTTTTCATTCACCATTTGATGTTTTGAGTTTTATCTTGTTCTTTCTATCTCACTGCATTGTTAATTATCATCTATTCATCCATTTTCAGTATTATCTTCATACTATCAGTACTAAAACTATACTTTAATTCAATGATATATTTCTTAATTTCTTTATAGGTCACATAACAATGTCCCTCAAGATACCAATTCTTAAAGAGACTAAACATCAATAACTCATTATCCAAGGATGTTGATGTTTATTGTAAGCTTCATGTGAGACACCGATAATGTCTATGAACACGAAATAGTAATGTTGAATGAAGCCATCGTCACACCCATCCTTAATTAATGCTCATACAATATATACAACATTGGTGGTTGTTGTAAGGTCCATCAAAATACAATGTTTATAAAAGCAAAATGAAGATCAGAATCGAATGGTAAATCACAGACAACAGCAATGCGTATAAAATCATAATATCGATACATCAAAAACTCTCTTTTCGCGTTTAAATTCACAATAGATAACAGAAATAGTAAAAACAGTAACAAACAGGCTTGTGAATTATCACCAGATAGTAAAAGGCATAATTCAGAAGAAGAAAACTTTTCAAAAGTTTCGCGCGGTAACTATCGAAATCTCAATGATTTCTACGTAATTAGCCACCACTTAGAATGGCAAAAGAATACGACGAAGTATTGAGGTGAGGGGAAAAAAGATAGATAAAAGAGAGAGGGTTGGGGGGGGGGGCGTGAGAGATATGGGCGGAGGAGGGAGAGGGGTGGTAGTGTATACTGGGGTATATATATGTGTTTTGGGGTTGTTTTTGTGAGACTGTGTTGTGTGTGTGGTGTTTGTTTTGTATATATATATAAGTATATATTTATATAAATATATTATATATATATTTAAAATATATATATATATAAGAGAGAGAGAGAGAGAGGGGAGAGAGAGAGAAGAGAGAAGGAGAGAGAAGATTGAGAGAGAGAAAGAGAGAGAGAAATATAGAGAGAAAGAGAGAGGGAAGAGAGAGATAGAGAGAGAAGAGAAAAGAGAGGAGAGAGAAGGGGAGGGAGAGGGAAGGGGGCAAAGAGATGGGAAAGGGGAGAGAGAGGGGTGGGAAAATTATATATAATATAAAAATATATATATAAATATATATATATAAAAATATATTACGATTAATTAAAATATATATACATATAAATATAAATGTATATATATGTATATATATATAATATAATATATATATTATATAATATATATATTACATATATATATATTTATATATAATATGTATATATATATATATATATATATATAATAATATATATATATAATTATAAATATATTATATTATATAATATTATATATATATATATATATTATATATATATATAAAATTATATATAATATATATATTATATATATATATATATATAAATATTAAAAATAGATATATCTATATAATATATATATATTATATATGTAGAGAGAGAGAGAGACAGAATACATACAGACAGAGGGAAAAAAAACAGAGAAGAGAGAGAGAGAGGGGAGGGGAGAGAGGGGAGAGAGAGAGAGAGAGAGAGGGAGGGGGGGAGGGGCCAGAGAGATTGGGAGGAGGAGAGAGAGAGGGGGTGGGATATATACATATAATATAATATTATATATATAAATATATTAAATTATATATATAATATATATATGTGTGTGTTTTGGGGTGTGTGTGTGTGTGTGGTGTGTGTGGTGTGTGTGTTGTGTGTGGTTTCTGTGGTGTGTGTGTGTATGTATAATATATGTAGAGAGAGAGAGAGACAGACATACAGACAGACAGAGAGAGAAGAGAGAGAGAGAAGAGGAAAGAGAGAGAGAGAGAGAGAGAGAGAGAGAGAGAGAGAGAGAGAGAGAGAGAGAGAGACAGACAGAGAGAGAGATTGAGAGAGAGAGAGAGAGAGAGAGACAGAGAGAGAGACAGAGGGAAAGGGAGAGAGAGAAAGAGAGAGAGAGAGAGAGAGAAAGGAAGCAAAACAAGACGGGAAACAAAGTAGAATCATTACTCTTAGTTCTTCATAAAACTTTCAAAAAGTTTCGGGAAGACTATTGTACTTTGGTTTTTTGTTCTTTATAAATGTATTACTTTTTTACTCTCTCCCTTTGTAAGAACAAATAAGTATATATAAATAAAAGGTGTATATATAAGTATAATATATATATATATTATATAATATATATATATAATA
>NW_028234436.1:9377779-9385279 GCF_977035675.1 Penaeus japonicus
GGGGGGGGGGGGGGTGTAAAGGAGGGGTATGGAGGGGGGTTGTAGGGGGTATAAACGGGGAAGGGGTTAAGTTACAGGGAGGGAAGGGAGGGAGGGAGGGGTTAGGGGGAATGAGGGGAGGAGGGAGGAGGGTATGGATAGTAGGAATAAAGGAGTGGGGACTGAGGAGAGAATGAGGGAGGAGAAGAGAGGGATTAGGGAGAAATAAGGAGGGGGAAGGGAATTAGAAAAGCTTACAAAATAATGGCATTGTTTATCAATGCTTGTAACCATACACGAACACACGCATGTGCAAATAGATAAACATATCCTTTCCCTCTCTCTCTCTATGTGCCTTGCTCTCTCTCCATCTCTGTCTCACATTCTCTCGCCCTTTCTCTCTATCTATCGATCTCTTTTTTATTATCTAGAATTACATAAAGCGGATAATGAGAAAGATAAATGAAAAAGAGAATGTAAATTTGTAAATCAAATAATCAAAGAAAAATTACAAGGAAACAAAGCAATCTCTCAATGACATTTCAGCAAATCACTTTAGAGCCTTGCATTCGTCTTAATACTTTAAACTGCTTAAAGAGCGACATATGCATATAAAGCAGTGTAACACAGTAGATATTACATTTATCCTTATATCTATAGATTTCACTGTCTCTCTCTCTCTCTCTCTCTCTCTCTCTCTCTCTCTCTCTCTCTCTCTCTCTCTCTCTCTCTCTCTCTCTCTATATATATATATAGATATAATATATATATATATATATATATATATATTTATATATATATATAATTACTTATAATATATATATGGCATATTATGTTATGCATATATATATATATAAATAATATATATATATTATAGCTATAATTATATTATATTGACATATCTTATTTACATTTCCCAACAACTATATATCATATATATATATATATATAATATATATATATATATATATATCAATATCAATTACATACATATATATAATTATATATATATATATATATATATATACTATATATTATATATATATATATACATATACATATATTATATATATATATATATAATATAGTTAATATATAATATATTATATAAATATATATTAATAACATATATATATACATACTATATATAATTCGTATATGGCATTTCCATACATATTGCTCTATATATACATACATACTATGCATATATATACATATATATATATATTTTCTATATATTATACTATATATAATTAAATATATTTATATAATATGTATATACTACTAATATATATATATATTTATATATATATATTTAAATATATATATATGTATATACATATTGACTCCCTGCAAATACATTCTTTCCCGTGTTGATAAAGGGGCAGATAAACCCACTATACATAATATAAAATAAATAAATAGATAAAATATAGTTTCTATACATATATGTAAATATATCATATATTAATAGTATATATATTTATATACATGTATACATTTATATATATATAGATATATATTTATATATATATATTTTTATATTATATATATATATAATTTATATATATATTATAGTATATTGTATATATATATATATATATATATATATATATTTAGATATATATTTATATATATATATTGATATGTATACATACATTACTTAAAATATATATTATATTTATATATATATTATATCAGATATATATATATTTATATATTATATATATATTTATATGTATATATATATATATATATATATATATATATATAATTATATATATATATATATATATATGTATGTACATATTCATGTACATGATAATGAATACCTTAAATTTTCAATATCATCAAAGAGTAAAAAAGACAAGCATACAGCCTTATCTCATCTACATAAGCTTAAGATGAGCTTGAGTTAAAATGTTCTTTCATAAACATAAATATGCTGTGGGAGACTATGCTGTAGATGGAAGGGGGAAATATGAGAGGAAAATAGAAAAGGAAAAAGACATTTTGTTCAATAAAAAAAGAAAACTAAAATTATTCTACATCTTTCACACACATACATACACACACATACAGACACATACACACACACACACACATACATACATATATATAGTTATTGTATTTATATAATTTATATATAAATATATATATAAAATATATTCTATATATATATATATACATATATATATAACTATATATATATTTTTTTTTTTTTTTATTTTTTTTTTTTTTATATATAATATAATACATACATACATATACTATATATATATATATATATATATTAATACGACAACCTATATATATTATATATATACTACTATATACATTTATATATATATATATATATATATATATATATTATATATTATATATAAATATATGGTATATGTATATGTATATATAGAGAGATTAGTATAAGATGTGTAGATATAGATATGTGTAATTATATATACTATTTATATATATATATATAATATATATATATATATATTATATATATATAGATTGATAGATAGATAGGATTAGATAGAGTTAGATTATATAGATAGAGAGATAGATAGATATAGATGTAGATTATATACTATTTGTATATATATATATATATATATATCATATACATATATTATATATATATATATATATATATCTGTATATATATATATATATAGTATAATTCTATATATACATGTATTTATGTATATATGTATCTATATTTATATATCATATATATATATATATAATATATATATATATATATATATATACCTATATATTATTTATCTATCATACTTATATATATATATATAAGTATATTTATATATATATATTATATATACATATAGATAGATATTAATACTATATATATAAATAAATATATATATATATATATTATATATTATATATGCATATATATATATATATATATATATGCATATATATATTATATATATATATATATATATATATATATATATATATTATATATAGATATGTATATATATATTATTTTATATATAACACTATTTATATTTTCCTATATGTATATATATATACTTATATATATTATTATATATGAGAGATCGAGCAGGGGAGATGAGGATGAGCAGAGACCGAGAGAGGAGAAGAGATGTAGAGTAGGAGACCGAGAGGCGAGACGAGTGATGGAGGAGAGAGAGAGACTTTCGAGCGCGTAGAGAGGACGAGGGAGAGAGAGAGAGAGAGAGAGACAAACACACACACACACACACATACACACAAACATAACACAAAAACACACACACACATACACACAAACATAACACAAAAACACACACACACATACACACAAACATAACACAAAAACACACACACACATACACACAAACACTACCCTCTGCTGACTTGGTCTTTCTACGTTGAAGAAAGTTAAAGTAGAACGAACTATATACTTGATAGAATGAAGGATAACAAAAATGATATTGCAGAGTGGAGTAACAATTATGTACTAAAAAGGTTTTGTGTACATATTCGTTCCTTCTATAATTGCCCCCCCCCCCTCTCTCTCTCTCTCACTCTCTCTCTATCTCTCTGTCTCTCTCTTTCTCTCTTTCCCTTATTTTCCTTATAACCGTGATTAAAATGATAATGATAATAAGGATAAAACATATAGATAATAATAATGATATTGACAATAATAATGATAACATGGATAATGATGATAATGATAATAATAATTATTAGAAAAGTGCAATAATGATAACAATAATAATAATCAGAGTAAAAATAGTAATGATAATGTTAATGATGACAAATAACAATTATTGCAATATTGATGATAATAGCAGTGATGGTAATGATGATAATAACAACAATGATGATAATAATAATGATAATAATCAAAATGGTAATAGTGATAATGATGATAATAGTGATAATGAGAACAACAATGATAAGAAAAGCAACAACAGTAACAATGATAATAATAACAATACATAATGCAAAACACATAAACAAGCAAATAATAAAAAAAAAACAGATAAAAACATAAACGAATCAAAGAAAACACAATGATGAATAGATAAATACATAAACACACGAATAAACATATCAAAGTGTTCCTAAAAGAATAAAAAATAAATACCTTTCCCCCAGAACGAGTCAATGCCCACAACACAGGGTATTGGTAGGCAGTATATCGACGCTAAGCTATGGCACTAGTCAGGCGTTGCAAGCTCTGTGTGTTGGCGGCGGTGCGGGATTATAGGTGGTGGTAGCGCTGGTGTGAGTGTTGATGTTGGTGTGTTAGGGTTGGTGTTTGTGTGAGTGTTGATGTTGGTGTGTTAGGGTTGGTGTTTGTGTGAGTGTTGATGTTGGTGTGTTAGGGTTGGTGTTTGTGTGAGTGTTGATGTTGGTGTGTTAGGGTTGGTGTTTGTGTGAGTGTTGATGTTGGTGTGTTAGGGTTGGTGTTTGTGTGAGTGTTGATGTTGGTGTGTTAGGGTTGGTGTTTGTGTGAGTGTTGATGTTGGTGTGTTAGGGTTGGTGTGGTAATGTTGATGTTGGTGTGTTAGTGTTGGTGTTAGTGTAAGTGTTGGTGTGCTAGTGTTGGTGTTTGTGTAAATGTTGATGTTGGTGTGCTAGGGTTGGTGTGGAAGTGTTGGTGTTAGTGTAAGAGTTGATGTTGGTGTGTTAGGGTTGGTGTTTGTGTAGGGTTTGGTGTGTTGTGAAGAGTGGAAGTAGTTGGTGTTTAGTGTAAGAGTTGATGTGTTGGTTTTTGTGTTTAGTAAAGGTGGTGTGCTGGGTAATGTGATGTTGGTGTTTGTGTGTGTAGTGTTGGTGTTTACCAGTGATTGTGTGTGGTTGGCGTACCCAAAAAAAAATTCCCACCCGTATAGGTAGTGTTGGTTGTTGCTAGTGTTGGTGTTAGTGTTAGTGTGTGTTGGCGTGGTAGTGTTGGTGTGCTAGTGTTGGTGTTGGTGTGTGTTGGTGTGCTAGTGTCGGTGTTGGTGTTAGTGTGTGTTGGTGTGCTAGTGTTGGTGCTAGTGTTGGTGTAAGTGTTGGTTTTAGTGTGAGTGTTGGTGTGGTAGTGTTGATGTTGGTGTGTTAGGGTTGGTGTGGTAGTGTTGATGTGTTAGAGTTGGTGTGCTACTTTTGGTGTTAGTGTGAGTGTTGCTGTTGGTGTGGTAGTGTTGATGTTGGTGTGTTAGCGTTGGTGTGTTAGGGTTGGTGTGGAAGTGTTGGTGTTAGTGTAAGTGCTGGTGTTGGTGTGGCAGTGATGTTAGTGTTAGTGTGTCTGTGTTGTGGTGTTGTTGTGTTCGTGTTCGTGATGGTGTTGTAGTGTTGGTGTGTTATGGTTGGTGCGCTAGTGATGTTAGTCTTGGTGTGTTATTGTTGGCCTGTAAGTGTTTACTATTTGGCTTTAGTGTGTTAGATGGTATGCAAATGTCGTCTTTAATGTTAATCTATAGTTAATGTTAGCGTAACACACGTTAGTGTTCGAATTCACATTAATGCTAGGTATCAGTGTTCTAGTGCTTGTTTTAATGTTTTAGTCTTAGCGCCGTGGGGATAAAACAGCTTTCCATTATCGGTATATGGAAGAGCATTGCAAAGGATATAATAACCTCCCTACTCCCTCAAACCCAACTCGGCCTATCCCTACAACCAACCTCATCCCAGCCTATCCTAGCAGACAATGTGTCATAGTATAATATAACCTAACGCACCCCCCCCAACCTCCCCCTCCCCCCTCCTCCTTTCCCCGCGCATACCAGTGTGGTCGAGGGAGCGGAGCGCAGTCATCTCTCATTACCAGCCGCGAAGCAATTACACGACCATTTCACCCCGAGAGCGCAAGACCTGCAACATTACAACTCGCTCCCCCTCGCTCCCGTAATATCTTGACGACGAGGTAGGCGGAAGACCGAATGCTCGCTCCACGCTGCTCCCTGCTCACTCGTTTCGCTTTTCCTTTCTCTTTCTTGCTCTCTCTCTTTCTCTGTCTCTCTCTCTCTCTCTCGTTCATCTCCTCCTTCTCATAACCGTCTCGCGGTCTCTCTCCTCTCGTTGATCTCTTCTTCGACCTCTCTCTCTCTCTCTCTCTCTCTCTCTCTCTCTCTCTCTCTCTCTCTCTCTCTCTCTCTCTCTCTCTCTCTCTCTCGCTATCTTTCTCTCTCTCTCTCTCTCTCTCTCTCTCTTCCTTCGATCGTTGCCTTGTTCCTCTGATTGGTTTGTTTGTTTCTTTCTTATGTTTTCCATGTTGTGTTTTTTTTTTTCGCTTCACTCTGTGTTTCTTTCTCTATCTGCTCAACTACTATATATGTATCTATACATCTATCTATCAATATATTTCTCTCCCTCGCTCTCTCTCTCTCTATGTATATGAAAAAATTAAGAACAGTACACCTAAAGTGCTCTGGGTGTACTGTGTTCGATAGACCATGGTTGGGAGAGCTGCTCTTATATTGATTAGAACTGGCTTACTGCTCTGGAATTGTTCCCGGATGGATGTCTTGACTTTTAATTGATTCTTCCTGACTGCGCTGTATTGCGTTGCATGACCTCGCAATCCCAAATAACAGTTGCAGGACTCGTGCTGGTTTTTACTAAACCAAAAGCCCATGCTGGCATAAGAGGACTTCTTCCTCTGTGGGCGCTCATAATGTGGACAAAGAATGATTTTTCACTTGGCATACACCGAATAGGCATCTCAGACTAGGGCATAGCAGTCCATCATAGAAATCTGTGATGCGCCAGTTATAGTATAGGCGACACAGATACCAGTTTTCACTCACCAAAAAAAGAAAACAAGAATCCTGATTCTCCTTGTACAGGGTTCTATGAGTCTCAAAATATCCCTTCCTCACTAACATATTAGCCCTTTATTTCAAAATTTCATGCCCATCTCTCTGCCTTCTCCTAGTCTTGTTCAGTTGGTATTTACAAGTGTAACACAACCATTCTCTTAGTATCAAACCCTTGGTATAAAGAGTGATTGAATGAATAGATTTACGTATACACTACTCAACTGATGTAAAAAAAAAAATGGTGAGTAAAGATGCTGTACGTGCCTGAAATGATTATGATTAAACTAGTCACGACTGTGTGTACTGTGGTTACCTAGACACTCTGCATATATATATATATATATATATATATATATATATATATATAATATATATGATATATATAGGTATATATATATATATATATATATATGTATATATATATATATATATATATATATATATATATATTATATATATATATATATATATATATATATATATATATATATATGTGTGTGTGTGTGTGTGTGTGTGTGTGTGTGTGTGTGTGTGTGTGTGTGTGTTGTGTGTGTGTGTGTGTGTACACACACACACACACACACACACACCACACACACACACCAGACATACACACACACACACACACACACACACACACACACACACACACATATATATATATTTTAATAAATTATATATATATAATATATATATATATATATATATATACATATATATATGCAGA
>NW_028234436.1:9392779-9395279 GCF_977035675.1 Penaeus japonicus
AATAGTCTGCGAATAT
This sequence comes from Penaeus japonicus, assembly GCF_977035675.1. NCBI lineage: Eukaryota > Metazoa > Arthropoda > Malacostraca > Decapoda > Penaeidae > Penaeus > Penaeus japonicus. Next base: position 9,392,796 of record NW_028234436.1, read on the forward strand.
CTTTCTCTTGTTCTTTCTCTAAACTAGGATTTACGCAGAGCCTTTCATTGTTACTCTCATCATACACATCCTCTACTCGACCATCAGGAGTAATGGGTAATTTATCGTCTTCGTCGATATCTTCAGTTACGCAAAACTGAACCCGCATAATCGACGCGCAGTCATTTACCAAACTATCCTTTTCGTCGGGATTTACTTGACCTGTCTGGTTCCTTCGATGGTATTTCTTAAGTATATTAGCGTGATACAACTTCTGTTTTCCTTTCTCGTCAATGAGATAATCAACTTTGTTCCGTCGTTCCAGTACTTTATAAGGTCCGTTCCATGACACTAAGAGTTTACTAGTGTTATCAGGTAACAGTACTAAAACTTCTTCCCCGACCTTGAACTGCCTGTTTTGAGACTTCAGATCAAAATAGGATTTATATCGGGTGGCGCTTATATCTGCATTTTGAGCAGCTATCTTAGCACACTCAGCTAATTTATCTCTAAGTTCGATAACGTACTGGAAAGAAGTTCTTTCTTCCTCATTAGCATCTTTATCTTCCCACAGATCTTTCAAAACTGATAAAGTTCCCCTAACTGACCTCCCACACAACAACTCAAAAGCTGAAAATCCCGTCCTATCGCTCGGTATTTCTCTTAGAGCGAAAAGCGTGGGGATTAAATATCTGTGCCACTCGCGGGGTTTCTCCGCGCAAAGTTTACGCAAGGATGCTTTAAGTGTCGCGTGAAAATGTTCGATTCTCCCGTTACAGCTAGGGTGATAAGGGGTAGTGAATAACGGTTTAACTCCCAGTAGTTTATGTAGTTCGGACATTAACTGTGACGTGAACTGCGTGCCTCTGTCCGAGAGAATTTCACGCGGGATGCCTACCCGTGAGAATATGACCAAAAGAGCTTCTGCAACAGAAACGGAATCTATTTCTTTAAGTGGCAATGATTCTGGGAAACCTGTAGCATGATCAATCAACGTCAGAATATATTTATGTCCTTCTGATGAAGAGGGACTTAATGGACCAACTAAATCGATGGCAACTCTAGAAAAGGGTTCCGTCATGATAGGCATTTTCACGAGGGGTACAGGGGGTACTTTACCCTTTACCGACATACGCTGGCACCGGTCGCACGATTTGCAATAATCTTTTATATCTGCTGATATACCTGGCCAGTAAAAATGTTCTTGCACCCTCATTCCCGTTTTTCTATGAGAAAAGTGACCAGCTAACGGCGATTCATGAGCTAGTGAGAGTACTAGTTTACGGCACTCTGAAGGGACGACCAAGGAGTGTTTACCAACCTGCTTGTTAAACTTTGACTTAACACACGTTCTGTAAATTAGCCCGTCGATACATTCAAATTTAAAACCTGAATTAGGGTCCCTGGTTTCTACTAATTCTTCTGATTTTACTTTATTTCGAATGGTCGCTAATGAAGGGCATGTAGCTTGTAATTTAGAAAATTCACTGGGCGTTATCTTTAGAGGCTCTAGCTTTGGTACTACGAGAGGATGCACTCTTTTCATCTTAGCCGACCTGGTCAGAACAGTTTGACTCGTTTCTCCCTTTTCTAAGTTCGAGGAGAGATCTTTAACGAGGTCATTCGGATCACTCGATCTGGGATAATTTCCGACCAGAACGCTACAAAATTTCAATGGGGCACGTAAAGCGTTTACCCACCCGGTAAAATAAGGACATCTTATATGACATTTTACTTGCGGGAACCAATCAGCCCTTCCGAGATAATCAAAAACTTTAACCATTTTGCAGTTCGACACGTCTAAGTCGGGAAGCACTTGTTCCGACACCATGATGCAACTACACCCCGTGTCGCGTTGGATTGTCGAGACCCTTGACCCGTTTACAGTCCCTGAAGTGATATATTTCATAGAGGGAGAGTCTTCAAAACAAAATGTTACTTTCTGGCTGTTTGAACTGTCTCGGAAATTGAAGGGATTCTTTAGACACTTGGGTTTTATGTGACCGAATTCTCCGCAATAATGACAACGAATCTTCGACGAATCTCTCTTCACATAAGCGTTATCGGGAGTCGGTGAAACTGGCGGTTTGACAGTGATAGTCCTTTTACCGCTGTCCGTAGCTATATCCGACTTTGGATACCTACCATGAGCTGAAGCCCAGTTGTCTGCAAGCTGCACTGCATCTTCTAGATTGGATACATTATGTTCTTTAACAAACATCCGAATTTCTGCTGGGAGAGAAGCGACAAATTGGTCTAAAATCATAAAGGATCGTAGCGAATTATAATCAGCAACTATATTACGAGAATTTATCCACAAATCAAACATTCTACCTAACTGTACTGCAAATTGCTGAAAAGATTCTCCAGTTTTAATCTTCGACTGTCTGAAATCATTCCTGTAGCTATTCGGCGTCTTACTAAACCCTCTTAAGAGAGCTTTTTTAAGACATTCATACTTACTCGTTATTTCAGGAGAAAGTGAAGTATATACATCAGCTGCTT
>NW_028234436.1:9402779-9407779 GCF_977035675.1 Penaeus japonicus
AGCATTCCATTCAATAAGAGTAGCTTCTATCCTTTAGGAATGTAATCCTCAGAGTAATAAGAATTTCACTTATGTCTTGATGGCCTTATATAAGGACAATTAGGCTGGTTAGAGGAACCACAAACTGGAAAAGGAGAAATGAGTATGAATATCTCTCATTAAAGATATCTGATGAAATTTGAGATTTCTAGCAAATTTGGTTGATATTTTACTCGTGACAAGGATATAGAATTGTTGGAGAGATAAACAAAAGTAGACAAAGAAATGGGGATAAATAAGTGGAAATGAGTCTGCAACACAAAACAAAACAAAACATAAATCAAACGGAAAGCAAAATGAAAAAGCTGAAACGAAAAGAAAAGAACATAAAAATCGGAAGGGGCGATCGTACAGTACATCAGGAAACTTGCAAATAGCGTCGATGGTGAACATAAACCCGCCAAATATATGTCATTGGCTCGCCATATCCAAAAGGAAAAATTTCTCAAGTCTTGAAAAGTGGCGCGTAAGTGAAGGGAGGCGATTTTCGACATCCGCCGAAGATTCTGCACATTTCCGCCACTCAGCGTATACTTTGTGAGTCTGTGGTGGTTCGGTTTTCTTTCTCTCTCTCTCGTGTGTTTGTGCGATTCAAGATGCTGTGGTTATCGGCATTTTTAACTAAAAAATATGCATTACCTAAATATCTCACTGAAGATAATACTGTTGCGTTTTTATTTGTACTTATTTGAATCATCTACACTAAATGCTGAAGTTATGTGCACCTGTTCCACAATATACTATGGTTATCTGCATTGTGTCTCGGATGTAAATATTCATATTGCACTTGTAAGTTAAGATGTTGAAATTATATGAATCTGTCATCTAAGATACAATATTTTCTTAATCTGAAACGAAATTTAGACAACTATGAAAATGGAAGCGTCTATATATCTATATCTATTTATCTATCTATCTATATATTATATATATAATATATATAAATATACATATACACACACACACACACACACACACATATTTATACATATACACATATATATATATATATATATATATATATATATATATATATATATATATATATATATATATACTCTTTCACCTACATATCTACCTATTACTTCATCCATACGTAATACTGATCATCCATATAAACAAGTGACCCTTCCGCCAACAGTGTTTACCTGAGACAAAATCCCTCGAAATGGCATCAAGAAGCTCAGCTCTTCCCGAAAGAGTTTCCTACCTGGAGCTTTCCGGGAAATCTGTTGCAATCACTAGACTGTGATCTTTCCTTTAGTCCCCCTTTCGTAAACGTATATGTTCCTTTGCTCCTTTTATGTCGGATGCTTATTTGGTTTTCTTGGAGTGAGTGGAAGGGAATGGAGCGAGGGAGGCAAAGATAGAAAGAGAGAGAGAGAGAGAGAGAAAGAAGGAGAGATGAAGAGAGGGAGAGAAAGAGAAAGAGAAAGAAAGTAAAGAGAGAAAGATAGAGATAGATAGAGAGAGAGAGAGAGAGAGAGAGAGAGAGAGTAAAGAGAGTGAGGGAGAGAGAGACTAAGTAAAAAGATTGAGGGAGAGAGAAAAGGAGGTAAAAACTGAAATAGAGAGAAAAGAAGAATCACGATTATAATCCATGCAGAATATCTACCTATTCTACGGCGACATAAACGTATAATAAAAAATACCCATACACAAACAGATGTACATATAAAAAAAATAATGATAATGATTAAAAACTCAGGAGGTAGAATTTATTCTACCTTCACATTTAGTTCTGAATGTTAAAACACTTTCATATGAGAGGACTTCAATAACATTTAATCCTCCAATGATTTTTTAACACTTTATAATGCCTTTTCCTCGAGTAAATTCTATCCTGGAATCACAGTTATTGCACATTACGCACATATTGTCTCTAATCTTTATTCAAGCTGTGATATATTCCACGTTAACAGTACACGACTACCACAATTACAGAGATACTGTATTAAAGAAAGAAAAAAAAGGTTGAATATAAAATTATCTTAATCACCTTTATCAACAGTTTAGGCTTATAGCTGTCATACATTGAATCATAGCCCTATGAGTAATCATCTTTTCAAAACTGTAACCTTAACACCGTATAATTAATACCTTTGTAATATCATTATTATACCTTTGCATAATGTGGATTTCCACGGCGCGTTTCCTCTGTAGGTCAATATTATGACCACGTCTATAAAGCCAAAAGATTCCATAATTCCCTTCAGTCCAGTATTCAAATCATTAAACATTAAGGCTCTATCAAAAAAAAAAAAAAAAAAAAAAAAAAAAACAGTAACGTGTGCATAACAGATACATTTATATCTATATTAAGGTTCTACTTTCTTCATCACTGTAGGTAGATTCATTTAAAAAAATGATCATGTTTGTAGACAGTCCATAATACCATTCACAAAGCGACTTCTATAATTACACAAACACTAACGTAATAACCTTACGTGGGATTGTACTTCCCTTCAGGAGAGGCTGAGAAAATTCTGACGTGAGGAATATAGTCCAAGAATGAGAAAGAGAAAGGAGAGACTTCAGTTTCGTGAATAAATCATAATAATGATAATCATAATTATAGTGATAATATCAATTATGATAATAATTATTATGATGATAATGATAATAGCAATTAGGATGATAATTATAATAATGATATTAATATTATGAGAGTAATAGTAATAACAATGATATGATATTGATAATCACAAAAATGATAACATTTTCAATAATGACTGTATGGAAAAAATAATAATCATGCATAAAAAATTATAGTAATACCGATAAAAGGGTAATAATAATGATAATTAGGATAATGATAGCGATATACATAATATACATAATGATAATAGTAGTAAAAAACATTAAAACAATAATAATGAGGACAATAGTGATGAGCATAATAACTATCATTTCAATAGTGAAAATAAAACTTATAATGATAAAGATAATGATATAGACAGTCATCATGATAATGATAATAACAACACTGATAATAACGATGATAATGATAGTGATACTAACAAGGATAACAACAATAATAGTAGTGATTATGATAATGAAAAAAATATTGATAATAGTTTTCATTACAACAACAACGACAATTATGGTAATGATAATGATATAATGATAACGAAAATGATAATAGGGAAATGTTTTTATGAATTAATTGTTTAATTCACCATTATGAATATAAATTTTGTTATAATCAGAAGTGAAATAATTATCATTATTTATTTTATCATAACTGTAGTTACTGATTTTGTTCAATCTTCTAATTATTACTATTATCCTTATCATTATTCATATTATCATCATCATTATCATCATTAATATTCATGTTATCATTTTTGTTATTATTATCATTTTCATATTTTGAAATATTATCTTTATCCCTATTATCATTGCTAGTTAACCCCTTTATATAAGGAATGGCCGGGGTGACTAACCACTGACAGTGTAGGATCGGGTCAGCAAGATTGCCTGCTGAAAACGCTAACTCAGCACCGCACAACGCAGTAGTAGTAGTAGTAGTAGTAGTAGTAGTAGTAGTAGAAGTAGTAGTAGTAGTAGTAGTAGTAGTAGTTGTTGTTGTTGTTCTGGTAGTAGTAGTGGTAATAGAAGTAGTAGTAGTTGTTGTAGAAGAAGTTGTAGTAGTAGTAGACGCAGTAATAGCAGTAGTAGTAGTAGTAGATGTAGTAGTAGCAGTAGCAGTAGTAGTGGTAATAGTAGTAGTAGTAGAAGTATTATCATTATTATTAGTAGTAGTAGCAGTAGGAGCAGTGGTAATAGTAGAAGTAGTAGGAATAATAGTTGTAGCAGTGGTATTTCTTTCTCTCTTTGCCTTTCCTGACCTCCCCAATTTCTCTTTCTTATTTTCTACTTTACCTCTCTTACCCACCCTCTCTATTCGTCACAATCCTCCCCTCCTCATTACCCCTCACCAGTTCCCATGATCATTCCCCTCACCTTTCCCCCTCTCCCCCTCTTCATCCTCCCGTCTTTTCATCACCTCTCTTTTCTCCTCTCTCTTTCCTCACCCCCTTTTCACCTATTTTAACATTTATTTCCTCCTCTAGTTATCTGCTCCCTTTTTCCTTTCTTGATATAATCTATACTCTCTTTTTGTCTCTTTTCTTGTCTCTGTCTCCCCTTTCCTTTATTTTCCCTTTTTTGTCTCATTTGTTTTCTTTACTTGCATTCCTTGTCATTCTCTCTCTTCCTCCTAGTTCTCTTCATCCTTCCTTTCTCCTCGTTGTAATGCCTTTCTTCCTCCTCCTCCTCTTCCCTTTTCTCTTTCAAGTTTTCCTTCTCATCCACTCTCATCCACTTCCCCTTCATCTTCTTCCTTCAAGTTTTCCCCCTCATTCTTTTTATCCTCACCTCTAATTCTTAATTCTCTCCTCTCGCCCTCCTAGGACTCCTCTCCCCCCCTCCCCCTCTCCTCGTTATAATACCCCTCCTCCTCCTCCCCCTCCCATTCCACCTTCAAGTTTTCCTCCTCACTTACCTCCTCCCCTTCCCTTGTTCCTTCAAGTTTGTTTGTTTTTCCTCATTCTCCTTTGCCCCCTCGTCATTCCTTCTTTTACCTCCCTCCCCCCACCCCCACCCCCCACGCTCACGAAGGTTGCATGATCAGGCCGGCCGTTCCGAGGGCAGTTTCCCCTTGGCCACCGGCGGCGATTACGTCCAATCAAACGTATCGAAGGAGCGTAAAATGACCCTTAAAGCCGAAGATGATGGAGTCCCGACTCTCGCGCTGGCTGACAGGTCCAGGTAAGAGGGGGTGGGGGGTGGGGGAGAAGAAAAGGAGGGGAGGGTACGGAGTGGGAGGAAGGGGGAAAGGGGAATGGGAGAGGAGGAGAAAAGGGGGAAATGGGAATGGAAGGGGAGAAAAAGGGAATTTGAGTTTGGAATGAAAGGAAGACGAAGGTGAATAAATGGACAGGGAAGAAAAGGAGGGG
>NW_028234436.1:9420279-9425279 GCF_977035675.1 Penaeus japonicus
CGAGCACTAGCAAAATCAAAGGACAAAGTGCACCATAATTGGAATGACGATTTACATATAAAGGCGGTGTCGTGTAAGGTATATGAAGCAAAATCAAATAACAGAAACGGAAAAAGTAATACTCAAAATAACAAGTTAACAAATGAAGCACTCGAAAAAACAGGATAACAAGTTCATGGGAAAAAATAACATTTTGACAACATACGGAACTAGGAAATTGAAGGAGTGGAAGATGGAGAGAAAACACTGGAACCAATAAGAAGAGAGGGAGTGAAAAAAGCACAAGAGGTAATGAATGCAGTGAAGTAAGTATCACCTTTGTAATGGTGACAAATATCACTGGGAGAAGGAAGTATAGACATGCTCTACGACTTGGTGCAGTTCAGTTGGTAAAGACAGGAGATGCCAGATGGCTGAAAGAACATGATTGTGCCAATTTGCAAAATGACGGGGATGCAGGTGCTGCTTGAAGGAACTTAAGCAGGTTATTTGAGTTTGCAATGAATAAATTCTTATAGGGTTGTGTAGCCTATAAAAGAATATTCAATATACAAAAGTCAGCGAAGTGACGCTTCACTATTGTAATTAGTATGTTTTCCATTTTTCACGTTCAAAACCGCATGTCTACATTCATAAATCCATTTTCTGAATGTGTCCAGAAATGTACAGATGAAACTTATTGATCTTAAAACAAATTAATTTGCTGAATATGAAATTTGATGAACTTCCCTCACCGCAAGAGCTTTTGAAATGCTTATTTTTGGGCGATATTTACCTTGTGAAAATTTACCGGTACTGAGAAAATTTGCCCAAAGTTATTGCCTGTCGCTTCGGAACAGAACATCATTTCCATCCATGAAAATTATCAAGAATAAACTGAGGTCACAATTGACGAATTCATATTCGAAAAAACTGTGTTGCTTTCTAGCTACCAATTGAATTCCAAACATTACAAGTTTGGTGACAACAGAGCAAAGTCAAAAGTCTCATTCAAGTTAGAGATTTTTATCTTGCCCGTATATATATATATATATATATATATATATATATATATATATATATATATATAATATATATATATATATATATATATATATATAGTATATATGTATATGTATATATATATATTTTTTTCTCTCTCTCTTTATCTAGAACTGATAAAAGTGTCTATACAGTTATATAAGTACTAAGTGATTGTCCAATGTTCTTGTTTTCAGGACCTAATTACAAGCCTACTTCAAAAATGTCATTAAATCATGTTTATCTCGTCTTTATATGAAACTCAATTATTCAAAATTACTAAGTGTGTCCATTTTATGTCTATGTTTGCTGCTTTTAGTAACTAATTAAATCAAAGTGTCATTAAGGTAAGTAAAATTAATTTTGTTTTGATATAAATAAATCTAATTCAAAACTCCTGAATGGGATCATATTACTGTATAAATTTCATATTTTATGTATTATTGATAAATATGTGTTTTTGCTTTCAGTAACTAATCAATGCACATTCTGAAGTGTCATTAAAGTAAATAAAGTTCTTCTTTTATTTACAGTATATGAAATCATTTTCTCTAAAGCTGCTACATCTGTCTATACTAACATAAATATATATCAGATAAATGTAGGTAAAACTGCCAAATATTATCGTACTTCATAGGACTAAAAGGGAAGTTTGTGTGACGGATCAGAACTAAAAGGGAAAAAATGGTGAATGGGGTACAAAAGGTGAAGAAGATAGTTTCGTTAACCTCCGAATGTGAATAATTAACTGATGAGGATTTTTGGGACGAGGATGGAGAAATAATCCTACGGCCTAAAAACTTATCTGGGAATTTACTGCTTGCACCAGTAGAAGTTCGTTGGCAAACACAAACAGCAAAGATCAAAGACATACCAAATCGAAAAAAAGCAAAGATTGCTTTACATTGATGTCTAAGTGAGGATTCAAAGAAAAAGATATAACAAGAAAACTGTCAATAGTCATGATAAACTTCTTTTTTTTCTCTCAAAATATAAAACAAGTATAAAGTGTCTATTATCATAGTTAAAAAGGAATTATCAATAAACTTCAACAAAAAAAAAAAAAATCTGATTTACTACAAAACCCGATATTTTGTCCCCGTATTAATCTAAGGTAAATATATGATCACCAGCATCAGAGGAAAAAAAATGCACTTGGTCAAGAGCCATGTAAGTACTGAACTCGAGGAAAAGTATAGATATTATGTTTGTGTGTGTGTGTGTGTGTGTTCGCGTGTATGTGTGTGTATGTTTGTGTGTGTGTGTGTGTGTTCGCGTGTATGTGTGTGTATGTGCATGTGTGCGTATGTGCATGTGTGTACATATGTGTGTGTGTGTGTACACGCGTTTATACACAAATATATACACCGACATAAACCCACATCACACACACACACAGACACACATATAGATAACAGTGAACCACCTTTCATCCGAGGCCTTTGTGACCTCTTTGACATGCGTGATGCAAGGCCGAGCGCGGGGACAACGCCAGCATGTTTTCCTTCGGCCGGGAATGTGTGTTTATACCAGTGCCTACGGGAATTCTCTTGACTTGGCGGCGTCTTTGTTTTAGCTTTCTCTTTCGCTTATTTGCGCTTTTCGATGCTTTGTTTTTTGGGTTTTTCACTTTTTTGCTTTTCTTTTTTTTCTATTTGTAATGTGTCGATGGTGTTTTTTTTTTCTCGTTCTTTGTCCCTTTTGTCTTATTGTATTTTCAAACTGCGTTTAGTGATACACACACACACACACACACACACACACACACACACACACACACACACACACACACAACACACACACACACAACACACACACACACACACACACACACACACACAACACACACACACACACACAACACACACACACACACACACACACACACACACACACACACACACAGACACACACACACACACATTCACAACACACACACACACACACAACACACACACACACAGACACACGTATAGATAACAGTGAACCCCCTTTCATCCGAGGCCTTTGTGACCTCTTTGACATGCGTGATGCAAGGCCGAGCGCGGGGACAACGCCAGCATGTTTTCCTTCGGCCGGGAATGTGTGTTTATACCAGTGCCTACGGGAATTCTCTTGACTTGGCGGCGTCTTTGTTTTAGCTTTCTCTTTCGCTTATTTGCGCTTTTCGATGCTTTGTTTTTTTGTTTTTTTACTTTTTTGCTTTTCTTTTTTTTCTATTTGTAATGTGTCGATGGTGTTCTTTCTTTCTTTTTTTTTGTCACTTTTGTCTTATTGTATTTTCAAACTGCGTTTAGTGATACACACACACACACACACACACACACACACACACACACACACACACACACACACACACACACACACACACACACACACACACACACACACACACACACACACACACACACACACAACACACACACACACACACACACACACACACACACACACACACACACAACACACACACACACACACACACACACACACACACAACACACACACACACACACACAACACACACACACACAACACACACACACACAACACACACACACACACACAACACACACACACACAACACACACACACACAACACACACACACACACACAACACACACACACACACAACACACACACACACACACACAACACACACACACACACACACACACACACACACACAACACACACACACACACACATATAATAATAATATCAATAATTATGATGATGATATTGATAATAAAAATGATAATAATAAAAACAACAACAGCAAAAATATCACCTTTTAAAATTCATGCGAGTAATATCCTTCAAGTAAATTTCATTTGCGATCGCATCTTCCAAATGATTTTTGTCTCCAAAGTCTAGTTATTCCCACGTTTCTTAACCTCCCAATGCCTTTGCGTCCTTGTTTTCTTTTTAATTCCTTTAGGACACAGTAATGGGGGAAGAAGGTATAAGGCATAAGGAAATATAGGCATATATAAATAAGAGTTATATTTGAAAGAAGAAAAGAAAATCACATAACAGCTTGTAATAAAATAGAAAAAAATGTCAATGAATTAGACGTGGGGGAGCACGAACGCGAGAGGCAACATGCACACTTAAATTGCATGACTTTCTTAAAGAAATTAATTAAAGGAAGTGCAGTTTGTCTCCTGGGCGACATCTGTACTATTGCAGAGCAAGAGGAAACGAGTATTGTATCTACATAGTCTGGATTATTTTGTCCTCTTGCCTCTTAATGTTAATTCTATTTTATTTATTAATTTGTTTATTCCTTTACTGTTTTTTTTTCATTTATTATCATCATCATAATTTATATGATTTTCCTTATTATCGTTATTGATATAATTATCATTATTATCATTATGATTTGTACATCCTCACTATCATTATAACTATTAGAAGTAGTAGCAGTGTAATCATTAACTTTAATATTTTCATCATCACTGTTCTTGCTGCTGTTAATATTATGATTATCATTATCATTGTTATTATTAGCAATAGTATTGTTGTTCTTCTTATCTTTATCATCATTACTACTGTATTGTTGTTCTTGTTATTTTCATTCTGTCAATGATTATATATTTTATTGATAATGTCATGCATTTCGTTCTCACTATCATTATTATCATTAGCATTGTCATTATCATTATTGTTATCCTCACCGTTAATGTTGTATTGCTGTATCTTTATTTTATTATCATCATCATTATCACCAACATCATTATTATCACTGGCCAAGGGACAGAGACAAGTGTACAAACAAAGAAAAATATGTGTTAAATACAGTCATACACATACACACACACAAAAAAAAAAGAAAAAAAAAAAAAGTAAAGAAACAAGGGGAGATAAATAAAGAAACCTGAAGGAGAAACAGAAAGAGAGAGTTTCAAGTTACTTAATTTCATTAGTTAAAACAGCGTTTCTTTTTACAGTGCAATTGAATGTATGATGGCTTTGT
>NW_028234436.1:9432779-9435279 GCF_977035675.1 Penaeus japonicus
ATATATATATGTATGGATATATTGAAATAATTTATATATATATCATATACTATATATAATATATATATATATAAGACGAATATATATATATATATTATATATATATACTATATATATGTATATATATCTTCTTTATCTTACAATATATATTCTGTGTGTGTGTGTGTATGTGTGTGTGTGTGTGTGTGTGTGTGTGTGTGTGTGTGTGTGTGAGTGCGTGTATGTGTGTGTATGAGAAAGAGAGAGAGAGAGAGAGAGAGAGAGAGATAGAGAAAGAGAGACAGAGAGAGACAGAGACAAAGACAGACAGACAAACTGCTAAACTCGAAATGAGATACAGAGAAAAAGAGAGAAAGGAAAAAGACTGACACAAAATCGAACAAACAAACAAAAACAAAAAACAAAGAGAAAAAATAAAGCTTCACACATGAAAAAAGGAACAAAAAGAGATAAACCCAAACAAAATGAAAAAAAACAAAAAGTGAAAGAGAGAGAGAAAAAAAAAATAGAAATAAAATGAAAGCAGAGTACAGAATCGACAACCATCTCCCGCGCCATTTTGCCCCAGATCAGTCGCTCTCCTGGCACGTGACAAATTGACTTGATTATTGTTCAGGGGCACCACAGTGTTGCCGGATAAGGCAATTGGAAAGAGAAAAATGAGAGAGACACTGAACATGTGTGGGGGTGTGGGATGGGGCGGTGGGGGATGGGATGGGGCTGGGTGGGGTGGGGGGTGATGGAGGGGGAAGGTGGAGGTGGGAAGGGGAAGTAGGGAGTGAAGGAAGGGAGATGGGAGAGTAGGAGAGAAGGGTGTTTGAGGTAGTGAGAGAGGGAATGGGAAGAGAGATAGGGAGAGAGGGAAAGGGAGAGATGAATCGATAAGGGAGGGAGGGAGAGAAAAAGAGAGAAAGAGAGAGACAAAGACAGAAAGAGAATCAGAAAGAGAGAGAGAGAAAGAGAGAGAGAGAGAGAGAGAGAGAGAGAGAAGGAAAGAGAAAGAGAGATACAGATAGATATAGAGAGAAAAGAAATGAGAAAGAGAGAGAAACAGAAACAGAGAAAGAGCTAAAGACAGAGACAGAACCATAGAGAGAGACAGCCAAAAATAGAGACAGAATCTTAAAGCGAGACCAAGACAAAGACAAAAATAGAAAGAGACAGGAACATATTCAGAAAGTGAAAGAGAAAGAGGGAAAAACATACAAACGGACAGAAAAACGGACACGCATAAGAAGTTCCTGCCGTACACCCGTAAGAGAATCATATCTTTAAAAATCCCATTCATTATTTTTCGCTCCTCCTACTCAGATGTTCTGTCATAAATACGACAAAATTATTTTTTGCGACTAACTCTCGGGGAAAATAAAGTTTGAGAAAAATAAGATCCTAGTGAATACATCGCTCATAGTCATTAATTAAAGAAAAGTGCACGGCGAGATGACAAGAATAAAAAAAGGCAGATGGACAAAGAGAGAAAAGGGAAAACTGAGAAGGTTTTAAAACAAGCGAATTGGAAGATCATATCGGCTTTAGGAGGTAGACACACACACAGATGTACTTTAACATGGATATGAAATGATGTGTATGCTTACGTGTTAGCCGTGTGTATATATATATATATATGCATATATATGCATATATATGTATATATATATATATATATATATATATATATATATATATATATATATATATATATATATATACATATATATGTATGTATGTAGAGATAGATAGATATATAGACAAATAGATAGAGAGACGTAAATAAATAAATAGATGTAGAGAGAAATAGACGAATATATAGATATATATAGAAATATGGATGAATAGATAAATAGATATACAAAGATACAGGTAAAACAAAGATAGATATATGAATAGATAGATAAATAGATAGATGTAAAATAGATGAATAGATATATAGATACAAATAGATAAAGAGAGTGAGAGAGAGAGAGAGAGAGAGAGAGAGGGAGGGAGGGAGAAAGAGCGGGAGAGAGAAAGAGAGAGAGATAGAGAGAAAGAGAGAGAGATAGAGAGAAAGAAAGAAAGAGAGAAAAAAAAGGAGAAAGAGGGGGAGAGAGAAAGAGAGAGAGAAAGAAAGTTAGAGAAAAAATGATCCTATCCCTGACAACTTAATTATATTCAGCATCGTCATTGCCTTCTGCTTATCACACATTTCAGTTCTCCTTCTCTGCTTCCCAATTCCCTCGACGTCATGCACAGATTTTGTTGACACTCGTTCATCAGCACAGATTTCGCCCTGCTGTCCTCTCACTCGGTGGATGTGTCATTCTCTTGTTTTGTTTGTTGTTGTTTTTGTTTCATTGTCTGTCGGGTAACTTTTTTTTATTATTTTTATATTTCCTTAAAGTTGATAATATGTTGTTTCTAATGTCCTTTTTCTGATTAACATTTAACTTTTTTTTTAATTCGTTATTCATTTCGTTTCATATATGTCTAATGCTTGATTATGATTTTCCTCGCCTTTTAG
>NW_028234436.1:9440279-9442779 GCF_977035675.1 Penaeus japonicus
GAAAGGGTAGAGAGAGATGGAAGAAGGGGTAGAGTGACAGGAAGGGAGGGGAGGGATTGCAATGCGAAAAGGAAGGAGAGGGGTGGGAGAGAGGGAGGAAAGGGAATAGGAGGGGTGGGACATGGAGGTTTTCTGAATACTAACTAGCTCTTTTCGATGGCGCGGCGAGGCCATCCGAATGCAGGCCAGGACTGCAATGAAGGCAGGCCAAGAGGAGGAGGAAGAGGAGCTGGAATAGAAATTACGCTCAAGGAATTAACATACGCGCTCCCCTTCGCGACCCGGTGATGAGTGAGGTCACTCGACCTTGGGACGCGGCTTGGCTCTTCACGATAGCGGCCCCCGGATAACAAGATGAATCTCATCATGTGCAGTAAACAGTAAGAATATGTACGCGCGATGATACACGCATACGGTGACACGTTCTTGCAGACACACGAACTAATACGTGATGATTAAAAACTGGCACGTACATATACTCAGTCTTGCATGCATACACACACAGCACACACACACTACACACACACACATAAACACAAGCACACACGAACACACACACACACACACACACACATAAACACAAGCACACACGAAAACACACACATAAGGACACACAACCACACATACGTATGAACACAAACAATCATATGAATACAATACACAACCACACACACACACACACACACAAACAAATCAACGCACACACCTACAGCCACACCAACACACACGCACTCGCAGCCTGAGCGCCCCACATGCATCAAAGGCCCTGATCGCAGCGCCCCTCTGTCAGAAGGGCCAGCCTGGACTTCGGCGTAATAAAGGGGCAAATGAAAGGAATGAGGCAACATAATGAAAGTAAGGATTGCAGGAAGCGCCGTAATTGAAGAAGCGGACTTCCTTCAGCTACTGCAGGAGGGATTAAGGACCACTAATGAATCGGAGGATAAATCCCTAAGACATTACTGAAGGAGATGGAAGAGGGGCATTTGAGGAGCGAGAGAGGAGGCGGAGAAGGATGTGTTTAGGTGGTTATCCTACTGTTATTCCTCCTGTTTATCTGTCGGCGGGTTATTAGGTCTGTCTATCTGCCTATATTTACACACACACACACACACACACAATACCTACACACACACACACACACACATATATATATATATATATATATATATATATATATATATATATATATATATATATATATATATATATGTGTGTGTGTGTGTGTGTGTGTGTGTGTGTGTGTGTGTGTGTGTGTGTGTGTGTGTGTGTGTGTGTGTGTTTGTGTGCGCATATATATATATATATATCTATCTATCTATCTATATATATATATATATATATATATATATATATATATATATATAGATAGATAGATAGATAGATAGATATAGATATGTATATATATATATATATATATATAGATAGATAGATATGTATATATATATATATATATATATATATATATATATATATATATATATATATATGCTTATATGTATGTTTATATGTGCATGTCTGTATCTATAAGAAATTGAGTTTATGTGTGTGCGTGTGTGTGTTGTGAAGATTTATAAGCACTGTTTTGTTCGTCTCAAAAGCTAAATCGAAACGATAAATCTTTTGAAAGGCGTTTGACCATTTGACGTTTCTTCTTCTCTTGTATTTCTTTCTAATCGTCTTCTTTTCGAATTCGTGTCATGTTACGATACCATATTCATATACACCCACAAACAACACCGCAGACAAACATACTGACGCAGTAATACTCTCAAATGCAAACACAGTCGCATTAACCCTTATATAGCCACAGTGGGACAAAAAAAAAAAAAAAAAAAAAAAAAAAAAAAAAAAACACGGTCAATTATATACAAATGCAAATACACATACTTAAATCCTCAAATACATGGATGAATAAATTATTATATTATACTCTGCGCAGACAGACACACAACATCGTACTCATGCAATACACACAGACACAAGACTATATAAAGGCACATAGACACATGCACTAGCATTTAACCATATACAGACACGTGTAAACACTTACACACACACACACACACACACACAGAGAGAGAGAGAGAGAGAGAGAGAGAGAGAGAGAGAGAGAGAGAGAGAGAGAGAGAGAGAGAGAGAGAGAGAGAGAGAGAAAGATGCAGGCACACTGACACATAAACAAACAGTGACAAACACACCCATGCGTACAATAACAGGCCAGTCCATCCCTGTCTCCAAGTGGCTGAAAATCTAATCCTTTTCACTTCTGTTCATCCTTTTCCTCTTCTGCTTTGTGTTTCTTTATTTCTTTGTGTTTCCTTTATTCCCTCTCCTTTCCCGTTTGTCTTTCTTTCCTCTCCTTTCCCGTTTGTCTTTCTTTCCTCTCTTCCTTTGTTTCATTTTCATTCTTTAACTCTTTTGTCGCATTTTCTTCTTCCATTTTGTGTTCCTTCCTTCCATCTCATCCTCTTTCTCGCCTTTTCTTCCCTTTCCTATC
>NW_028234436.1:9450279-9457779 GCF_977035675.1 Penaeus japonicus
TAACTTGTGCAATCTTTCGGCTGTATCCTTCACTTGCTTCTAATGTCACGGAAGCAACTTTTCCCCTCACGCTGGAGAATTCCATGACATTTCTCTTCGCGGTGTTTGTGAAATAAGAAGCCTACCCGTGATTCTTGCTTGCTATCTTGATGTTTACACGTGCCTATTCCTCAGTATTTTCTGTTTTTCCTCTAATGATTTGACCTTGCAAAATCATACGATATCCTATCTAATGAAGGGAAATACCTCAAGCAATGCGAAAAGACCTGAATCTGTCCTTGCAAAGTTTCATCGCCAAAAAAAAAAAAAAACTTGGCCTCACTAGATATTCTCAGCACCAGGGTGATTCTGGTTAACGCCGTAAACAGGGACTTCTTCGGTTCTGGGGAATAAGGGTTGTGGTTGTAACTTCCTGTTTGGGAGGAGGAACAGCCGAATACTGCTCCCCTACAGATACATTCAGGTGAAGGGGAGGAATTTGAGTGGGAGGTTACTAAGAAGCCGTGCTGGCTTGACTGAACCAGCTTTGCATGGTCTTAAGGGATTAAGGCAAAACAGGACCTTAAGCACTACATTAAGGTATACTTCAGTGTGCATGGACATACATTCTATCAATGTATATATGTATGTATGTGTATATATGTTTACACACCCAACTATACATATGTGTATATATGGAGTGAATACATATGCTTACAGTGTAGACATACACCCCCTTTATACGTTATAGGTTATACTGTTGCGCATAGGTGTACAGTGTACGCACAGAAATAATGTTAACATGTCATGTGTGTGTGTGTGTATGTATACATATGTGTATATACACACACATACACACACACACACACACACACACACACACACACACACACACACACACACACACACACACACACATATATATATTATATATATATATATATATATATAATATATATATATATATATATATATATATATATATATATATATATATATATATATATATATATATATATTTATATATTATTATATATATATATATAAAATATATATTATATATATATATATATATATATATATATAGTTATATATATATATATATATATATATATATATATATATATATATATATATATATATATATATAATCCCTTTATCAGCCCATTGCTAATGCTCTCAAGTCACCCTTTTATGTACATGTTTATCGTGTGACCAATTAGCGGTATTCTTTTTCAATCCCCTTCCGCCTATCGAAGTCCTATAACGGGAAACAGTGTTAACAAATCTGAAAAAAGACGAACTTTTATAACGTAGCGTTTGTAAAATTCAGCTCAAAAGATTATCGGCTTTGGTGTGAAAAGTCCATCAACCTAAGGGCCGTTTCCCGGTATAAACGTCAAAGGTGGGAATGCTCTTCTTTCCCTCGAGGCTGGTTGGGGAAGCGAGCAAGGGCCCTGCTTCGCCCCTGTCAATCCTAAAGCCCTTAGAGTGACGTCCTGGAGAGGATTCTGAGACCTGTTCAGGAGTGATCATCTCTTTCTGGTGTTCCGTATGGATGATCTTTTGAGGAATCCATAAACATCTAATACTGCTTTGTACAAAATTTACGAGAAAAGACTGTCGATGTATACCCTTTAAGTTCAGTAAAAAAAAAAAAAAAAAAAAAAAAAAAAATATATATATATATATATATATATATATATATATATATATATATATATACATATACATATATATATAAATATATATATAAATATATGATATATATACAAATATATATATATATATATATATATATATATATATATATATATATATATATACATACATATACATATACATATATACATATATATATTTATATATATATACATATATATAATATATATATATATATATATATATATATATATATATATATATAATATATATATATATATATATTCTAAATTCTAATTTTATTGCAAAATAGATTGAAATAGGCATAACAGATGTACAATAGACACATGCAGACGATAATTCATATACATCATGTTTGACCACATATTTAGCATTGACAAGTTCAGAGTTGCTTTTGTAATTTGGTTTTGAAATCATTGAAGTTAGTAAAAATCTAATATCTTAAGGTAACAGGTCCACGTATTTACATTTGCTATGCCCTTGTTTCCGTATGCGATCTTTTGACATATGACGCATTCACCTGTCTTGTTTGAACACCTGATGTGTTCCCTTCTGTTTGCAAGAGTAATGACCATTGTGGGTAATTCCTCTGAGTTTATGAATGATCGCACATATATCATAGTTACATTTGAATCTTTTAACCCTTTTTATGTGTTGACATGAAGGGTAATGTGGTCGAAAGTTCTTTGTGCTTTCTGCATCTAGTTTTTGTTAGTTGAGCTCAGTAGTGATTTTATTGTTATTTGGAATTAGACTATATCAGTTAAATAGAGAGGGAGAGGGTGGGAGATAAATAGATGGAGAGAGAGAGAGAGGAAAGGTGTGTGTGTGTGTGTGTGTGTGTGTGTGTGTGTGTGTGTGTGTGTGTGTGTGTGTGTGTGTGTGTGTGAAAGAGAGATTCAATTAAAATTCAAATACTTTATTCCATTAATTACAATTGTTATTGTATTTACATATATAGTATTTACATTGTGTAATAACAGTATCAGCATAGATAATATAAAGTACATGTGTATCCAATATAGATAACATATTAACATTACAAGTGATTAAAATACCATGTTTGGCCTGATGCTCAAGCGTCTGATGTCACTGATAATTCAGGAGATGTTTTTTAAATTTTGTTTTAAATGTGTATTTGGGATCGAAATATGCCTAAGATGTTGTGGTAGATGGTTCCAGATCATTAGTTCTAGGATCTTGTCTTGTTTTGACTCCCGTTATACTGGCTATTGTTTGTGTAGGTAAAAGCCAACGTGGATAATATCCTCGTATGACTTTGTGGATTAGTATCATAATTGTGTGTCTCATAATTGTATTTTTGTTGGACTTTAAACCATTTTAGTTTATATGTGGTAAAATTTATATATATTTTCTATGCTACTCTTGCAGCAAAGTTTTGTAATTTTTGCGTTTTTGTATTTGTGTTTTGTTTGCTGAACCCAAGATGTTTAGGTAGTAGTTAATGATACTGAGAACTAGTGTTTGTACGACAGCGATTCTTGATTCTGAAGGGATTTTTCCTTCTATGTGATTAAAGTATATCAAAGTGTCCATTATATCCTGTAAATGTAATTGATAAGATCCAAAACTCTGACTGAGGTGCTTGCTTAAATGTAGCAACCTCCGAATTCTACAGTTATATCTAAAGGGAATTTGGCTATGTTCTGACGACTGCCTATAATAATGAAATCAAATGAAATGAAATGGATTCAGTTTCAGACCATTTCTATCAAAGTAATCCTTTGTTCCTATGAGAGTCTGATTAGTCTTTTCTATTAATTCGTTTAAATTGTTTACAAAGACTTTCAATGAAGAAATTGAAAGTCATCGGCGTACTGAATAAGATTTTTTTTGCAACTGTCGACAGGTCATTAATAAGTATAGTGAATAAAATAAGGAGCCTTGTGGAACACCAAATGAGATTTGTTGTTTTGATGATAGATTTTCACGTATTTTGACAGACTGAGTTCTGGCGGATAAGTAATTTCTAAACCAATAGTTCATGGTTAACACTGTCAAAGGCCTTCGACAAATCACATAGAGGGAACAAGTTTATTTGGTTATTGTTTATATTACTATAAGTTTCATATGTTATTTTTAGTGATACAGTTTCGGTGGATAGCTTACTTCTAAATCCATATTGCGTGTTAGATAGAAGGTTATTTGCTTCCTTGAATGCTGTTAATTGATTTGCGACTATTTTCTCAAGAAATTTAGATACTAATGGGAGTAGAGTAATGGGGCGGTAATTGTTTATCTCATCTCTATGTCTTAATTTGAAAATAGGTGTTACGATGCCATATATCCAGAATGATGGATAAGAATCAGTGACTATAGATATATTTATAATGTCAGATAGTACGATACCATCCGCTCCTGAGGAGTTTGTTTCTCTCTAGTGTTTTAATGTTAGTGTTGTTGTTTCTATTTCTACTGGTCGCGGTCTGAAAGTATTTGTTGTGAGCCTTGTTCCAGTTGTGTTTTGTGGAGGCAGTTGTCTGTTCATAGAGAGTCTGCCGACTTCTGCAAAGAAGTCATTTAAATGTTCTATGTTGTTTCTGGAATTTATGTAAATGTCTGTGTGATGTCTCTTTTTAAGCACTATTGTACTTACCAGTTTCCATGTTTCGGAAGAGTCGTGTCTACATTCTTTGAACTTGTTTTTAGAATAATTTGTTTTTTTGCATTTGATAAGTGTTTTTATATTTGTCTTATATGTGTATATATATATATATATATATATATATATATATATATATATATATATATATATATATATATATACACACACACACACACACACACACACACACACACACACACACACATACATACACACACACACACACACACACACACACACACACATACACACACACACACACACACACACACACACACACACACACACATCTATATATATATATATATATATATATATATATATATATATATATATATATATATATATATATATATATATATGTGTATATAGATATAGATAGATAGATAGATAGATAGATAGATGTGTGAGTGTGTGTGTGGATGGCAGCTTGTGATATAAAACTACACTAACTTGGGACGGTCTGCACCTTTGGATTATTGCGTTCCTCCCTCGTTTTTTTTTTTTTTTTTTTTTTTTTTTTTTTTTTTTTTTTTTTTTTTCTCTCGAGGTAACGGTGACGATACTTTCCTCATCTTGTTGATGGGATTGATGAGTTTCCGCTCGTTCTACGTTGTTGCTGATGACGGTTGTTGTGATGGATGCCTCCTTTCCGCATTCCTGCGTCTGGGGAGGCATACCTTGCCCAATCACATTGTTCAGTGCCGTTTGTTCCTCGGAGAACATTCCGATCAGCAAGTCTCTTTTATTTGCAATAAGATTTTGACTGCTGACTGAGGGTTCAGGCTGGTTTTGTGTGTCTTGGTGTTTCATATGAAGGAATGATTTTACACATGGCGTAGAAATACCTATTTTCTTTGGTGGGGACCAGTCAGTGGTAGGAGTCTGTCGTTGTTATTATTGTTATTATTATTATTCAAGCACTGGCCGATCATGGTATGCCTTATGAAGTTCGTCATCCTTTGAATGTCTCTAGTTGGGTTTCTCGTTTTTCTAGAGTCTGATATATTCATAACAATATCGTGGGCGTTTTCGATCTCATCAGGGCTGTATAACTTCCTAATTTGATCACACAGGACCATCCGTGCCATTGCTTTTTTCGTTGCAATGAAGCACAGGATAGTGTTCAGCACTATTGTAATATTGCCGATCTGATAAATGGCTTTTCTGTCTGTGTTGTTTTCACTGTTGTCCCTGTATTCACCGGTAATGTTGCTGTTGTTGCTAGGTTGGCTAAAACGCCCTTTGTCCAGGGCGGGGGGGGGGGGGGCAGCCTTAACGCTGGCTGTCGTTGGGGTGCCCATCACCATGGGCGAGGAGGCAGCTTTGATTCTCGCTGCCAAGGTGCCCGTTTCCTTGGGCGGAGGTCCCGTTACTCCCGGAAAGGGGTCAAGGGTCCCCTTTCACTCCGGGAATTAGAGCTCGGGCTAGCTGCTCGAGGAAGCACCGGGGAAGCTCCCTGGCTGACCCCCGTTGACCCGGGGAGGGCAGTCAGATTTCCCTCTGACTGTGCGGGACCACGAGGTGTCATGGTTTGCTGAGCTGTTTGGCGGCGACGGCGGAGAGGAGGCAAAAACACTTCCGATCACCGCGGCGGCTAGATTCAGAGAGAGGGAGAAAGAGAGAATACGAAAAGGAGAAAATTAGGAAACTGAGATCGAAAGGCGGACTGCTCTATGTCTCCTTGAAAGACTTTGCAAACTGTACTGTGACTAATCCTCTATATCCGATCTTCCGTATCAGACATAGTAACCATTATTCTATTATTCTTGTTTCTCAAAAAAAGTTTGTTGATATTCTCATCTACATACGCTGACATACGCAAATAACAACAATCACACATGTGCACTCTTAGACACACGCAAATAAATCTGGTTTTAATCAGATACGCACAAGCACACGCACACACAAATTTACTAATAAAACTGTATGCGATCTCTAGCTCTAATTATGTTCAAAGGCAGACGCGTACGCACGCACGTACACAAAATATTTGCAAAACCTGATTTAAATTACGTAGAGACAAACACATGCATGTCCGCACAAATACCATTTGCAAAGACCTGTTTTCAGTCTCACACACACGCATACATACATACGTACATCCACAAACACACACACGCGCGCACGCACACACACACACACACACACACACACACACACACACACAAACACACACACACACACACACGAACACACACGAACACACACACAACACACACACACACACGAACAGACACACACACACACACACTTACAAACACACGAACACACACACACTCATTTAAAACATTAGCAAAACTCGATTCAAGGTACGTAAACACACACACACACACATTCATATAAAACACTAGCAAAACTAGATTCCAGGTACGTACACACAGATGCACACACGCTTACATGTACGCAAATCCTCTTCGAAATCAAGGCCCAACTACCAAGAGTATTAAGGATCACAATGACTGCAGCATCATCAGCTGACTCCCATTCAAGAAACAGTTACGATACAACTTCTCCTTAAGCCCCCCCCCACCCCCCACCCACCCACCCACCCACCCACCCAACCATTCTTATCACCCTCCACCCTTCCCTTCCTTCTGTTCCCCTCTCCGGCCTTATCCCTCTCTGTCTCTCCTTCCATGACCCCCCCTCCCCCACTTTCTTGCCTCTCTTCCCCCCTCCCTCTCTTCTATCCTACTGTTCCTCTTCGCCCTCTCCCCATCTTCTTTCTCAGCCCCCTCTCCCTCCCTTCTCCCCCTTCTATCCTCTTCGCCTCCTCCTCCTCCTCCCTTTCCTTCCGTACACTCCCCCTATAACCCGTATCCTTAATACCCCTTCTTCTCCCTCTACCAACACCCCCTTCCCCCACCCTTCCCCTATCAACCCCTACCCCCACATCCCCCACCCTATCCCCTCCCCCTACCCGTTCCCTATCTCTACCAACACCCCTTCCCTGCTCCCCCCCCTCCCCTCTCATTCTGTCTCGGAGGTCAGGGAGTTAGAAACTGTTGTTGTTTGTTGTTTATGAAGTGGAAAAGTTTAGGTCATCAGCCGAACCTAAGAACCTTCTAGAAGCTTCCAAATGGGTGTTGGCGCGAAAGATTTATCGCGGAGTTGGTAACCTTGTTTTTTTTTTTTTTTTTTTTGTTCCCTCAAGAGATCTGCGTCTTATCTGGCCATGCTTGAGTTGATGATGGGGACGCATTTAACTT
>NW_028234436.1:9465279-9467779 GCF_977035675.1 Penaeus japonicus
AAGTGTCGAAGGGGAAAGGAAGGAGGAAGGAGGGGAAAAGGAAAGGGGAAATGGAATGAGAGAGAAGCGAGGAATGGATGAGAAAAAGACAGGAAATAGATGGCATGAGAAGGGAGGGAGGGAATGGGGCAAGGAAGCTATAAAGAAGTGAAGAAGTGAGGGAGGAAGAAGTAAAAAAAAATTGAAGTGAAACAGAGAGGGAGGAGCAAGATAGATATGAAGTGAAGAAGCGAGGAAGGGAGGGAGGGATCAAAAAAAAGAACAGAGGGAAAAAGAGGCAGAGGGAAGGAGGTAGAAAGGAGGTTACGAATAGGAGGAAGGGGTCAGGGGAAGGATGAAGTGAGAGAGATAGAGGGAGGGAGGGAGCAAGGAAGGTTTGAAGTAAGGAAGTGAGAGAGGAAGGAAGAGAAAGGGGGGGGGGGGAAGGGTGAAATAAGATAGTGAGGGAGGAAGGGAGGAGGGAAGAGTGAAGTGAGGAGAGAAGGGGAGGGAAGAGTGAGGTAAGGAGAGAAGGGAGGAGTGAAGAGTGAGGAGATAAGGGAGGAGGGAAGAGTGAAGTGAGGAATGAAGGGAGGAGGGAGGAGAGAATGAGAGGAGACTTGCAAGAAGTTTAACGAGTGATGAAGAAAATGTCTTTTCGTCTTTTCCTTCTTAATATCAACAATGCAAGGGATTTCTTTTCTCTTTGTGCACTGAACAACATATAAAGAAAAAGATCCTGATTTTCATCCTCATGAAAATTAGTATTGTTGATATAATTATTATTACCATAATTAAAATCATTATTATCAAGATCATTATTATTATTATCATTATTTTCATTAGTATCATCATTATCATCTTATTATTACCATCCCTGCTCTTATTATTATTCCTATTATCATTATCATCTTTAATACACTTATTGTTATCATTATTATTACTACTGTTTATGTTATTGTTATCATTGTCGGTATCTTTATAATTATCATTATATTTATTGTTGTTATCATCGTTATCATCATTACTATCATTATCATCATCAATATCAATTTAAATATTGTTATTAATATCATTATCATTATCCTCATTATTCTTATTGCTATCATTATCCTATACTTATTATCATTATCATCATGTATCATCATTATCAATTTTTCTATTACTACTGCTTTTCTTGTTATCATCATTCTAAATATTATCATTAGCATTGCCACTGTTAATAAGTTTTATTATCATTATAGTTATCATTACTAATACGGCATTCATGATTACCATCACTTATGACTTTTATTTTTGTGATATTTTCATAACCATTGTCTTTACTATTACAACAAGAATGATATTGGATGCAATATAAATGATTACTAAATAATGATAGTCATGATGATTATGATTCTTGTCATTCTCATTATCATCATTCTCATTGTCCTTCTCATTCTCATTGTCATTCTCATTGTCAATCGTATTTTTATTCTCCTCAATTTCATTATCATCATTGCTACTACCATCATCATTTTATATTTCAATATTCCTACTATCACTATTACTATTATCATCATTGTAATCTTTATAGCCATAATATTCATACTTAATCATTGTTATTGTTATTATTGTTATCAATATAATCATTATCATTGTTATTAATGTTATTAATATAATCATTATCCTTTTCATTATGATTTCCAGTAATTCTGTTATTATTAATTTTTATCATCGTCATCGTTATCATTATTTCTTTTATCATATTCTTAAGTTAATGTTATCATCCACAATCTATCTCTATTTTTTATCTATGCTATCATCTTCATTGTAATCTTTATCGCTTGATTATTGCTATTATCATCATCATTATGATAATTATTAATGTAACAATTAACATTATTGTTGTTTTTATTATCATCAGTGTTATTAGTATCATCTTTACCATTAATTATATTGTCATTATAAAATCATTATTAATCATATGATAGTTACCATTATTGTTGTTATTATCATCAACACTATCATTACCATTATCATGACTAGTATAACCATTACTATTATTGTTATTATTGAAATTATTGTCCTTTTTTCACTAACATAATGATTAATCTATTATTGTCATTGGTAATAGCATTATGATTAGTTTCATTATATTCAGAATTCACTTTATTGCATTTAGCAATGATGATATCATTATCAATGTTACAATTATCATAATTACTATTGTAACTGGAATTGGAATTATCAGATATGAAAAATGATAATGGATAAAAAGCCTAAAGGATAAGTAAATACAACAAATATCAAAGACGGAAAGGAGTAAATAAAAAATGAAAATAAAATTGAAATGGAACAGAAATAGATTAAACGAATCTCAGTAGGTAAGAAAAAGAAAAGAAAAAAAATAGTCAGACAACACGATGAAAATTGCAAAAGGTGTTGATGAACTTTTCTTCATCCTACTCTGTCTCAATCTCCCTCTCTCTCTCTCTCTCTCTCTCTCTCTCTCTCTCTCTCTCTCTCTCTCTCTCTCTCT
>NW_028234436.1:9485279-9490279 GCF_977035675.1 Penaeus japonicus
TTCGTTTTGATTTTTGATTTTCTGGTGTTGCTGTGTTCTGTGTCTTTGTGTTTGTATTTTTTTTGTATAACTATTTTTGCGTATAGATTAACGGATTTTTTTTTATTATATCGTTTAAAAACTTCAAGAATAATAATTGTGGTCTCATGGACTTGCCTTCCATGAATATATATATATACATATAGATAGATAGATAGATAGATATAGATATAGTTATAGATATAGATATAGATACAGATATAGATAGATAGATAGATGAATATATATATATATATATATATATATATATATATATATATACATATATATACATAGATTCATATATATTCATATATATATATATATATATATATATATATATATATATATATATTATATATATATATATATATATATGTATATATATATATATATATATATATATATATATTATATATATATATTATATATATATATACATATATATTCATATACATAAATATATATATATATATATATATATATATATATATATATATATATATATATATATATACATATGTATGTGTGTGTGTGTGTGTGTGTGTATACATATATATAAATTCATATATATATGTGAGAAAGATGGTAGAATTCTGTAACGTATTTTGATATAGAAATACAAATTTTACCTCCCTGATCTGTAAAACCTCGCTATCACTGCTTTGCTAAGAGTATATATGTAACTTTTATGATGGATGTAAGGCATCTGGTAGACAATCCTCTTGGTGGGTCGTGTAGTCTATTGGTTAGGAGCCGGGATTGTTACTCTGATGACCAGGGATCGAGTCTCGGTCAGGAAGGTAAAATTTGTATTTTCATTTATATATATATATATATATATATATATATATATATATTTATATATATATGTGTGTGTGTGTGTGTGTGTGTATGTGTGTGTGTGTGTGTGTGTGTGTGTATGTGTATGTTGTGTGTGTGTGTGTGTGTCTGTGAATGTATTCATGAAGTATGTATATCAGAAAGTGAATTATAAACTAAATACATATTTGCATCATACCTCACGAGTATCATGACCACGGTTGGTCCATGCAATACGGAAGCTCATTCCATTTTTCAATTTCTATTTGAACAGATGAGGCAAACTTAGTTAGCAACAGTGAAAAATAGATTGATTTTATAAAAATCACGAAGCAAATAAAGTTGATTTTCTAACAGGTAAAAGAATGTAAAAGAATGGGGGTTATAGCAGAGACGTATGAAGGTGAAATTCTGTTTTTTATCTCACTGAATTTCGACCACTAGTTCCAGCTGTTTCGCACGCATTGATAGACACAAAATCTTTCATCAAAATGCATATCAGGACAAAGATAAAATATGAAAAAGAGAAAGCAAAATACTCAGGTGTCGGTAGAGAGTGCATTCACTTTACACTAGGGATTTCGCCATGTTAACTCTCCTGCTTCTAGTGTTGTGCTGGAAAGTGATATTTGCAAAATTGCTTTTTTTATTGTTTTCTTTATGATTTCATCAATCGGCTGACATTTGATTAATGGACAAGCAGTTTTCATAAGCATGTGTGTTTGTGTGTGTGTGTGCGTGTGTATGTGTATGTGTGCGTGCGTGCGCGCGCGTGTGTGTGTGTGTGTGTGTGTGTGTGCGTGCGTGTGTGTGTGTGTGCGTGCGTGTGTGTGTGTATGCGTGTATGCATGTGTGCTTGTGCGTACATGTAATAAAGTTAAAATCAATTAACAACTTGTCCTTTCACTCTTAAGTAGCAGATTTCCAGACCCAATTCCCCAACAGGTATTGAGGCTGTTTGCCTTAATTAAAGGAGCCAAGTAATTAGTATTCTCCTAACGCCATTAACCCTTTAGCCCCGCCTGGGATTTTTAACTCTAGGTCTCCGGCGATTTCTAGCTTTCCTATTGGTCGCTCTGGATTTTGTCTGTCCTTCCTTTGAATTTTGGTTGTTTGTTTGCCTAAGGACTTGAGTCTAAGGTAAAGGTCATATGAATATCTTTTTCTGTTTGTTTGTTTTTGGAGAAACTTATGTAGATCCTATGGTACTTCAGATTATAATTATTGTAATAATATTGATAGTAACGAGAATGATATTGATGACAATATCAATAATGGTAATGGTAATGATGTTAATGACAATAATAACATTAGTGTTAATGATAATATCAATAATTATATTGATGATTATGATAAGAGTAATAAGGATAACAGTAACAACATTAATAGAAATAGTAATGATAATAATGATGATAATAATTATTATAATAATGATAATAATGATAATAGTATTAATAACGACGATGATAATGATAGCAAAAAAGTACGATAATATATATATATATATATATATATATATATATATATATATATATATATATATATGTGTGTGTGTGTGTGTGTGTGTGTGTGTGTGTGTGTGTGTGTGTGTGTGTGTGTATACATACACATATACATATATATATATATATATATATATATATATATATATATATATATATATATATATATATATATATATGTATATATATATATATACATATATATATACATATATATGTGTGTGTGTGTGTGTGTGTGTATAAAGCGAAAGAGAGAGAGAAAATACTCTTATATATCAGCTACATCAAAATTCCTTCAGACAATGTTTTTTATTTTAGTGACCCGCCTATGTCTGGTTACACTGATCTCTTTACGAAGAGTCCCGTCACACCAATTTCAGAAAAAATGAAAGTGCTTCGAATCCTGGTATCGAAACTTGCTGTGTTAATCAAGGAATTTAAAAAGTTTATCAAAAAGTGTATATTACGATAAAGTTGTGAAAACGAAATGGTGTCAGCTTGTATATAACACTTTTTTTGTCCGATTGATAACATAATTTTCGATGATATACTCATAATTTTACGAACTCTTCTATGTAAAACATATGAAAAGCCAGTTTTCAGAAGCGTGTGCACGCGCATTGTGTGAATGTATGAGTGAGTGAGTGTGTGTGTGTGTGTGTCTGTGTGTGTGTGTGTGTCTGTGTGCATACTTTGATACTTTGTTGTAGTTTTTGTTATGTGGAATCCCAAGTTTTAGATAATTACACAGAAGTGATTATTGCCTGTTTGTGTGTGTTAATTGTGAATCAAAGAGGAGGTACTTTGATATATTTTTGATCAAGTATATATAAATCACACATAGAAAGACATACAGATAGGCATACAAAAACTCACACATGTACAAACAATAACACAATATACAAGCACAATCCATATACAAAAACATACATATATAAATATTAACATACAAACTTTAACAGATACAAACACTAACAGTAATTTGCATAGATGGATATACAAACTAATACATAAACACTAACAATTATAGACGATTCCGTAGACAAACAAGAACATCCTATTAACATTAATACACATACACTAAAATGCAAACTCTTAAGATGTACAACCAATAATATAACATCTACATCTATACACAAAGTAACATACATGAGCGCTAATATACAAAATAAAATATACATAAACACCAGCATACTCAAACATAAACACAAATACTAACATACACAATACTAATAAACCTAGGAACATTCATACACAAACACTAACATATACACCATGAATACATCGTAGAAACTCAACACACTTCACATACAAACTAACACATACACAGACATAAACACAAACATGATAGTTTTCTTCCCGGCTTGTGCTCCATCTCTCTCTCTCTCTCTCTCTCTCTCTCTCTCTCTCTCTCTCTCTCTCTCTCTCTCTCTCTCTCTCTCTCTCTCTCTCTCTCTCTCTCTCTCTCTCTCTGAATCTCCCTAAGCATCCACGAGTGAAACAAAGTACTAAAAGTAGTCTAGCCTTTGAATTACTTTCCCATCTACCAGCAGTTCTTCTCCTTGATCTTCCAGGGTCGTATTTCATGTATTCGGTCTTCTTTCTGCTAATTTTCATTCCCCTGATTTAGATTCTTCTACTTTCGAGGGCTTCCATCCAATCTTCCAGCCCCTGTTTCACTTCTTCCTTTGTCTCATATCACCACATAATCAGCAAACATGATGTACAATCCCCTCTACATCTGAATACATCACTCGTCATTCTCTTGTTTGAATCGCCATGTGCTTCGGATCAGGAGTCGAAACAGGTGGTTCAGACATGAACAACGTCCAGTGATGAAGCGTCTTAAGTCTTAAAGATTATGTTAAAGAGTAACGGGTACAATTAATCTTGATGTGGCCCGATGTCTTCCTCCACAGACGTCTTGGAAAGAAATTGTACCATATTCCCACACTAGGTCTACTATTATCCTTCTACTACCTCCTTTAATCTGATATCCACAAATCTCTCTTATAACTTTATCGTGTGAGATAGCAGATTGATTCCTCGAGAATCTAAGTAGACCTATCAAAAAAAATTCGGGATAAACATGGTTCGATTTTTTCACAGTATATCTATCCCACAGTTTATTTCTTCGACGCTGTTGTCCCACAATATACATCTCCCACAGTGTTATCCGACATCATATATATCCCACAGTTTATCATCTCTTCCACAGTAGATCTAGTCCACTGTCTATATCTCGATTTCCTCAATTCCTTCCAAACCTTTATCGGTATCTGGTCCAGTTGCTTTAACATTGTTATTGAATACTCTAACCACCACTACCCTCTCTCTTCTCCTGCTTTTGCCTTATCCTTCCATCTTTCGTCGTGAATTGTTCTTTGGTTGTTCTCCTTCTGCATTTCGTTAAAGTACTCTCTCAGTATGGCTTGTATATGTCTTCTCAATGCTATGCCATCCTTTCCATGAAGCTGTTTCAGTTTAATTACACCCTTTGTACTTTTAATTCTAGTATTAGTCAGTTTAGATACCCACTCTGATTTCCTTTTCTTCATAACATACGAAATGACATACATTGATATAAAACATTTACATACATTCGTAAACAATGACATACAGAAATATACACATAGACAAGTACTAATTCATATAAAC
>NW_028234436.1:9497779-9500279 GCF_977035675.1 Penaeus japonicus
TCCATAGTCACCATATCCTTATCAACAACAACACGATCAAACATTAAAGGCGTTATCAAAGATTGTTGATAACATGGAATCACAACTAATTGGATATAAGAAGAAAAAAAATTGTGTTTTATTTTCTAATCAAAAATTCAAAAGCCAAATTAATCCTTGATTAATGTCATTCATCTATCCCTTTATTTTTATTTTTTATTTATCTATTTATTTTATTTATCTATTCTTTTTTCATTTTATTTATTTTTTTTCACTTTATTTACTCTTTTTATTAATACAGAGTTTTATCTTTTTAATATGAAATTGTCGTATTTATTAGCATCATATCATAGTTATAATGATTAATAATTATTGACAATATCAGTAATGGTGATTATTATCATTACTGTCATCTATCATCATCAACATTTAAATAACACATAACTTACAATGCTCTTCTTCCTGCACAGCATCTATTTAATCATTCATCAATTTATCTATCATGAAATAGAATCAACTCGTCGACTAATGATGAGTTGGAAAGTGATAATGACGATTTTCAAAATAGTTTAGATGAAAAAAGAACGCTAATGATGATAAGAAGGGTAATGATTATGATGATTATAGGATCAAAAATCGGAAAAGTGTTGATGGTAATTATAAGGATAATTAAGGTACCGATCGCAATTAAGGTAGTAATGATAACTATTGTAACAATGATAATGATAATGATGAGGATGATAGGAATAACAAGTCATTAAGTAAAGATTTATTATATTAGTAGTAGAAGTAGTATGATATTATTAAGAGTAATAACGATTATGATACTGATAGTAATGGCCATGATGAAAATGACCATAATATTGATAAGAAAAACAATAATAATGAAAATGCTAATAATGATATTGGTAATTATATTGATATTACTAGCGATAATGATAGTAAAAATGATAACAATGATAGCAATAATAATAATGATAATTATTATTATTATTACTATTATTATTATTATTATTATTATTATTATTATTATTAATATCATCATCATTATCATTATTATCGTTATCATTATCATTATTATGATTATTATTATGATTATTATTATCATCATCATTGTCATTATTATTATTACCATTATTATTATTATAATTATTATTATTATTATTATTATTATTATTATTATTATCATTATCATTATCATAACATTAATAGTATTGATTTAAAAGAACTATATATATATATATATATATATATATATATATATATATATATATATATATATATATATATATAAATATATATATATATAGAAAGAGAGAGAGAGAGAGAGAGAGAGAGAGACATGTATATATTATATATATATATATATATATATATATATATATATATATATATATATATATATATATATTCTCACATATATACACATGTATATATATCTATCTCTCTATCTCTCTATCTATATATCTATCTATCTATCTATCTATCTATCTATCTATCTATCTATCTATCTATCTATATCTCTCTCTCTCTCTCTCTCTCTCTCTCTCTCTCTCTCTCTCTCTCTCTCTCTCTCTCTATATATATATATATATATATATATATATATATATATATATATATCTATATATATAATATATAATAATGATGATGGTAATAACGATAATGCAAGGAATATTGATAATGATAATGATAATATTGACGATAATATTTGTAACAAAAATAATGATAATAGTGGTATTGATAATGATGTTGGCAACAATAGCATTGATAGTGATAATGATAATGTAACATTCATTTAAAGATGATAATAGCAATAATGATAAAAAAAATTATTATAAACACTGCGTGCGAACAACCACATCTGAAAATGCTTTATTGCGTGGACTCTCAATAGAAAAAAAAAAACAAAAAAAAAACAAGGTCAGTGCCAACACACAGTTCGGTAGGCAGTCGGATAACAACCAGCATGTTGGTGTGGCAAGAACAGTTATTTTGTGTTGAGACTTAAATCCAGGAATTTGTTTTTGGAGGTCACTTGTAAATGGGATGAACAATAGTCGCGTTTTCATTTCGATTGCTTTTGTGGCCAGTAATCGATCAGAAGCCGATTATTTTCATTTTGAAATAGATTATGCGGTGTTACGTAGGTTAAGTATAGTATTAGGAATGGCCTTTCTCTCTCTCTCTCTCTCTCTCTCTCTCTCTCTCTCTCTCTCTCTCTCTCTCTCTTTCTCTCTCTCTTTATCTCTTTCTCTCTCTCTCTCTCTCTCTCTCTCTCTCTCTCTCTCTCTCTCTCTCTCTCTCTCTCTCTCTCTCTCTCTCTCTCTCTCTCTCTCTCTCTCTCTCTCTCTCTCCTCTCTCTCTTTCACTCTCTCTCTCTCTCTCTCTCTCTCTCTCTCTCTCTCTCTCTCTCTCTCTCTCTCTCTCTCTCTCTCTCTCTCTCTCTCTCTCTCTCTCTCTCTTTCTCTCTCTCTCTCTCTTTGTTATAAGCAGTGGAAACCATAACATAAAATTATTG
>NW_028234436.1:9510279-9512779 GCF_977035675.1 Penaeus japonicus
CCCCTCTCCCTATCTGTCCCTCTCCCCTCTTTTCTTCTTTCTTCTTCTCCTGCCTTTTCTCCTTTCATCCTCCCCCTCTTTTTCTTCCTCCTCCTCTCCTTTACCCATTCTCCTCCCTTCTTTCCCCCTCTCTATTTTCCCTGTTTCCCTCCTTCCTTTCCTCCTTTCCATCTTTCCTCCCCCTCTTTCCTCTTCCTTTCCTCCCTCCTCTCCCCTTTTTCCTCCCCCCTTCCTCATATCCTTCCTTCTCTCCCTCCCTTCCCCTTTCTTTCCTCCTCCTACTCCCTCCACTCCCCTTCTTCTCCATTCTCCCTCCCTCCTTTCCCACCTTCTTTCCTCCCTCCATCCTCCCCTTCTTCCCTCATCCCTTTCCTCCATCCCCTCCAACCTTTCCTCCCCCCCTCCTCGTCCCCTCCTTTCCTCCTCCTCCCTCCCCCTCCTCCCCCCTTCCCCCCTCCCTCTCCCTCTTCCCCCCTTCCCCCTCCCTCTCCTCCCAAGTCTGCCACCGAGTGCGGACACAAGGCCAGCCTTCCCGCGGGTGGCACACGATCACCTTGTAAACGGATATTCGATACATTACGCTTGGGATATAGCGGTGTGAAGAGGGGTGGGGGGTTTGGGGGGGGCGAGGGCGGGGGTGGGGGAGGGAGGTAGAGGGGGACGTGGATGGGAGAGGGCAGGGGGTATGATGGAGGCGGGGGTTGGGACGGGGTGAGGGAAAGGATAGAGGAGGGAAGGTACGAGGGAGAGAGGGTGGGTTGGGGAGGGAAGCATAGGAGGGGTAGGTGAATAGGTGGGGGAGGGGGAGGGAAACAGAGGGAGGGTTTTGGAGGGATAGAAGAGGTGGAGGGGGATGGGATAGAGGGGGAAGGGTTGATGGGCAGGGAAATAGGGTGTTGGGGGAGTGAAAAAAGGAGTGAGGGTGATGGAAGAAGGGGATGGGGAAATAGGGGGTAAGGGTTAAGGGAGAAAGGGGAGAGAGGGGAGAAAGAATAGAGAAAAAAGTGGAGAAGAACAAAGACCAAGAGAAAGAAGAAGAGTTACGTTAACACGATAACAGAGAAAAGCAAAACAAACAGATAGCAAAAAAAAATATTAGACAAAAAAAAAAAAAAGATAAATAAAAAAAAAAAAAAAACAAGAACAAAAAAAGACATTTGTTTCTGTTTCTTACATCTTTCTCGCAATAAATCATCCCCCTTTTTTCAAAGGTTGTCATCCTCATTTGTCCTTATCACTCCGCGCCTTCACCTCTTCGCTCTGATTTCATCGTCTTGTATATAGGACGTCAGAACGGTTGGAGAAACTCTGCGGGGTTCAACATACTTTTTGGGGAAAGTGTAGAGGTTAAGGACATTGAGGAAACCAGAGATGTCCAAGGGAGAGGCTGCGAGGAAGCCAGAGCCGCGCTGACGACGTGGCCGTACGGGTGACGAGGACACGTCTGCTCGTGGAGAGAACTTGTCTGGTTCTGATACCGGCCTGACATGGCGGTGGTTAAGACGATAAGCGCGGTGTGCACACGATGAACTCTAGCCTGCCTTGGGTCAAAGGTCGATGGTTGCTATATCACATAGCCATGTATCACCAATGGGCGCGTGTCTTACAACTCATTTTAGGAGGATTTCAACACACAACCCGCCTAGGGAGCTGAAGACGCTTGGTAGAATGCCTTGGACCTGCCAGCGAGTCATTTTGGCCAAACTGGCTATCTGTTCATATCTTATGGTCTTTCTCTTTCTCTTTCTTTTTTCTCTCTCACTCTTTCGTTTTTGCTCTTTTTCATTCAATCTCTTTCTATCTCGCCCTCAATCCCCTCCCCCCTCTTCTCTCTCTCTCTCTCTCTATCTATCTATCTATCTATCTCTCCCTTTCTCTCTCAATCTCTCTCTTTCTCTCTCTCTCTCTCTCTCTCTCTCTCTCCATCTATCTATCTATCTCTCCCTTTCTCTCTCAATCTCTCTCTTTCTCTCTCAATCTCTCTCTTTCTCTCTCAATCTCTCTCGCTCTTTATTTCGCTCTTTTCTTACACAATCTCTTTCTTTCTTGCCCTCAGTCTTTCTCTTTCTCTATTTCATTCCTCCCTCTTCCTTTCCTTCTTTCGTCGACAAAGTATGTATTAACCCGAACTCGTTTCCTGCAGCTGGGACAACGAGCAAGAAAGAGAGAAAAAAAAATAGAAAAAGGCAAGAACTAGTTTCACATCTTTCTGCAATGATGACGGCATGTTTGCAACCTGTGACTTTTTTATTATTGCTAAATTAAGACGCTGTCCTTTAACTATAAAAGAGAATAGCAGATCTATCATGGAGATGCTTGCCTAACTATGGATAACAATGAAATTTTAAGTTGGAAAACATGTGATGAGATGGATATTAATGAAATTTTAATGAAAGTTATATTAATATAGATATTGATAAAAGTGATGGCATTGATGATTCTGATTATGATAATTGTTATCAGTAATCTTCCTACCGATAACGAAATTGATAGGGAATTT
>NW_028234436.1:9542779-9551119 GCF_977035675.1 Penaeus japonicus
TTTGAAAAAAAAGTAAGAAGATAAAAGTGCAAGAAGAGGAAAAGAGTATGAAGAAGGATAGAAATATAAAGATAAGGATAAAGATGTAAGATAAAAGATAAAAAAGATAAAAGATAAAAAAGATAAAAGAGTAAGATAAAAAGATTAAAAAATAAGATAAAAGATTAAAAAATAAGATAAAGTGTAGGAGATAAAATGTAAGATAAAATATAAGGATAAAATGTAAAAGGGAGAGATAATGGTGATGGATGAAATTATAAGAAGAAAAGGAAGAGGAAAAGTGTAAGAGGAAAAAAGGAAGTAAATTGCAAGAGGGAAACAAAGGAAGAAGGGTAAAATGCAAGAAGACAAGACAAGGGAAAAAATAATAAAAGTGTAAGACGAAAAACAAAAGAAAGAATAAGAAAGGTGTAAAAAAAAGAAATAGGAGCTTGAAGGGGAAGACTAGAAGAACTATGAAGAAAGAAAAAGTAAAAGAGGAAGGGAAGGGAAAGAGGAAAATGAGGACAGTGAATCAACTAAGATTTTTTTTTTCTCGGAAAAAGTAAGAAGGAAGAAGAAGAAGAAATACAAAAAAAAGAAAAAAAAAGAACTAATGACAAAATTAGAATGATAGATAGATAGATAGATAGAGAGTGAGAGACAGACAGACAGACAGACAAACAGAAAGAAAAAGAAAAAGAGAGAGACAAACAAACAGACAGAGAGAGAGAGATAAAAGAAAAGAAAAAAGAAGAATTACTCAGGGGTTAAGGCGGACAGAGACCTCGCCAAGGGAAACAGAGCTGCATTTCTGTCACCGTTCGTGTAGGGTAAATGCACTCTTTTGGGGAGATCAAGACCAGGGAAAGAGATGGGGTGAAGGCCTGAGAGGGGAGGTAATGGAGAGGAAAAAAAGGAAAGAAAGAAACGGAAATGGTGGGGGATTGGGGAGAAAAGCGGGGGGAG
This sequence comes from Penaeus japonicus, assembly GCF_977035675.1. NCBI lineage: Eukaryota > Metazoa > Arthropoda > Malacostraca > Decapoda > Penaeidae > Penaeus > Penaeus japonicus. The sequence goes on from NW_028234436.1 coordinate 9,543,728, forward strand.
GGGGTAGAGGGGGGCGTAAAGGGGGAGGGGGAGTGAAAGAGAGAGAAGGGGGGGGGCAGAGAGAGAGAGAGAGAGAGAGAGAGAGAGAATTATAGAAAGAGAGAAGAAGAGAGAAATAGAAAGAGATAGAAAGACAGGCAGACAAACAAAGAGACAAACAAAGAAAATTAACGAAATGAACCCCCAGAACACATTCATACGAATACAAACCCACACACACAAACACTCAAATACACACAAACCAAACACACAAACCAAACACACAAACACACACATACACACAAACCAAACACACAAACACAAACACCCACATACACACCAACCCAACCCCACTAAAACAACAAAGCAAAAAAAAGGGGGTGGGGTGTGGGGGGGGACATAAATCAATCAAAGAGCGTACTAAAAGGCGAAGAAAAGGCTACAAGGACCCCAGCCGGTCCAACAAAAGGCGAAAGGTACCCAGAGCATTAAAGCAGGGATGCGTGGCCGCTTCTGATTGACTTGGACTGACTTGTCTGAGAGGCGGAAGGCTGTGCTGACGGTTCAACGGACTTCCTTCACACATCCTGCGCCTCTTTCTCTGCCTCTTTCTCCGTCTCTTTCTCTGCCTCTTTCTTCGTCTCTTTCTCTGCCTCTTTCTCTGCCTCTTTCTCCGTCTCTTTCTCTGTCTGTTACTGCCTCTTTCTGCTTCTTTCTATCTCTTTCTGCCTCTTTCTGCATCTTTCTCCTTCTCTTTCTGCCTTTTCTGCCTCTTTCTCTGTCTCTTTTTGCCTCTTTCTGCGTCTTTCTGCCTCTTTCTGCATTTTTCTCCGTCTCTTTCTCTGTCTCTTTCTCCGCCTCTTTCTCCGTCTCTTTCTCCGTCTCTTTCTCCGTCTCTTTCTCCGTCTCTTTCTCCGTCTCTTTCTCTGCCTCTTTCTGCCTCGCTTTCTGCCTCCTTTTGCTTCGTTTTCATCGGCTTTTTCCCTTTTCTTTCTTCATATTTCTCATTCTGTTTCTTTCCCTTTTCTCATTCTCTTTCTTCTCTTTCTCATTCTCTTTTTGCCTCTTTCTTATTCTCTCTCTTGCTCTTGTTGAGTCTTTCTTCCTCTCTGGCAACCTCTTTTCCCCACTTTCTTGTCCTCTTTCTTCCTTTCTCCCCTCGTTTTTCTTTATCCTCTTTCTCGTTCTTCCTTGTTTTTTCTTTGTTCCTCTTTCTTGTTTTCTGCCTTTCTTCACTTCACAACGTTGATCAGAGCTCTCTCTCTCTCTCTCTCTCTCTCTCTCTCTCTCTCTCTCTCTCTCTCTCTCTCTCTCTCTCTCTCTCTCTCTCTCTCTCTCTCTCTCTCTCTCTCTCTCTCTCTCTCTCTCTCTCTCTCTCTCTCTTTCTCTTCTCGTGTAGTCAATCGCTTTTTAGTTGTTGCTGTTTTCACCATTGTTTTTAATTAATGCTCTGGACTTTTCACCTTTTCATAATGATGCTAATAAGGATAATTATGATGATTACCATCAACACCATTTGTATTAATAGTAATGGAATTGATAAGAACGATAACAACCATCATTTTGATAATAATGATAATTGTAATGGTGCTAATCATTACCTTTTATAGCATTATCATTATCATCATCATCACTACAATTGGCATTACTAGCAGTCCTATTGTTATTGTGATTTCAATAATCATTATCATCCCAATTATCATCTTTATTAAATACTTCAAAATATCCAACTTTTAAAACCCAAATCAAACAAACAAATAAACAGAGAGAGCAAATAGAACAACAAAATCTCCATAAGTACATATATGGATAAGCAAAAAAAAAAGAAAAAGAAAAAAGAATAATGATAAATAATCGACACTAAAATAAAGTGAAACGGAATAGAACAATAACGAAGAGGAATAGAGAAGCGAATATGGAAATGGAGAAATAAGAAAAAAAAATCACGGAACACGAGTTAGAAATATTACTTGAAGGAAAATGTATCATTCATCCCATCACCACAGTATAAGACACTATACACGTAATACACTGTACGTCACTATACACGTCACCATGTTAAGCTTTTCGATGGTGTTTTTTATTTTTTTTTCTTTGTTTTTTCTTTATTTCTATTTATCTGACTTTTATTTGACCTTTATTTTTTTCGTCTTTCTCTTTCTTCCTCATTCTCTTTCATATTTCTTATCTAATCTTTCTTTCTTTCTTCCTCTTTCGCTTTAACTCCATCCTTTTTCTTCCCCTTTTCTTTCACTTCTTTCTTCTTTCTTTCCTTCTTTCTCTCTTTCTTCCTCTTTCTTTCTCTTTCACTTTTCTTTCCGTCCTTCTTTTCCATCGTCCACCAACTACCTCCTTCATTCTTCCTTCTTTCTCTTTCCTCCTTTCCTTCCGAAGCTAGTGACGTCACACGCCCATCCCAAGCGAAGCCACCGTCACGCCCACGAGCAGCAGAGACGCCCGCGTTGACGAACCTAGAGAGAAAGAGAAAAAGAGGGAACGAGAGGGAAAGAGAGAGAGAGAGAGAGAGAGAGAGAGAGAGAGAGAGAGAGAGAGAGAGAGAGAGAGAGAGAGAGAGAGAGAGAGAGAGAGAGAGAGAGAGAGAGGGAAAGAGAGGGAAAGAGAGAGAGAGAGAGAGAGAGGAAGAGTGAACAAGATAGGTGGAAGGACGAGAGAGAAAGAGATTGAGAACAAGAGAGTGGGGGTGAGAGAGAGAGAGTAAGGGGGGGGAGTAGGCAAGAAAGGAAGGGAAAAGAGAGAGAGAAGGGGGGATAAGAAAGATAAAGAGAAAGAGAGAGAGAGTGAAAGAGAACGAGGGAGAGAGAAAGAAAATGAAGATTAGTAACAGGGAAAACGCACCATGGGGAAATGCAGACGAAAACAGAAAACGAAAATTTGGAAACCGTTTTCCGTTTTCTGTTACTAATGTAATTTTGCAATTCCTCGTGTATATATAACCACACATATATATGATATCATGTTTGTGCATGCAAGCATTTGCTCTTTCCCCCACCCTCAAGCAAATAAACCCGGTACCCACTGCTTTATACACCCCCTCCCCCATCCAACCCCCTACCCCCCTCCTACCCCCCTATCCATACATCAATAAGCGTCCTTTCGGCTTAATGTTCTCTGTATTTCTTTTTTCTTTCTTTCTTTCTTTCTTTCCCTCTTTCGTTTCTTCCTCTTTTTTGAAAATCTAGAATATACAGATATAGAAAAAGGAAAGAGGGAGAGCAGGGAAGGAGGGGAGAAAGAAAGGCGGAGACAGAGGAATGGAGAGAGAGAGAGAGAGAGAGAGAGAGAGAGAGAGAGAGAGAGAGAGAGAGAGAGAGAGAGAGAGAGAAAATGTGAAAGTGAAAGTGAAAGTGAAAGAGAAAGTGAGTGAGAGAGAGAGAATGCGATAGAGAGAAGAAGAAGAAGAAGAAGAGAGAGATAGAGAGAGAAGAAGAGAGAGAGAGAGAGAGAGAGAGAGAGAAGAGAGAGAATTTAATTAAAACCGCAAATTTGTTTCCGGGCGAGCCAAGGCCAGCAATCGTTCGTTCGCTCGAAGCCGAAGCCGTTGCCAGCGCTTTCGAAACACGCTTTTTCCCAATCGCGTTTGGAGAGGTTCTAGGGGGGGGGGCAAGGGGGAAAGGGGGGGAGGGGGAGATAGGGAGAAGGAGTTAAGGGGGGTTAGTGGGAGGGAAAGTAGGGAAGGCGGAGAGATGATAGGGAGGGAGGGGGTAATGGGAGGAGGGGGAAAGGGAGGAGGGAGGAAAAGAGGGAAGGGAGGGGGTAATGGGAGGAGGGAGGAAAAGGGGGAAGGGAGGGGGAGGAAGGAGACGAAAGGAGAAAGATGAGAAGAAAAAGATAAATAAAATGAATATATATTAGATAGGAATAAAAAGAGAAGAGAAGGTTAATCGAAGGAGACAAGAAAATATAAGAAACGTAAAATAAGAGTAGGAGCGAATGATTGAAGAAGGAGAGAGAGAGAGAGAGAGAGAGAGAGAGAGAGAGAGGCCCGGGAATGGAGAGAAGAGAGAGAGAATGGAGAGAAAGAGAGAAAGATAGAGAGCAGGCAGAAGAGAGAGAAGAGAGAGAAAGAGAGAGAGAGAGGAAGAGAAAAAGAGAGAAGAAGAGAGAAGAGAGAAGAAGAGAGAAAGAGAGAGAGAGAGAGAGAGAGAGAGAGAGGCAGGAAGAGAGAGAGAGAGAGAGAGAGAGAGAGAGAGAGAGAGAGAGCAAGGACAGGGAAGGAGAGAGAGAGAGAGAGAGAGAGAGAGAGAGAGAGAGAGAGAGAGAGAGAGAGAGAGAGAGAGAGAGAGAGAGAGAGAGAGAGAGGCAGGCAGGGAAGGAGAAAGAGAGAGAGAGAGAGAGAGAGAGAGAGAGAGAGAGAGAGAGAGAGAGGCAGGCAGGCAGGGAAGGAGAGAGAGAAAGAGAGAGAGAGAAAGAGAGGCAGGCAGGCAGGGAAGGAGAGAGAGAGAGAGAGAGAGAGAGAGAGAGAGAGAGGCAGGCAGGCAGGGAAGGAGAGAGAGAGAGAGAGCGAGGAGAGTTTTAATCGTTGGCAAATCCAATCTATTTACTCTCCGCCGCCTTACCTTCAGGGAGGGATGTTGCAAAACCATTCCCCTCCCCCTCCCCCTCCCCCTCCCCCTACATTACGCAAAGCGGTAGGAATGGGAGGATGAGAGAGACACAAGGAGGAGAGGGGAAGATAGAGGGAGGGAGAGGAGGAGGAGGAAGAAAGAGAGAGAGTGAGGAAGTAGGGGAGGGAAGGAGGATATGAGAGACGGAAGGAAGGGGAGGAAAGAGAGGAAGAAGGGAAGGAGGGGAAAGAGAGAGAAAGAGAGAGAGAATGATTTGATGGGAAAGGCGTAAGGAAAGAAAGAAGAGAGGGAGAGAGGGAGGAGGAAAAAGAGGGAGAGAGGGAAGGAGGGAGGAAAAGAGGGATAGGGGGGGGGGTCCAGCAAGCGAGTTCTGCGGGATCTGATGTTTCCAGCAATTACCTGTGCTACTTGTATAGGGTTTCTGATGTGATGGGATTAACTCTGTTGAATTATTTTGCCTCGGTGTAGGGGTAGGGGAGGGGAGGGGGTAGGGCAGGGGGTAGGGGAGGGGGTAGGGGGTGTTGTGTAAGTGCAGGTGTTTGTGGGAGGGAGATTGGGGGGGGGGGGGGGGGTGTGTTTGTTTACTTGTTTGTTTGTTTGTATGTGTTGTTTTGTCTAAGTGTTCCAATACTAGATGCGTTGATTTGTGCGTTGTATTTGTGCTTGTAAGATTTGTGTTTGTGTGTGTGTGTGTGTGAATGTGTGTGTGTGTGTGTGTGTGTGTGCATTTATTTATGTGTGTGCGTGTGTGTGTGTGTTTTGCGCGTTTATAATTGGTGTGTGTGGATGTGCGTGTGAATGTATGTGTGTGTGCGTGCGTGCGTGCGTGTGTGTGTGTGTGTGTGTGTGTGTGTGTGTGTGTGTGTGTGTGTTTTGCGCGTTTATAATTGGTGTGTGTGGATGTGCGTGTGATGGTGTGTGTGTGTGTGTGTGTGTGCGTGAGTATGAATGTGTGTGTGTGAGTGTGTGTGTGTGTGTGAGTATGAAAGTGTGTGTGTGTGTGTGTGTCTGTGTGTGTGTGAGGCTTTATTTGAATGTGTATGAATTCTGTATTCATCTTTCCAAAATACCTATGTAACTGAAGACCCCTAGGAAGATATTCATATAGACATATCTTCTATTTAGTTCAGAATATTTATGTATGATAATGAGGGAACACGGAAAAAGACATTAGTTGGGTAAGCGATGCCTTCCCCCCCCCCCCCCGGCGTAACAAAGAAACCACTTTTCTACAAAGCAAAATAATCAAGTAATGATGAAGATGATGATAATGATGATGATAAGGATTATAGCAATAAATGTAGTGATAAACATAAGGTTAATGATAATAATGAGAATGATGATTATGATGATAGAATTGATAATGATGATAATGATAACAATGATAATGGCAAGGATGATAATGATAATGGTAATAACAGAAATTGTACCAACAATGATAATAATAATGATGATAATGATAATAGAAACAAAAATGATGATAATTATAATATTAATGACAATAGTAGTAATGATAATAATATTGATTTTAGTGATAATAATAATGATGATAACACCAGTGATAATGACAATCATGATAATGTTAATGATAATGATAATAATAGCAATGATAAAGACAATGATGACAAAGATAATAATGATAATAATAATTTCAATGATAATAATAATCATAGTAGTAATCATAATCATAATAATAATCATAACAATAACAGCAACAATAATGATAATAACAATTATAATGATAATGACGATAACAACAATATTGATAATGGATAGCGGGGAAAGCGATATCGTGTCTTTATCTTTTGTTTGAAAGCTTTGCATAGTTTTTTTATCGCATGTCTGCAACATGTAAATCACTTTTCATAACCAAGATCACATTACATAATAACAATACCAATTACAGTAACAAGACCGAAAAGTCGGAGAAAATGACCGGGGCAAAAAAAACGGGAGAAAATGAAAGGAACTAAACAGTAATCTCCGTTCTGGATTACTTCATATCGACAGCTGGTCACTCGAGGAAGGAACAGGGAAAGGCAATATCGCAAAGACAAGTAAATGGAAGAGAGAGAGAGAGAAGGAGACGAAGAAAAATAGATATTGCATTTTTTCCTTGTCCTCTTAGGGTTTGGTTGATGCTCGCTTCACCTCCCGGCCGGGGAACGAGGGCGGATTTTGGGTGGAAGCTGTGTGTAGGTGCGGCTGTGAGCTTGCGTGTGTGTGTGACTGTGGGTGTGCATATGTGTGTTTGCATATATGTGTATATATGTATATATATATATATAATATCTATATATATATATATATATATATATAATATATATATATAAATATACAGATATATATATATGAATATATATATATATATATAAATATATATATATATATATATATATATATATATATATTATGTATGTATGTATATATATATACATATACAAATACAATATATATATATATATATATTTATATATATGTATATATATTCATATATATATATATTAATATTTGTTTATGTATGTGTATCTATGAAATATCATTTGAGCACTTATATAAACATACATACGTACAGCTTCCCACATACACGCAGACAAACACATACATAAACTCTCTCTCATGCCCCTCCATATGCATACAGAAACGCAAAGCCAAACACAATGGCAAAGGGCATACATCACAGTCTCCTATAATACCCAATTATTTGACTCATAAATAAAGAGCATTTGACATCTCGACGATAATAAATCATGGGAAGCCAGGGCGGGATACTCCCTCCCTCCCTATCTCCCTCCCTCCCCCATTTCCCTCCCTCCCTCCCTCCCCC
>NW_028234436.1:9551219-9556107 GCF_977035675.1 Penaeus japonicus
TCTCTGTCTCATAGTCCCACGAATATATTATCCTGGTTTTATCTATTTATTTTTTTGTGTTAAAGTGATTGAACATTTGAAATTTTCGAATGAGTTAGCGGGTTACATCTATGTGCGCGCGCGTGTTTTTTTTTGTTTTTGTTTCTTTTGTATGTTTCTGTGTGTGTATGTGTGTGTGTGTGTGTGTGTGTGTGTGTGTGTGTGTGTGTGTGTGTGTGTGCATGTGCGTGTGCGTGTGCGTGTGCCTTTATATGTATGCAAGTGCATTATCGTGATTGCGTGTGCCTGAATAGAGACATTCTTTCTGTGTCGGTGTATAATTGTGTCCATGCGATCTTTCTTCCAGTCAGCGTTATCTAGATGAATCAGCCACCGATATCAAAAGGCAAGATAAGGGAGAGAGAAGGCAAAGTGCTTAACATGTAGCATATCACCCACACCCTCTCAGGCGCATGACAAGAGCTGTAAAGAACATGCACAAAGGCTTGCCAATCTAGCCAAAGGGGAATTGAATGCAAGCCAAGTCAATTCGAGTCAAGTTTGAAAACATCGTTCTGAAAATAAGATCCGAAATCACTGAATGGATGGAAAGTAGATGAATCAACACAGATTCGTCCATTGGGGGCTTGTTTGCCTTCTTCGCCAACTTATACCCCATCGCCAACTCCTTTCCTATAAGGCTAACCCTTTTCTTCTCTCTCTCATTGTCTCCCCCCCCCCCCTCCAACCGTTTCCATCTCTCTCTCTCTCTCTCTTTCTCTCTCTCTCTTTTACACTCTCTAATCCTCCCCCTTTCTCTTTCTCTCTCTCTCTCTCTTTCTCTCTCTCTCTTTTACACTCTCTAATCCTCCCCCTTTCTCTTTCTCTCTCTTTCTTTCTTTCTCCCTATCTCTTTCTCTCTCTCTCTCTCTCTCTCTCTCTCTCTCTCTCTCTCTCTCTCTCTCTCTCTCTCTCTCTCTCTCTCTCTCTCTCTCTCCCTTTCACACTCTCTATCCCCCCCCTTCTCTTTCTCTCCCTGTCTTTCTTTCTCCCTATCTCTCTCTTTCTATCTATCTATCTATCTTTCTACCTATCTCTCTCCCCTTCTCTCTCTGTCTTTCTCTCCCTCTCACTCTCTCTCTATCTCTCTCTCTCTCTCACACACACTCTCCCCCCCCCCCTCTCTCTCTCACTCTTTCTCTACCCATCTCTCTCTCTCTCTCTCTCTCTCTCTCTCTCTCTCTCTCTCTCTCTCTCTCTCTCTCTCTCTCTCTCTCTCTCTCTCTCTCTCTCTCTCTCTCTCTCTCTCTCTCACGATATGCAAAACATTTCAAGTCCGCTTTTTGTTTCCTGGTTCGCCGACGGAAGGACATATCAGAAGAAGGAATTTTCACGGTTGCAAAAGCGGTCGATTGAAAATTAGGATATCTTGTGAGATGTTGATATCAGGGATTTCAGATGTTTCATTAGGTTTATTATTCCTCTTCCTTAGGCTTCAAAATGAGCCTTCCTCACACCGGGCCTTCCCTTGTAGAACTCTTGTCCTCATACTAGCCCTCTCCCTCATACCTGCCCTCTCCCTCATACCGATCTCTCCCTCACACCAGCTCCATCCCCCAAACCAAACCCCTCCTCGTATTATCCTCTGCCTCACACAGACCCCTTCTTCATTTCAGACCCTTCCTCACACCAGCCCCCTCCACTCCAGCCCTCTGCTTCTCCTCCTTACCATCAGGTCCTCCTTTCTCCCTCCTTCCCCTTCGCCCTTCCCTTTTTGTCATTCCTGTTCAAATCGCCTCTCCCCTCATCTTTTTCGTTCCCTCCCTCTCTCCGTCTCTCCCTCCCTTGCTCTCTCTCTCCGCCTCTCCCTCTCTCCGTCTCTCTCTCTCTCTCTTTCTTACTCCCTCTTATTCTCTTTCCCTCCCTCCTTCCCTCCCTCTCTCCCTCCCTCCCTAACACTCTTCCTTCCTCCCTCCCTCCATCCCATTCTCTCAACCTCTCTCCCTTCCACTCTCCTTCCCTCCCTCCCTCCCTCCCTCCCTCCCTCCCTCCCTCCCACTCTCCTTCCCACTCTCCCTCCCATTCCCTCCACATCCCTCCCTCCCTCCCTCCCACTCTCCTTCCCTCCCACTCTCCCTTCCTCCCTCCCTCCCTCCCTTCCTCCCTCTAGTTCAGCCATTTTTAGAAAATGGAAAAATGGAAAGCAAAGAAAAATAAGGCCATCTTAGATTTTATGGTCATTATGATCAGTATTACCATTACTGACGTGTGCAGTAAAGTGTAAAATTCATTCTGAATCGGAGGAGGAGTGTGTTTTCGCGAGGGAGAAATGTTTTCTTAATCATTTTTCTCATTATCATAATCATCCCTAGTATAATTATCATTACCATGATCTGCTTATTGTTGTATTTATCACTTTCATCATCATCATTATCATCATCATCGACATTGTTATCCTTAAAGACGAATAAGGAAGAAGAAACCACGAAATAACAGCAGAGGCAGACGAAGAAGAACATAAAGGGAGGGGAAGAAAGATATAAAAGATTTTGAACGTAGCTAAAGAATCGACAAGAAACACTATACAAAAACATAGACTATGATGAGAGAGAGAGAGAGAGAGAGAGAGAGAGAGAGAGAGAGAGAGAGAGAGAGAGAGAGAGAGAGAGAGAGAGAGAGAGAGAGAGAGAGAGAGAGAGAGAGAGAGAGAGAGAGAGGGAGGGAGGGAGGGAGAGATAGATAGACTGATAGATAGATAAAGAGAGAGAAAAAAAAGAGAAAGGGAGAAAGAAATAGATAGATAAACAGGCAGATAGACAGAGTAAATAAATGAATAAACAAATAGAGATAGAGAGGGAGAGAGAAAGAAATCGAACAACAGTGAACACAGAAACACTAGTATTGCCCAAACTAAAACCATCAGCCGAGGACTGGAACAATTTACCCCTACAGACCTGTCTGTGTCGTGATACCTCACCCATGCTACCTCAGATAAATGGACTTATTCTCCAAATTCGGCGAGTATTGGCCAAACATCTCTTCGTGAATTTGAATCAATCTGTTGTCTTCAATGGCCTTTCTCCGGTTGTCCGTATGCTTTTTTTTTTTTTTTTTTTTCTTGGACCGTTTGGTGCTTTTATTCCATATTAATTCTTGATTATGTCTTGCTCCTTTGTTTTCTTGTACTTTTTTCTATTTCTTATCTTGTTTGTTTGTTTATCTGGTTTTACCTCTCCCTTCTTGTTCTCTTTTTTTCCCTGTATTCTTCTCTTTCCTTTCTTCCCTTTTCCCTGTTTCTTTCTGTCATGTCCTCTGTTCGTTTTCCTTCTCTTATTCTTATTCTTCTCCTTCTCTCTCTCATCCCACCCCCAACCTCGCTCTCGCTCTTCTCCGCTCTCTCTCTCTCTCTCTCTCTCTCTCTCGCTCTCTCTCTCTCTCTCTCTTTTCATAAAATTCAACAAGTCAATATAAAAGTTCAGTAAATGATATATAATCCGAAAAATCAGCAAAGATAAAAACTTTTTAATGAGAATCCCCTTAGTTAAGTTCTAATTTAGGTTGAGTGCCAATAAATCTGCCCTGAACGTCATAAGAGCTTTCGCTATAATACTTAGACGGATTAATTTCTACAGCTTGATTCGGGGTTAATTAGCTTCAGCTATTTACTTACATGCATGGCCGTACATGTGTGTGTGTGCCCATATCTCCCATAGTCTTATTCTATCTTATCTATCTATGCTTATCTAAATCTATCTATTATTATCTATCGTATCTATCTCTTATCTATTAATAATACATACATACAGTTATATATTATATAATATAGTTATATATATAACATATATAATATTAGTTATATATATATTTATATATATAGATATTATATATATATATATATATATATATATAGATATATATATATATAAATATAAATATATATTTATATATATATAATAATATATAAATATATATTATATATATAAATATATAATATATAGTATATATATATAGATATATATATATATATATATATATTATATATATATAATATATATTATAATATATATATATGTATATATATATATAATATAATATATAATAAAAATACAACCTTTCCGCTCGCTCTCTCCAATCTCTCTCTCAATCATCTACATATTCCTCATTCATCACTATCGCTCCTTTCCCCTATCGCAACCCTCATCATTGCATTCTTCTCTTCTCTCCCCTCAAGACCCGTAGCATCCGATGCAGAGGACGAAAAGGTAACCCGATAAAATGGAATTGAGCAACATGGCTAATGAGCCGACAGGACACGAGAAAATAAGACAGAAGGAAGAAAGAGAAAAGAAAGATGAGATGAGATAGAAGAAGAGAAGGAAGAAAAAGAAGAAAGAGAGATAGAAGAGAGAGAAGAGAGAGAAGAAGAGAGAGTGAGAGAGAGCAGAGAGAGAGAGAAAAGAGAAGAAAAAGAGAGAGAAGTACGAGAGAGAGAAAAATAGAAATAGAGAGAGAGTAGAGAGAGAGAGGAGAGAGAGAGAGAGAGATGAAACATAGTAAAAGAGCCAATGATATAGATAAATATATAGATATGATAGGAGATATATAGATAGATAAATAGAGAGAAGAGAGACAACGACAGTCGAGAACAAAAAAAAGAAGAAGAGGAGAGAGAGAGAGAGAGAGAATCGAGAGAGAAGATGAGAGAGAGAGAGAGAGGAGAGAGAGATAGAGAGAGAGAGAGGAGAGAGGAGAGTAGCTAGTGAGAGGATGAGAGAGATAGATAGAGATAGATGATAGATAGATAGATAGTTGATAGTAGTAGATAGAAGATAGAAGAGAGAGAGAGAGAGAGAGAGAGAGAGAGAGAGTGAGGAAGAGAGAGAAGTAGAGAGAGAGAGAGAGAGAGAGA
>NW_028234436.1:9576636-9579136 GCF_977035675.1 Penaeus japonicus
AGTCTCACCATCCTTGCTCCCCTTAAACGTCTTGTCACCATAGCTTACAATACAAGTCGTTTATGGTGCACCATTCTCTCGATCTGTGTGTCAAGCGAGACTCTGAAGTGATGCTTCGAGCCTCTTTTGTCTTTTTTATCTATGTATTTTGATGACCTTCCTGTATGATATTTATCTTTACTTGGTTATAGTATCGATTTTACATCTTATTCTAGTTTTGAAAAGTGTTTTAGTTAAATATCTGTTACCCAGGCTTATCATTTCTTATGCTATATCATGCTCCTGAGCCAAAGATGTTGTTTAAAGGCTGCTACGATATACCAAATAATGCAAAGAACCAAACGTATTTATAAGAGAAAGAGGTAAGTAGAGAGAAAAAAATATATATATATGTATATGTTAACATCTATTGAATTCATTGTGCTTTACCTATACATTTATTGGCATATAATGAAATGTATCCTTTCATTGATTGTCATCACGCCTAGTCGATCTTGACAATCTACGGTACCGCTCGCCATATATGAGAGGAGGAGGATAAGACAGATTTTGCAGAGGAGATGCTTCGTCGGGCTTACATGCACTGTGGCGAGCCCCCCTGCGTCAGCGAGTGCTGACTCGTGAGAGAATGTGCCAACGAGTGGTGACTCGATCTGAGCTTGGTGCCCAGCCACAGCAGTGAGCGCCAAGCTTGGACGGGGCTCGATCTGCCTGGGGATGTGAGGCCGGCGCGCTACCACTCTGCTAGTCTGACGGCCTACATGAGAGGAAGCAGGCTGTAGCCATCACTGGGTGTAGGGAAGGGAGGGAAGGGAGGGAAGGGAGGAAGGGAGTAATGGGTGAAGGTATAAGTATAGATGGAAAGGATGAGGGAGGAATAAGGGGTGGAAGAGATTGGTATAGGTGGGTGGGTGGGAGTAGGGAAGGAGGGAGTAGGTAGGGGAAGAGAGAAGTGGGTAAGGGAAGGGAAAAAAAGGGAGAGAGAGAGAGGGGGGGGGGAGGGAAGGAAGGAGGGAGAGAGGGAGGGAGACAAGAGAAAATGAAAGGGGAGTGAGAGGGGGGAGAGGGAACGCTGACGAACGAGTGGGAAGGGAGGGGGTGAGAGGGATGGGTGGCGCCGGTCGTCAATATGAGCACTGATGGGCATTAGATTAGCGGTTTGTTCCGTACATAAAGTTGTCCTGTTTGGTTGTTCTGCTTGTTTCCTTCGGGAGAGTGTTTCGTTCTGTGCGTTTGTGGGATGTCGATTTATTTATGAATTACATTGGTGCGTTACATTGCGCTCTCTCTCTCTCTCTCTATCTATCTATCTATACATATATATATATATATATATATATATATATATATATATATATATATATATATATATGTATATATACATATATATATATATATATATATATATATATATATATATATATATATATATACATATATATATATATATATATATAGAGAGAGAGAGAGAGGGGGGGGGGGGAGAGAGAGAGAGAGAGAGAGAGAGGGAGAGAGAGAGAGAGAGAGAGAGAGAGAGAGAGAGAGAGAGAGAGAGAGAGAGAGAGAGAGAGAGAGAGAGAGAGAGATTTATATGTTTAGTTTTATCTATTTATCTATTTTCCTCACTTTTTTCTGCCTCGCCATCTATTTACTTGTCTCTTTATCTCGATTTCCACCTCTCTCTCTATCTATCTATCTATCTCTATCTCTATCTATCCATCTATCTATCTATCTATTTGTCCATCTCTTCTGCATATCCCTTTACCCCTACCTCTGCCTGCGCCTCTCTCTCCCTATCATACTTATTGCATCTCTACATCTGCCAGTCATTCGTTCTATCTATCTATCGACCTATCTATCCATCCTTCTACGCCCCCCCCCCCTACCCACCTCCTCAATTCTACGTCCAAAGATCCAAACGGTGACTAACAAGCATAACAAGTTCACTAAAACGAGTGTTCCCGATGACAAACTGAACAGGAATTTTATCAAAGGAGAATCAGACCTTGCTTGCAATTGCTTGTATGTATGTATGCATGCAAGAAGTAGAATGGACGGGAAGAGTGAGAAATAAGGAAAGAGAAGTAAAACAACAAATTGAGCTATGTTTAAGGGAGGAGAAAAAACGATCTTACTCTGTTTTGTGATATTGTTAATTCAATTTAAAAATATACAGTAATTGGTATCCTTATCGTTCTTATATAACTAATCAGAATTCCATTAGGAGCAATTAATTAGGATTGCGAGTTTGTTTTTTCTTCTTCTTTTTTTTCCTTTCCCTATCAATTAAAGTCAGAAATGAGTACAATTTATTTTTGTACGATTTATGACCCAAACTTGCTAATCGAGTAGCAGGTTACGGCACTGTCACTGATATACGAGTTTTAGTTTTATCTCCTTTTTTGCATATATATTGGCATAAAAGACTAATAATTCATTCCCAGTAGCCGGGATGTACGTTTTTCTACTGTGTTTGCAGCATAAGCACTTTTGAATTACA
>NW_028234436.1:9611636-9614136 GCF_977035675.1 Penaeus japonicus
ACCTAACCTTGCCTAACCTAACCTGACCTATCCTAACCTAACCTAACCGAGCCTAACCGAACCGAACCTAACCTAACCCCTACCCGACACCTCACTAACAGTCTTCTACCTCCAACCTACACCTTACTACCCACCATCCAACCCCAACCACGCTAAACGCTTTCTATCAACCCCCTTCACTCTCCCCCACCACACCCCACCTCAGCCTTCTATCCCCCCCCCCCCCCGCCCTTCTCCCTTTCACCCCTAACCTAACCTACATCCCCACCTGCTTCTTCCCCCTCCCCCTGCCACCCCTACACCCCATCCTTTATCTTCTACCTCCCCATCCCCATCCCCATCCCCATCCTTCTCCTCCCTCTGCCACCTTCCTCTCCCAAGTCTCATCCACCTCCCCCTCCCTCCCCCCACACCTCCCCCCACACCTCCCACCCCCTCCTTCCTTGAGAGACTCGCGGGGCTAAAACTTTGGTCATTCCCCACTCCCTCCGTGTGAGTGTTGGGGAATTTGTGATGAGGGGAGTCGTTAGGAATCGCGAGGGGGGAAGGGGGAGGGGAATGAGGGGATGGGGGTTGGGAGAGGGAGGAGAAGGTGAGATGGGGATCAGGAGGGGGAGGGGAGGGGAGAGGAGAGGGAATAAGGGGATAGGGGGTAGGGAGAAGCAGGAGATGCTGGGATGGGGAGGGGGAGGGGGGAGGTAGGGGAGGGAATGGGGGTATGGGGGGGCGAGGCTGGGAAATTCTCTAAGATGATGGATCGGCGGCTCTTCCGGGGATTCTTGAATTCACACTCGCTTTTGGGGGGATTGTGGTTGGTTGAGTGGTTGGCTGAGTGCTTGGATGAGTGGTTGTCTAAATGGTTAGTTGGGAGATTGGTTGAAATTCATGTACTTAAGTACGTACGATTAGATTGGTAGAACGATATGGAGAGATGAGTTGATTGGTTGAGTGGTTGTTAGATTAGATGGTTGGTTGTTATATTCCGTGAGTGGTTGTTAGATTGGTTGAGTAGGTGGTTGGTTGGGTGTTTGGTTGTTAGGTCGTACGGCTGTCAACTGGTAGCATGTAGGTTGAATGCTTAATCGAGTGATTGTAGGTTGGATGATCGGGTAGTTGGTTACAAATTGAGTCGATTGGTTGCAGTTTGGGATTGACATCGGTAAGCTTTTGGTTGGGTGGTGAGTCGGTTTGGTTGTCGGTTGAGTGGTTGGTCGTCTTTGTGTATGGGGGAGAGTGATATGGAAAGATACGAGTGAAAATGCGTAAGCCCACAATACCAGATATGCAATTAAAATTTCGACATTATTTTTTTCATAAAATTATGTGGTAACAACATGGATGAAATACATAGACAGGTAGGTAGATAAAAATATAGATTGATAAAGATATGAATAGATAAATATTTATAGATAAGTGTATATATACATACATATGTATATGTATGTACACACATACACACACACATACATATATATATATATAAAAATCTTATATATATATATATATATATATATATATATATATAATATATTTATTTATATGTGTGTGTGTGTGTGTGTGTGTGTGTGTGTTTGTCCTTGTGTGTGTGAGTGTAATTGTATGTGTGTTACTACTATATTTAGTTAGATAGATAGATAGATAGATTGATCGAATTTATTGATAGATAGATATATAGGTATAGATATATATTTGTATGTGTCTATATATATATAGAGAGAGAGGGAGATAGATAGATAGATAGATAGATAGTCAGATATAAATATAGATAGATAAATATAGATATAGATATAGATAGATAGATATATAGATAGGTAGATAGATAGACATGATATATATATATATTTATATATTTATATATAATATATAGATAAATATATATATAAATGTATATACTACATATATATATTTATTATATATGTGTGTCTGTCCTCGCTCTCTCCTCTCTCCGTCTCTTCTCTGTCTATATATATATATATAAATATATATATATATATATATATATACGTATCATATATATATTATATATTTATATTTATCCCGTATGTGTACACACAACACACACACACTAAAGATATTTTATACATATAGATAGATAGATAGATAGAAAGATAAATATAAATATAGATAGATTGATAAATATAAAACACACACACACACACACACACACACACCACACATATATTTATTTTTATAGCTATATGTATATTATATATATATTTATATATATATATATATTTATATATAGGTAGTTTGTATTATTATATATATATATTTATTTATTTATTTATATGTATTATATATTTATACTATATCAATATAAATATTTATATTTATATATTATATATATAATATATATATATGTATGTATATAGGCCTATATATATATATATATATATTTATATATCCAATATATATATATATATATGTTTAAATATGTATATATGATATGTATATCTATATATATTTATATATATATATTATAAAATTATATATATATATA
>NW_028234436.1:9621636-9629136 GCF_977035675.1 Penaeus japonicus
CAAACTCTCAAGACACACACAATCACACACATCTCTAACACTCTCTCATACACACACTCACACACACTCACATACATAAATCCACAATAACAACCACTGAAATCACCAACACACAAACGACACCATAATAAATCACAGCTCAAATCTCACTCATCTATCAAACATACTCAATCTAACACTCACTAAATCACAAAATCCCTCAATAACATCCAAACACCCCAATACTACACTCTATACTTATCAAACACACACTATCTCTCGTCTATGTCTTCTCACACACATAGAGAGATTTGTGAGAGTAGATATTATAAGATATATATACCAACTCCACCCAATCACACACTCACCTATCATCTCAATCACACACTCATCACACCAAACACTCTCTCTCTCACTAAATCTCCATCTCTAACACACAAAAGCACTGAATCATCTTACACACAACCTAATTACTCACTCTCTCACCATCACACACACACACACACCACACACACAAGACATCCCTCTACTCACACACACAGACCCACTCACAATCTATCAAACAATGACACTATCTCTCTAACACTCACTCCTAACTCACACCACTACTCTCACACAGCGGACACCACTAGTGTGCGTGTATCACACATCTGCTACTCACACACACACACACACACACACACTCACACACACACACACACACACACTCTACACTCAACAACCCACAGCACAATCCCACACAGACACACAACACACAAACACCTCTCTACACACACACACACACACACCACGACACCCCTCCCTCACAGACTCAATCCTCCCTCCCACCCATTCCTCTCTCACATAAACTAACACACCCACTCTCAGCACACACACACACTCACACACTAGACACACACAACCTCACACTCTCTCTTACGATACACAAAACCCAACTTCCACACACACCAACACACTCACAAAAACAATCAACTCAAAACTAACTCTAAACTACCTATCACACACACACACCCCTCAACTCTCTCAACACTCCACACACACACACACAGCTCAACACACACTCACTCACACAAACAAATCTTACTCATATCACTCACCCACTCCCCACTTAAACTCTCTCTCACTCCATATCTAAATACCTCACAAAAACAAACACACAACCACACACCCACAGACACACTCCACTCTATCCTCTCACTCACTATCTCACACACACACACTCGACTCACATACACACTCCATCAGAAAATCACACACACAATAAAATCATATCTCTAGCTACATCTCCACCACTATATATCCCTATAAACCTATAACATCTCTACATATATAACTAAAATATCATATAAATCTATCTATAATCTATTCACTCACAATATCACACAAACTCTCAAACAAATCAGTCAGTAAAACATCAAACTCCCTCTAACTACCCTATAAACATCTCTACCTCACTACATATATCAATCTAACCATCTATAACCTCAAATATATATCTATACTATCACTCTCATACCTAATATATCTAAATATAAAAAATCTATATTAAAAACACTGATATAATACTATCTAAAAAAATAAGAATAAATTAACAATAACTATAACATATAAACAATAAATACCTATAAATATAAAGATATAACAAAATTTATATATATATATATTTTATATAAAACTCAATCAAAATCTAACATACCTATATATAATCACTCAATCTATCAAAAAATCACTCACAACCTCTCCATCCACAGAATATATCTCACATATATATAACAATCATCTCACACACTAAATATCTATCTATCTATATATCTCTAATATCCATCAATATACAAATCACCACTAACGCCAATTTCACACCCCACACCCCTCCAAACAATAAATCAATTATATATAAATTCTTGCACTCACACTATCTACATAATATCAAACAAAATACTATATTTACACTATATATAACCCAAATCATAAATATAAACATATCTAATGATATATCCAATATATAAAACTAATAAATATATAAGTATTAATATCATCTGATTATATATAATATCACTACTATCTAACTATATCTATAAATATCACTCAATCATATATAAAAGTCCTCTCACTTAAATAAATATAACTCAATATATCTATATATCAATCACTATAGTAGTAAAAAAATTTCAATAAACACAAACACTCTCTCTCACTATAACCAAACTACATAAATACCTAAATAACACAACATCTCTATCATGAATATCTCTCCTATCTATCTATCTCACTATATCAAACTCACATCACTCTACAATAACAACAGACTCTCACACTCCAAAGCTATATGATTCAATCTCTATCTCACTATATCACATATCTAATTTAACTAACACTCTACTCTATCAATATACACCTGAAGTAAACTATGATATATATCAATATATTTAAATCTCGAAATATCTATAAATATATACAATATCTACAAACTAACTCTCAAAACACAGAGATTGGTGTTGGGCGTTGTCACACAAACATCCTCTAAAAATCAACTCACACACACCACTCTCAATCTAACACATAAACAGTCGACAAATTCATACTTTAAACTATACTATCAATATATAACTACCTAACTCACTATCCCCACTAACCCACACAAACAAACACTCAATCTATCTCACTATCACTAACTCATATCTCTCGTCTCTCAAACCCTCGAAATTAACATTACATACTATATCTCTATCCTACCACTAAATCAACAATCAATCTCCTTTGACACTATCACATCCCCATCACTCACTATCCCATCTAACACAGCTAAATCTACTATCAATATCAATCTCATGTCTCACACACCGCAACACAAATACCAACACTTACACTATCACTCAACCTAATATATTACTCATAACTCAATATATCAATAACAAAAAACACACAATAAATATCATATCATAAATTATTTATATATATATACTATCTATAAAAAACATCAAACTCTCATATCTAACATATAAATATAACTATACATAAACAAAACTAATCCTATATATATATAAATACCCAAATATATATGTATATGTGTGTGTGTTTGTGCGTGTGTGTGTGTGTGTATCTATTTATTTATTTATTTATATGTATGTAGATATATACATAAATACATATATATATGTATGTATATGTATATATATATATATATATATATATATATATATATATATATATATATATATATATATATATATATATATAAATACATATAATATATACATATATATATATGTCCCTATGCATCTCTATATATAAATATATATAGATGCATAATTTCCATTATACCTACACACCTAATTAAACTCTACGGTATTTACCTACATTTTTAACTACCTTATCGTCCTCGTCAAGCATCATTGAAAAATGTCTAAAATCAGTATTGAACTACATATGTGATACAGATGATATCCTACCTTCTCTCCTCCAATCTTTCCTTCGTCTCTCTCTCTCTTCTCTCCTTCGCAATCACACAATTGTACAGCAGTTGCACAACTTGCAGCTCAGTCTGATGCCGGAAGTTCCGCGGTCCACGCTTGTTACCATCATTAAGCCTTTCAGTTTCTCATTAAGTGTGTGTGGCGAGTCGATGGTCCTTCTTTTCTAAGACGACAAGGTTTAAGGCTGCGTTTCTTACGGGTTTGTGCCTCTTGAATCCACATCACTCATCAGCAGTTTGTTTTGTCCTTGTTATTTGAGTTTGTTTTTCGTGTGTTTTTTGAGTTGTTGTTTTTTGTTTTTGTTTTTGTTTTGTTTTTTTCTTTATGATAATGATATCTCGTAAAGCGATGTTCAAGAGAGCGATCTTACAGAGGACGTAAACGCACAGATTTTAGTTCATCAGAAAGAAAATAATGAAAACGAGAAGGAAAGGGAAGAAGATTTATATTCTTGTTCTTTCTACGTTTCGAAATATAACTGTTCATCTACTTCTCGCCGTTTATCATTTCTTCACTTATTCGATTATCAAGAAGGATACAAATCATCGTAATGATTGAGAAAAAAAAGAGAGAAAATCGTTCTCAGGGTATTATTTTTGATCGCCCTCCAATTCCTTCCGAAACTCCAGAAAGCCTCGTTTTTTTAAGGAACCGAACCTCTCGGTCGACTTCGAGGGCGAGAAAGAAAGCCAGAGAAGAACAGTATCAACAGCAACAGCCGACAGCGACAGTAGCAACGACGCCAGTTGGTTTCCCGCGAGCGAGGTAGTCAGTCACATGGTATCCGGGCCGACGTGCGTGGAGCTGCGCGGAGCCGGGAACCACACCTCCTGCACCTCCGGGGTCGCGGGCAATACTGACTCGGAGCTCGGCTTCGCGGGATGATCGCCTCTTCGTCGACGCCGCCGCTACGCCACGCCGCGCCGCGCCGCCACACGAAGACTGAAGCCGAGGTTCTTGCTTCTCCGCCGCTGTGCTGCCGCTACGCTACTGTGGCCCTTTACCGCTACTCTCTGCGGCCGTCCTTACCGCTACGGCTTCTCCTTTCCCCCGCCTCTTTGTCGTTACCCATACCCTATACCGCTACTTAACCATTGCCTATATTTCCGTTACCGCTACCCTTTGCCGCTACTCCTCGCCAACACTATCGCTGTTTCACTGTCACTTGTACTCTCCTCTGCTACCGCTTGCTCTTACATCCTTCCTCCTACCACCGCAACTATCTATAATGTTTCCCTCAAAAGAAAGACTATTTAAGCACCATTAATCAACCCTGGCTAACATGCTCTTCAGCTACCATGAACTGTACCCTCATATATGTGCGTGTGTGTGTGTTAAAAATCTAATACACTCATTATCATCATTTTGATATATCATGAGTACGATTCATAACGCTTACATCAACATTTGTAATTATCTTCCTTTCCATCAAGCAACCATAATTTTGAATTTTCTTCGTTTCCATCCTGTCACCCCTACCCCTAAGTCTCGCCAATTACAATCAAATTACCTCAATTTCTTTCCTTTAGCCCCCATTCCATCATGCAACCCCAAAAGTGTCATCCTGTTCATCCCATTTTCCATCTCAACTTTAACCATTCCCTACCATAATATCTACCACCATTCCCATCCTTCAACACTCGTGTCCTTCTCAACTACTACCATTCCCAGTGAAATCCCCGCCATTCCTATCGCCATCCTTCTACCCACATTACCATCTCAACTATCACCATTCCCAACCAAACTACCAATATTTCCATTCTGCAACCTCTATTGCCACCCTACTTGCCACATATATTGCACAGTGAAGTGAGACAAATACCAGACCTGAAAATAAGTCACCATTTTATTACAGCAATTAAAGGCAAGGAAGGAGGGATCTTGTCAGACTTAGATGAGGCGAATGATAGGTGGAAAGAATATACCGGGGAACTCTATGACAGGGAAGGGAAGTCTAAGGAAACTTACTCCATATTTGAATTAGCAGGAAATAAAGACGAGGAAGAAATGAATACGCTCTTAAGCGTGGGAAGGGAAGTACTTGAATGCTATGGTAACAAGGATATCAGAAAGAACAGATGGAATTCCAGTGTAAAAGAAATAGTAATGATAATATGGAAGCTGTGAATAATCTGTGAAGAAATGTATTACATGGATATATGACTAAGATGGTGATACACTCAAAGCTAGGAATACCTTCGTATGCAAGGAGAAAGAAATCGTTGCGTAATTGTATATGTATAGAGGATCGTGCAGAGATTCTCGAAAAAGGAGAGTGGAAGTAAAAGCATGAGTTATGCAAGTGGGGAACAGCTTTTGATCTAGACAGAAGCAGTGGCGAAAGGTGTTATGATTTGTATGAGAGAGATAATCAAAACATGATAATAAGGTGTATGTGCGTCCTGGAATTGCTAAGAGCAGTTAGATTGAAAGGATTAACGAGCATTCATGAGCCTGTACTTAGACCAAGTGCAACGGTTGCAGTAATAGGTGACATATCACAACCATACTTGATTGGCAGAGGAGTGGTTACTGTCACCAGCGCTGTTTTCAATCTATGTAGATAAACTGTTTATACTGGAGAAAAGGTGATTGGTAATTCATAATGGAATAAATCATAAAAATCAGAGACATAGTATAAACGGATGGGGGATTTGCACATGACCAAACAACGTGAGTGACATTAGAATAAGAGTTATAACGAATTATCAGTGCATTGAATGATGTGACAGGTATATATGGCATGGAGATAGATAGCCAGAGAGCAATTATAATACTGTCGTCAGAAAAATGGAGATTGTAAGCTCAT
Organism: Penaeus japonicus; assembly: GCF_977035675.1. Taxonomy (NCBI): domain Eukaryota; kingdom Metazoa; phylum Arthropoda; class Malacostraca; order Decapoda; family Penaeidae; genus Penaeus; species Penaeus japonicus. The sequence continues at coordinate 9,627,898 of NW_028234436.1, forward strand.
TAGGGGGAGACAAAAAATCAAGTAGAAACTTTTATATACATTGGCGTTGTTTTCACGTTATATAAAAAAAGATAAAAGGCAGACGAAAAGGAAATTAAAACAATAATAACCATAGTTAGAAAAAAATATATATTTGGGCAGACACGGGATTTGTTAACGAAGGAAGTAAAACTAGAACTAAAGAAGATTATCATTAAAACACCAGTATACAATTATCTACTCAATGTTGCAAAGACTCGATTTGAGATGTGGCTGTGGAATCAAGTAACGAAAATCAGCTGAATATAACTTAAAGCAATGAAGAGGTAATGCTACTGCATAGAAAAAAGTATATCACTGTAGATATAATCATCAGATGGAAGGAAAAGTAAAGTGATCATTTTCTAAAAAGGAAATGGGTTGTTAGAGAACATTATTGAAAGAGGCCTGACAGGAAAACATTTATAGAGACATGAAAAAAGTCGAATAGAAAACCGGAAAAGAAAACTATCTACGTCTCACTTATCTCTATTTCCATCTTGCTATCACCATATCTATCTTAGCTAGCCTGGTTTTTCAGTTTCCATAAAACTATTCTTACTCTCATCTTGCTACCACCAATTCCATCCTACTATCTTTATTTTCCTCCTATGACCCAAATTTGCAACAATTCCATTTCAAATTATGTCATCCTATCCCTCCTCTCAAACCTTTTTATATCCTGGTACCACTATTTCCATCGTGTACTCCTAGCCACTACAAGAATCATGTTTTTACCACCGTTTCTCAACCTAACAGTACCATTTTCATATCAGCTACCAGCATCAAAATCCTCATACTATTTCATTTTGTCCTGGTACTATGAGCTCTATCTTAACTACTACTGTTTCCACTTCAGTTACTGTCGCTATTATCCTGCAATACCCTTCCAATTACTAATTTGATCCTGCCTACCATAGTTTCCAACCAGACTACCTATCACCACTATGTCAATCTCCATTGACCTCATTTTTATCCCGCCAACACCATTGCCATCTCAGTCTTCATCAGCTTTTCCAATCAATTTACTACCACATCTATCTCAATGACTACCACTGCCAGTTAAACTTCTGCCATTTCCATTTTAATTACCAACATTCCCAACTAAACTATTATCTTTTCCAACAAAACTATCACTATTTCTACCCTTGTTTCCAACCAAACTACTACCATTCCCGATCAATATATTTCTAACCAAACTATCATACTTCCATCTCAACT
>NW_028234436.1:9650970-9663470 GCF_977035675.1 Penaeus japonicus
AATAGGGACACGACAAATGCTAATACGTGGACCCATGACCTGGAACCTACTACCTCATAATGTTAAAGACATCACTAACCTCAATAAATTCAAAACAAAATTAAAAGAACATTTCCTAAATTGTAAGTTGTGACATCGTATCAAACAGATGTATTGTATACTAATTATTTTTGCAACAAATTATATATGTATTAAGAATAACCATTGTAATTTATGGAATAAAGTTTTTGAATTTGAATTTGAATTTGAACTCTCTCTCACGCTCTCGCCTTTCTCTCTCTCTCTCTCTCTCTCTCTCTCTCTCTCTCTCTCTCTCTCTCTCTCTCTCTCTCTCTCTCTCTCTCTCTCTCTCTTTCTCTCTCTCTCTCTCCTATTTTTTTCTCTCCTTTCTCTCTCGCTCTCTTTTCTCTCTCTCTTTCCTTTCTCTCTCTCATCCCCCCCCCCCCCCACACCTCTCTCTCTCGCTCGCTCTCTCCTCTTTCTCTCTCTCTCTCTCTCTCTCTCTTTCTCTCTCCTTTCTCTCTTCTCTCTCTCTCTTCATCAAAGACAGAAACTTGAAGAAAAGTTGCAGACTTAGAAGAGAATCAGCGAAGCGCAGGCTGTGTGGAGAAGGGAGAGACATGGGGCCCTGTTGCATCGGGGAGGAAACGAAGGATGCAAATGATAGCAATGGTGAGGATAATGGATAGATGATGATCAATAGTGATAATGATAATGATGTTAATAATAGTGATGGTCTTTATTGTGGTAATAATGATGATGGTAGCATAATGATGATGATGATGATAATGGCGATAATGATATTAACAATTATTATATCAAGAGCAATGACGATAACAACAACATGAGCAATGATAATGATCATTATAATGATAAAGATGAGGATGATAATAATAGTAATATTTTTAATAAAATTTCCATTATGGTAATAATAATCAATATGATGATGATGATAGTAATAATGATAATGATAATTATAATAAAAATGATAGTAGTATAAATAACATAACAATAAGAATGATAATAATGATAGCATGAAAGTGATAAAAATAATGCTGATTATAATGTTACTGATCACAATGTTAATAAGATATAGATATAACCACAATAATCATAATAATAATACAAACACCAAATAAAAAGCATAAAAGGGTATCAAAATCCATACAACATAACATCTAAAAGGAATCTCTAAGTTATTGGCAAAGTTAAAAGTCAAAGTTTATCAAAGCATAAAAATCCAGATATTGAAGCAGAATTCCATGGGAGAAAAAAAAAATATTTGGTGCCTATTGTATTTGCATCAAGCTTTAAATGCTAATGATGATGATAACAATGATAAGAATAAGGATGAGAATGATAAGGATGATAATGGAAATGATGTTCATGATAAGGATAATCATAATCAAAATAGGGATAATGGTGATGATAATCGTAATAACATGGATAATAAAAATAACATTGGCGACTAATAGTAATGATGATGATAAATATAAGAAGAAGAACAATGATAAGGATAATGATAATGACAAGGATTATACCATGATTATATTTATCATTACTATAAAAATGATTAAAATTATAATGACAATAATATGATAATGACAATTCTGATACTGATTATGATAATGATGTTAATGATGGTAATGAGAATGGTGTTGATGATGATATTAATGATAGTGGCAATGATGAAAATGACGATGTAATAATAATGGTAGTGATGATAATGATGATAATAATGATAACAATAATAACCATGATGATCATAAAAAATATAAAAATGATGATGATAATAATGATGTGATAGTAATATTGATATTAATAATGATAATGATAATGATAACATTCATTATGTTAGTATTAATGGTATTGATAATAATAATGGTGGTAATGATTCGAAATAGAACGATGGTAATAAAAGTAATGCTACAGATGATAATGATAATGATAATTAAGATAATGAAAATTATCATTATAGTAACAAAAACAATAATGATAATGCTAGTGATAATTATCACAATAATGATAATGATAATACTAAAGATAACAATAAATATAATTATTGTTATAATTATTATGACTGTTGTAATTTTCATAATTGTTATTATCATTGTTATTACCATAATCATTATCAACAATACAGAGATAACGAAAATGCTGCTACTGATGATAACAACAATAATAACAATTATGAAAATAGTAATAATGATCCACACACACCAATCAACAATTCATAATGATGATGATGATAACAAATATAAATCATTATTATTGCCGAACCTTCAAATAAAATCACCCAAGTTGCAATAGAAGAAGCAAAGGTCTACCGTATCAATTGATCCACGTTAAAATTGTATCATAAATACAATTGCATTATCTGATTCTGCACGAGCCATCCTCTGCCGTTGCAAAAGAGAGTTGCGAATATCAGACATGTTTGTTTATGAAGAATGGCCATTTGTTTGTTTATTCGTTTCGTCATTTGTTTTTGTTGTTGTTGTTTTTGTTGTTGTTATGTTGTTTTAATTTTGTTGTTGTTTTTTATCATTGTTGTTGTTTGTGTTTTGCTGTTGTTTTTTGTCATTGTTGTTGTTTGTATTTTGTTGTTGTTTTTTGTCATCATGGTCGTTGTTTTTGCCTTATTATTTTTGTTTTGTTGTTGTATTTATCTTCTTGCTATTGCTGTTTTGTTGTTTTTATCTGCGTGTTATTTTGTTGTTGTTGTTTTGTAGTTGTTGATGTTTTTGTTTTGCTGTTGTTAATATAATTTTCATCTTCATCTTTTTCTTCCTCTTGTTATCATCATTATCATCATTTTAACTATTATTATCATTATCATTCTTCTTTTTCTCCGTCTTCTTCGTCTTCTATTTCTTTTTTCTTTATTTTTTTCTTTCTTTTTCTTCTTCTTTCCAGCTCCCATATTTTACATTTACTACAACTATTATTCTTCATATTATTAATGATAATAATATTAGCAATAGTAAGGATGATAATGATAACAACAAAGATAATAAGGATAACAATGATAACGATATCAGTAAAAAAAAAAAAAGAAACAACAATAGTGATAATCATAATAATAACGTTATGATAATAACAGTAATATCAATAATACTAATAAAAAGGATGCTAATTAAAAGAATACTGAAAATTGTAATACTAATCATGATAACAATAATATTGCGTGGGTGTTTATCCCACATTAATCAAAATCTGGTGATTGCGAAAGGGGAATCCAAGTCAATATTATTATATCATAATCCATGTTCTATTCCGATATATGTAGTACAGCGAGCCATGATCTATTCAAATTAGTAAACACTACAATGTGCACACAACAATATGGCAGTATCATGAAGGGGTGTCTGGTGCAGGATTGAAGACCTCTGTCTACTTGTCTCTCTCTCTCTATCTATCGTTTTATCTATCTATCTATCTATCTATCGTTTTATCTATCTATCTGTCTCTTTCTCTCTCTTTCTCTTTCTCTTACTCTCTCTCTCTCTCTCTCTCTCTCTCTCTCTCTCTCTCTCTCTCTCTCTCTCTCTCTCTCTCTCTCTCTCTCTCTCTCTCACTCACTCTCTCTCTCTCCTCTCTCTCTTTCTCTTTCTCTCTCTCTCCCTCTCTCTCTTTTTTTCTCTCTCTCTCCCTCTCTCTCTCTCTCTCTCTCCCCTCTCTCTCTCTCTCTCTTTCTCTCTCTCTCTCTTTCTCTTTCTCTCTCTCTCTCTCTCTCTCTCTCTCTCTCTCTCTCTCTCTCTCTCTCTCTCTCTCTCTCTCTCTCTCTCTCTCTCTCTCTCTCTCTCTCTCTCTCTCTCTGATAGTAATGATAATGACAATCATAATAACAGTGACGACAAAAGTGATAATGATGATAACGATAATAATAATGATAATAGTAATCATAATAATAATGATGATCAATGGCGGCCAGGCTTGTTTTTGTCTGAGTTGACCACAAACAAAATGGCGCCCATTATACCTTAAATACTTGTTACGTTGTTATGATCCAATGTCTTTTTTATATCTAACCATCGTAGATAATGCTGACTGAATTCACACGGTGGTTTAATTGCTAATCTCGCCATATGAAGAAAGACAGACATGATGTTAGTTCGGCGTAGGTTAGCTTTTGTCTTCTAAGAATCAGAATTGAGAAAACCTGTAAAAATATTTATGATATTCCCTTAAAAAGGATTTATTGTGGCAATGACACATATGATGAAATAAACATATGATGAAATGAACTAAGTAAATATAGGTTCTTTGATTTATAACAGTTATCAGCACCTAAGTTTACCTAATTCGCTAAAGCGACTTCAAATCGGTTAAAAATAAAGATTTGTGTGAATAATTTTGTTCCTGCAGGGAAGAGGTCGTTGAAACGTTGCACATGCAATCAAGTATGTCTTTGTTGCTGTCTTTTGGTAATCATTTAACTCGGCATTCGTTCAAACTCAGGAAAATGATGAGCAGTAATATTTTGCATGCGGGGTGCAATGACACCGGTGGCAGCGTAATTATGGGAAATGGTTTGTTCGACAGATTAATTCTCGTACAAGTTATTACCTCTATTTGACAATTTTGTTTGGGCACTTTTCAACGCCCAGAAAAAAAGGCATTAACAACAGATCAATTAGAATTGGTAGAAATAGGAATTTTTTCAGAATGATGATCGTGGTCTATTTCAGAACCTAATTTGTAACTTATAAATTATGGCGTTTTATGTTCCCTTAATCATCTTTAGCGCCTGCAAAGAAAAGCCCCCCCCACCCCCCACCCTCCCTCACTGATGGTGATGATAGTAATATTAGTAATAATAATGATAACAGTAATAATGATAATAATGATAAATGTAAAATTAACGTTGCAAGCTGATACAAAACTTGCAATCATATTCTCCTTTTCAGATACCATTCATTCACTCTTGAAATAGCGCTGCATCTTGCAATTTCGTGCAAATTGATGCTGCATTACTGAAATTAAGCCGTTAAAATCTGATAAAAAACATCATCATCATCATTATCACCATCATCACCATCATCATCATCATCACCACCGCCACCAATATCATCATCACCAGCATCATCATCATCATTATCACCATCATCATCATTATCATCGCCGCCACCACCATCATCATCATCACCACCACCATCACCATCATCACCACCACCATCATCATCATCATCACCGCAACCAATATCATCATCACCACCATCATCATCATCACTATCACCATCATCATCATCATCACCAACCGGCAATACAGTCGCAATGAGGAAGCAAATTAGGTTAGCAATACCGAGTCACCATACAATGCATGTTACAAAAAAATATATGATAACACACCATACTGTTTGCATCATAGATTAAAGAGTTCGAAACATACAGAGCTTCAATTAGTGACTCTTTTTTATCCGTAGATATAGAATTACATGTACTTCGCGACACTGTGTACACTTACATAATCCAGATTACACATATATTCGTGTACCTATTCTTTCCAACATGCAAACACACACATGCATAGACAGATACACACGCATTCTTTTATGTCCATATCAAGACTCAAACACATATATACTCTTTCATGTATATATATACATATAAACACACACACACACACATACATACACATACATACACACACGCGATTCAGTGAAGTGTTGCAAGGCATTTTTATAGATTTTTTGTCGTGGTTCTTAACGACCTGCAGCTGTGTTTTGAAGGAGGATGTAGCCCTGTTTGTCGCATATTGCATTCAATGGAAGTAAAGTGAAGACGGAAAAAAGTAGGAGAAGCGAGAGAGACAGAGGTAGAAATAGGCATATAAATAGATAGACAGCCAGAGGAGAGAGAGAGAGAGAGAGAGAGAAAGAGAGAGAGAGAGAGAGAGAGAGAGAGAGAGAGAGAGAGAGAGAGAGAGAGAGAGAGAGAGAGAGAGAGAGAGAGAGAGAGAGAGAGTGTGTGTGTGTAAAGTGAAGACAGAAGGAATAGAAGAAGCGAAAGAGACATAGCCAGACATACAAATAGATAGACAGCCAGAGGAAAGAGAGAGAGAGAGAGAGAGAGAGAGAGAGAGAGAGAGAGAGAGAGAGAGAGAGAGAGAGAGAGAGAGAGAGAGAGAGAGAGAGAGAGAGAGAGAGAGAGAGAGAGAGAGAGAGAGAGAGAGATTGGGAGAGAGAGAGAGAGAAAGAGAGAGAGAGAGATTGAGAGAGAGAGAGGCGGACAGACAAACAGACAGACAGAATACGAGAGAGAGAGTGTGTACAAAGGATTTCCTGATTATTTAATCATTTAATCACGTGTTAGAATAATTTGCATGATTAGAACAGAATTTAACTGATCGGACAGACCGTCGCAATTATGATTTTTTTTATTTTTTATTTAACCTTTTAATCATAGAAGACAAATAGAACTGTATCTTATGTCGAAAAGCAAAAGAAAAAACTACAATTAGTTAGTTAGCAGATATGCAGGACTACCCTTTCTTTATGTATCCAACCTGTTGATCGTGATGACCTGACATTCATAGTACGTTATATGTCTGTGACAACTGTTGCCACCAACAGCTGGCCGTAATATCTACATCGTTGCATGAAATGTGTTTTAAACGAGTGGGTTCGAAGCGAAAGCGAGTGGCAGGTCTACCCTCTTGTCCTCCTTTTCCAACGCCAATGACAAAGTTCGGAGTTGAAAAAAAAAAAAAAAAAAAAAAAGATCTGGAAATGATGGAGATGTGATTCAATGATCAAGAGAGAGAGAGAGAGAGAGAGAGAGAGAGAGAGAGAGAGAGAGAGAGAGAGAGAGAGAGAGAGAGAGAGAGAGAGAGAGAGAGAGAGAGAAAGAGAGATAAACATGCTTAGTCATCATGATATTTTTTATTATATGATACTTGGAAAAAAAACTTGGAAAAAGATGGATGGAGCGTGAAGATACGGCATTGTCTCTGGGCATCAAAATTCGAATAAAGATCATGAATTTCATGGTCGTGGGGAAGGAATTAATGTGAAAATTTGCAAATATCTGTCGTTAGAATTAATTATAAGATCCTCCTCCTCCTCCTCCTCCTTCTCCTCCCTCTCTCCATTCTTCTTCATCCTCCTACTCCCTCTTTTCCCCCTCCTCTTATTCTTCTTCCCTTTGATGCTCCTCCTCCTCCTCCTCCTCCTCCTCCTCTTCTTCATCCTTCTCTTCCTCCTCCTCCTCTTCTCTCCTCTTCCCCTCCTCATCTCCTTTACTCTTCCCCTCCTCCTCCTACTCCTACTCCCTCCTTTCCTGTTTCTTCCTCCTCCTCCTACTATTCTTCCCTTTGTCCTCCCTCCGCCTCTTCCTCCTTCTCCTCATTACCGTCTCCCTCTCCTCCTCCTCATCCCCCCTCCCCCTTTTCCTTCCTCCTCCTCCTCCTCCTCCCTCATCCCCCCTCCCCCCAACCCACCCCACCCCTTCCTCCTTCTACTCCCTCCTCCCCCCACCCCACCCCCTTCTCCTCCTCCTCCTCCTACTCCCTCCTTCTCCCTCCTCCTCCCTCATCCCCCCTCTCCCAACCCCACCCCACCCCCTCCTCCTCCTCCTCCCTCATAACCCCCTTCCCCCACCCTCTCCTCCTCCTCCTCCTCCCTCATAACCCCCTCCCCCACCCCACCCCTTCCTCCTTCTCCTCCCTCATCGTCCCTCCCTCCACCCCACCTCCTCCTTCTCCTCCTCCTCCTCCGCCTCCTCCATCTCCTCTTCTCCCCTTTCCTGAAGGCGAGCCCTCCTCTCCCCAGGTCCAGTACGTGACTCCGTCTTTCTCACGTGTTAAACGAGGCCCTCGATCATCCTGCCATTGCTAATTCCTCTTGGTCCTCTTGGTCCTCTTGGTCCTCTTAGTCCTCTTAGTCCTCTTGGTCCTCTTGGTCCTCTTAGTCCTCTTGGTCCTCTTGGTCCTCTTAGTCCTCTTGGTCCTCTTGGTCCTCTTGGTCCTCTTGGTCCTCTTGGTCCTCTTGGTCCTCTTGGTCCTCTTGGTCCTCTTGGTTCTCTTGGTCCTCTTGGTCCTCTTGGTTCTCTTGGTCCTCTTGGTCCTCTTGGTCCTCTTGGTCCTCTTGGTCCTCTTGGTCCTCTTGGTCCTCTTGGTCCTCTTGGTCCTCTTGGTCCTCTTGGTCCTCTTGGTCCTCTTGGTCCTCTTGGTCCTCTTAGTCCTCTTGGTCCTCTTGGTCCTCTTGGTCCTCTTGGTCCTCTTGGTCCTCTTGGTCCTCTTGGTCCTCTTGGTCCTCTTAGTCCTCTTGGTCCTCTTGGTCCTCTTAGTCCTCTTGGTCCTCTTGGTCCTCTTGGTTCTCTTGATTCTCTTGGTCCTCTTGGTCCTCTTGGTCCTCTTGGTCCTCTTAGCCCTCTTGGTCCTCTTAGTCCTCTTGATTCTCTTGGTCCTCTTGGTCCTCTTAGTCCTCTTGGTCCTCTTGGTCCTCTTAGTCCTCTTGGTCCTCTTGGTCCTCTTGGTTCTCTTGATTCTCTTGGTTCTCTTGGTCCTCTTGTTCCTCTTGTTCCTCTTGGTCCTCTTGTTCCTCTTGGTCCTCTTGGTCCTCTTAGCCCTCTTGGTCCTCTTGTTCCTCTTGGTCCTCTTGGTCCTCTTGGTTCTCTTGGTCCTCTTGGTCCTCTTGGTCCTCTTGGTCCTCTTGGTCCTCTTAGTCCTCTTGGTCCTCTTGGTCCTCTTAGTCCTCTTGGTTCTCTTGGTCCTCTCGGTCCTCTTGGTCCTCTTGGTTCTCTTGGTCCTCTTGGTCCTCTTGGTCCTCTTAGTCCTCTTAGTCCTCTTGGTCCTCTTGGTCCTCTTAGTCCTCTTGGTCCTCTTGGTCCTCTTGGTCCTCTTGGTCCTCTTGGTCCTCTTGTTCCTCTTGGTCCTCTTGGTCCTCTTAGCCCTCTTGGTCCTCTTGTTCCTCTTGGTCCTCTTGGTCCTCTTGGTCCTCTTGGTCCTCTTGGTCCTCTTGGTCCTCTTGGTCCTCTTGGTCCTCTTGGTCCTCTTGGTCCTCTTGGTCCTCTTGGTCCTCTTGGTCCTCTTGGTCCTCTTGGTCCTCTTAGTCCTCTTGGTCCTCTTGGTCCTCTTAGTCCTCTTGGTTCTCTTGGTCCTCTCGGTCCTCTTGGTCCTCTTGGTTCTCTTGGTCCTCTTGGTCCTCTTGGTCCTCTTAGTCCTCTTAGTCCTCTTGGTCCTCTTGGTCCTCTTAGTCCTCTTGGTCCTCTTGGTCCTCTTGGTCCTCTTGGTCCTCTTGGTCCTCTTGGTCCTCTTGGTCCTCTTAGTCCTCTTGGTCCTCTTGGTCCTCTTGGTCCTCTTGGTTCTCTTGGTCCTCTTGGTCCTCTTGGTCGAAGCCTTTGTCAACCTGTGCGTGTCTGTATGTTTTTTTTTCTTTCTTTTCTTTTCCTTTCTTTAATTTCTTTTTTTCTTTTATTTTTCTCTCTCTCTTTCTCTCACTCTTTATCTCCCTTTCTCTGTTGCTTTCTTATTACTGTCTTCCTTTTTTGTCTTGTTTTATTTTCTATATTATCTTTTTTCTTTTTTTCTGTTTTCTTCATCTGTTTCTTTCTCTTTCCTTTTCTGTTTGTTGTCTGTTTTGTTGTTGTTGTTTTTTTCTTTCTGCCTTTATCTTTTTGCATTATTCTGTCTTTCTATTTCTTCTTCAATCTTTCTCCCCCCCCCCCCTGTTTGTCTCTCAATCTTCTCTCCTCTGTTTTTCTCTGTCTTCTTTTCTGTTTGTTTTATCTTGTCTTCCCTCTTTTCCTCTTCCTCCTCCATCTTCTGTTTTTCTATCTCTCCTCCTCTGTCTTTCCCTGTTTGTCTTCCTCTGACTTCATCTGTATGTCTTTCTTCTTTCCTTCCTTTTGTCTTCCTCAAATAATTTTCCTCTTCCATTCTTCCATGTCTGTCTTCCTCCTCCTTACTCCTACCTTTCTATATTTTACTCTTATTCTCCTCTTTAATTTTTCTTCTTGTATTTTTTCTAGTTTCTGTCTTCCCCATTTTCCTCTAACTCTCTTCCTTTCTCTTTTTCTTCTCTGTCATCCCCCCTCTTCCTCTGCCTCTCTTCCTCTCCCTTTTTTTTTTGTCTTCCTCCCTTTTCCTCTGCCTTTCTTCCTCTCTCTTTCCTTCTCTGCCTTCCTCCCTTTTCCCCTGCCTCTCCTCCCCTTTCTTCTCTTCTCTGTCTTCCTCCATCTTCCCCTGCCTCTCCTCCCCTTTCTTCTCTTCTTTGTCTTCCTCCCTCTTCCTCTGCCTCTCCTCCCCTTTCTTCTCTTCTTTGTCTTCCTCCCTCTTCCTCTGCCTCTCCTCCCCTTTCTTCTCTTCTTTGTCTTCCTCCCTCTTCCTCTGCCCCTCCTCCCCTTTCTTCTCTTCTTTGTCTTCCTCCATCTTGTCTGTCCCTCTCCTCCCCTTTCTTCTCTTCTCTGTCTTCCTCCCTCTTCCCCTGCCTCTCCACCCCTTTCTTTTCTTCTTTGTCTTCCTCTATCTTGTCTGTCCCTCTCACTTCTTCCTTTGTCTTCCTTCACTGAGACGGACTCCGCTTCCTTCGTTCCCCTCAACGACCCCCTTGAGATATAGGCTCCACGAGTGAAACGCTGCAGCAATAAAAAGAAAAAAAAAGGAAAAGGAGGGAGATAGAAAGAGAGAGAGAGGTAGAAAGATGGAGGGAGTGGCCGAAAGATAGATAGAGATAGAGATAGTTAGATAGAGAGAGAGAGAGAGAGAGAGAGAGATGCAGAGAGATGAATAGGTAAGTAGGTATATAGGTCGATAGATAGATAGGTAGATAAATAAACATGATATATATAAGTACAGTTAAATATCAACATTTGGAGTAATTTAGACTTATAAGGTGGAAGCACCAAAAAGGATTATCCTTAGAGTATTATTTTCATTTTTTTAATCATAAAAACACACACACACACATTTGATATCATGGTTTTATTTCATATAATTTTTGTTGTTAATTTAATTATTGTAGCGGTGATGATAATTGTGTATATTTGTTTTAAAGAAGAGCGAGAAGAGGAGAAAAAGTGAGAGAGAGAGAGAGAGAGAGAGAGAGAGAGAGAGAGAGAGAGAGAGAGAGAGAGAGAGAGAGAGAGAGAGAGAGAGAGAGAGAGAGAGAGAGAGAGAGAGAGAGAGAGAGAGAAAAGAAAAAAAAGAGATAAATAAAGAAAAAAAAAGAAAGAGGGAGAGATACTAATTAAAAAAAAGAAAGAGGGAGCGAGACTAGCATAATTACTCATCATACTCTCATCACCATCATCACCACAGTCACCATACCTACCACACTACGCCACCATGACCACAACCCAACACGAATAATCAACGAATGCAATCTCTAAAGTTAAGCCTACCCTAATCCTTTCTAATCTTAGCTAACCCTCCCTAATCTTCCTTAATATACCCTCCCCTCTAATGCCCAAATCGAGACCAAGGGTTGCAAGATTAAGTGTTGAAAATTAAGGGTTAGAAATCAATGTTGAAAAATCACGGGTTTCGTGAAACATAAGGCGACAGTTCCTGATGTGTTTCAGGGGGGTGGGGTTGTGTCTCCTTTGGGGGGGGGTGACCAATGATCTGTGGGGAATAAGGGGAGAGGGGAAGGGAGTGGGAGTGGGAAGGGGGATCAAAGCTCATGATTTAAGGGGAAAAGGGAGAGAAGTGAAGGGGGGGGTGGGGTGTCACAGCTCATGATCTAAGGGGAAAGGGGGGAGAGATGAAGGGGAGAGGGGATCACAGCTCATGATCTAAGGGGAAAAGGGAGAGAGGTGAAGGGGGGAGGGGTTGGATCACAGCTCATGATCTAAGGGGAGAGGGTAAGGGAGGGGGATGGGGATGGGGACTCATGATCCGAGGGGACTTGGTGGAGAGGGAACTCACAGCTCATGATCTGAGGGGAGAGGGGGGAAAGGGAGGGGATGTGAGGGAAGAAGGACGAGGAGACAGACAGCCAAGGAGTTCCGAGGGGAAATTGAAGCCGCCTCTCTTAATCTGAGGGATGAGGGGGTGGAGGGGAAGGAAGGAAGGAATGAGAAAATGGGGAAAAGAAAGGAGAGGAAAGGGAGAGGAGGGCGAGAAAAAGAATGAAGAGAGAAGGAGGAACGAGGGGTTTGGAAGGGTGAAATGAGGGTGAAAAAGAAAGGGAAAGAGAAGAGAAGAGGGGGAAAGTGGGAAGGAGAATAAAGAATAAACGGGAGTAGGAGAAATAAAGGAAAGACCGATCGTAATCTGGAAGACGGGGGAGAGGGGAGAGAGATAGGAAAGGAGGAGAGGGGAAAATGACAAAAGGAAATGGAAAGGGGGAAAGGGGCATAATCTAGAAGAAAGAAAAGAGAAGGAAGCACAGATGATAGGGGGAATGTAAAATACAAATAAATAGATAATAAAAATAAAAATAAAAAACTATTAATTGCTTTCCGATTTTATATCGTTTCTTTCCTCTTTAAATTATTTTTCTTTTCTTTTTTTCCTTCTTCTTCTTTTTCTTTCTTCTATTTTTCCACTGCTACTT
>NW_028234436.1:9673470-9677985 GCF_977035675.1 Penaeus japonicus
ACGACCTCTCCCTCTTGCCCCTCCCTTCCCTCCCTCGGACGACCTCTCCCTCTTGCCCCCCCCTTCCCTCCCTCGGACGACCTCTCCCCCTTGCCCCTCCCTTCCCTCCCTCGGACGACCTCTCCCTCTTGCCCCTCCCTTCCCTCCCTCGGACGACCTCTCCCCCTTGCCCCTCCCTTCCCTCCCTCGGACGACCTCTCCCTCTTGCCCCTCCCTTCCCTCCCTCGAACTACCTCTCCCCCTTGCCCCTCCCTTCCCTCCCTCGAACTACCTCTCCCCCTTGCCCCTCCCTTCCCTCCCTCGAACTACCTCTCCCCCTTGCCCCTCCCTTCCCTCCCTCGAACTACCTCTCCCCCTTGCCCCTCCCTTCCCTCCCTCGAACTACCTCTCCCCCTTGCCCCTCCCTTCCCTCCCTCGGACGACCTCTCCCCCTTGCCCCTCCCTTCCCTCCCTCGAACGACCTCTCCCCCTTGCCCCTCCCTTCCCTCCCTCGGACGACCTCTCCCCCTTGCCCCTCCCTTCCCTCCCTCGAACTACCTCTCCCCCTTGCCCCTCCCTTCCTTCTCTCGAACTACTTCTCCCCCTTGCTCCTCCCTTCCCTCCCTCGGACGACCTCTCCCTCTTGCCCCTCCCTTCCCTCCCTCGGACGACCTCTCCCCCTTGCCCCTCCCTTCCCTCCCTCGGACGACCTCTCCCCCTTGCCCCTCCCTTCCCTCCCTCGGACGACCTCTCCCTCTTGCCCCTCCCTCCTCGACCTCTCCCCCTTGCCCCTCCCTTCCCTCCCTCGGACGACCTCTCCCCCTTGCCCCCCCCTTCCCTCCCTCGGACGACCTCTCCCTCTTGCCCCTCCCTTCCCTCCCTCGGACGACCTCTCCCCCTTGCCCCTCCCTTCCCTCCCTCGGACGACCTCTCCCTCTTGCCCCTCCCTTCCCTCCCTCGGACGACCTCTCCCTCTTGCCCCCCCCCTTCCCTCCCTCGGACGACCTCTCCCTCTTGCCCCCCCCCTTCCCTCCCTCGGACGACCTCTCCCTCTTGCCCCTCCCTTCCCTCCCTCGCCCCTCCCTTGCCCCTCCCTTCCCTCCCTCGGACGACCTCTCCCCCTCCTCCCCCCCTTCCCTCCCTCGGCCGACCTCCCCCCCTTCCCCCCCCCTTCCCTCCCTCGAACTACCTCTCCCCCTTGCCCCTCCCTTCCCTCCCTCGAACTACCTCTCCCCCTTGCCCCTCCCTTCCCTCCCTCGAACTACCTCTCCCCCTTGCCCCTCCCTTCCCTCCCTCGAACTACCTCTCCCCCTTGCCCCTCCCTTCCCTCCCTCGAACTACCTCTCCCCCTTGCCCCTCCCTTCCCTTCCTCGAACTACCTTTCCCCCTTGCCCCTCCCTTCCCTCCCTCGAACTACCTCTCCCCCTTGCCCCTCCCTTCCCTCCCTCGACTTACCCCTCCCCCTTGCCCCTCCCTTCCCTCCCTCGGACGACCTCTCCCTCTTGCCCCTCCCTTCCCTCCCTCCGACGACCTCTCCCCCTTGCCCCCCCCTTCCCTCCCTCGACGACCTCTCCCTTTTGCCCTCCCTTCCCTTCCTCGCACTACCTCTCCCCCTTGCCCCCCCCTTCCCTCCCTCGAACTACCTCTCCCCCTTGCCCCTCCCTTCCCTCCCTCGGACGACCTCTCCCCCTTGCCCCTCCCTTCCCTCCCTCGGACGACCTCTCCCCCTTGCCCCTCCCTTCCCTCCCTCGGACGACCTCTCCCCCTTGCCCCTCCCTTCCCTCCCTCGGACCACCTCTCCCCCTTGCCCCTCCCTTCCCTCCCTCGGACGACCTTTCACCCTTGCCCCTCCCTTCCCTCACTCGGACCACCTCTACCCCTTGACCCTCCCTTCCCTCCCTCGGACGACCTTTCACTCTTGCCCCTCCCTTCCCTCCCTCGGACCACCTCTCCCTCTTTCCCCTCCCTTTCTTCCATCGGACGACCTCTCCCTCTTGCCCCTCCCTTCCCTCCCTCGGACCACCTCTCCCTCTTTCCCCTCCCTTCCCTCCCTCGGACGACCTCTCCCCCTTGCCCCTCCCTTCCCTCCCTCGGACCACCTCTCCCTCTTTCCCCTCCCTTTCTTCCTTCGGACGACCTCTCCCTCTTGCCCCTCCCTTCCCTCCCTCGGACGACCTCTCCCCCTTGCCCCTCCCTTCCCTCCCTCGGACGACCTCTCCCCCTTGCCCCTCCCTTCCCTCCCTCGGACGACCTCTCACCCTGCTCCTCCCTTACTCTACCTTTCTTCTCTGTTCCATTAACACCCTAGTCCTTCTTCCTCTTCCCTTCCTATCTCTTTCCCTTCCTCTATCTTTCCCTCCCTCTCTCCTTCCCTCCCTCTATCTTCACTCCCTCCGCGTCGCTATTCCCATTCACTTCCCTTCTTCTTTCTACTAGCTTCCCTTTGCCCTCCATTATCCCCCTTATCCCTTCCCCGATTCCCCTCCTCCTCTCCCCTTCCATTCCTATTTTCTTCCCTCTCTTTATCCTACCTTCCCCTTCTTTCACAAGCTCTCCCTCTCTATTCCTTTCTCTCCTTTTACCTTTCTGGTCCCTCTCCTTCAACTCTCCTTTCCTCTCACCTTCCCTCCCTTTCTCCTTCCCTTTCTATTCCCTCTATCAACCCCTTTAATTCCCCTCCCTTTCGCTCCATTTACATTCTATCGCTCTCACCCTCCCTCCCTATTCCCCCTCCCCCTTTAACACTCCCTCCTCTCTCTCTCTCTCGCTCTCTCTCTCTCTCTCTCTCTCTCTCTCTCTCTCTCGCTCCCTCTCTCGGTTCAACCCTCTCCTCCTCTCTCTCTCACACTCATCCTTCTCTCAACACGGGCTGCTCACTCTCCCTCGCGTTCTTACTTCTTCTTACTCCCACCCCCGCTCACCTCTCACTCCCTTCGACTCTTCTCTTTTCTTCTACGCTCCCTCCCTTCTATCCTAGCGACTCTCTCTCTCTCTCTCTGCTTCTCTTTCTCACTCCTCTCTCTTTCTTTCTCTCTCTTCTCTCCCTCTCTCTCTCTCTCTCTACGTCTCACTCTCTCTCTCTTCCTTTCTATTCTCTCTCTCCGCTCTCTCTTTCGTTTCCTCGTCTCTCTCTCTCTCTCTCTCCCACGCCCACCTCTCTCTACACTCTCTCTCCTACTCTCTTCTCTCTCTCCTCTCTCTCTCTCCCTCCTCTTCTCTTCTCTCTCTCTACTCTCCTCTCTCTCTCTATCTCACTCTCACCTTCACTCTCTCTCTCTCTCTTCATTCTCTCTCTCTCTCCCCTCCCTCTCCTCCTCTCTCTCCCTCTACCTCTAACTCTCGTACACTCCCCCCTCTCTCACCATCCCCCCCCCTGCTTTCGCTCAATCAATCCCCCCTCTTCACTCTCCCCTCTTACATCTCTCTCTACCCTGTAAACTCCTGGACACTCCCCCTTTATCCCTTACTCTCTCCCTCTCTGTCTCCTCTCCCTCACTCCCCCAGCCAATGCCCCCCTCCGTTCGAACCCATCACCCCACCCCCCCCTCTCTCTCTCTCTCTCGTTCCCTCACTCACGCTACGTTCCCGTCAGAGTAGAGGATGCAGTGACGTTTTCGTCGATATGCAGCATTTCGTTTGCATACCCCGCTGACACCATCCGCTTCGTTCGAAAGGTCAGTCAGGCGTCGTGTTGAAAAAAGGGGAAAAAAGAAAAAGGGGGGAAAAGAGGGAAAATGAGAGAGAGGGGAGAGAGTGAGAGAGAGGACGGGGCGAAGGGAGAGTGAGAGGTAGAGAGAGAGAGAGAGATTGAGAGAGATGGATAGATAGATAGAGAGCGAGAGAGAAAGAGAGAGAGAGAGAGAAATAAAAAAGATAGATAGATAGATAGATAGAGAGAGAGAGAGAGAGAGAGAGAGAGAGAGAGAGAGAGAGAAAATAAGGTACCTAATAAAATTTAAAATCTCTTTATCATTACCCACAAGAATAATGAACTTCTGTCTCGAGCCCCTGAAACGAGTCAGAGAGAGAGAGAGAGAGAGAGAGAGAGAGAGAGAGAGAGAGAGAGAGAGAGAGAGAGAGAGAGAGAGAGAGAGAGAGAGAGAGAGAGAGAGAGAGAGAGAGAGAGAGAGAAGAGACGGGAGAGGGGGAAGGGAGAGAGAGAAACGAATTATTTCGAGGTAGAGAGAAGAGAGAGAGAGACGAGAAGAGAAGAGAGGAATAGAGAGAATCTGAAAGAGAGAGAGAAATGCGAATAATTCAGTAAGAAGAGAAGAGAGAAGAGAAGAGAGAGAGAAGAAAAAAAGATAGAAGAAAGAGAAGAAAAAGAGAAAGAAAAAGCGAGAGAGCGAGAAGGAGAGAAGAGGGAGAGAGAAAGAGAGAAGAGAAGGGGAGGGGATAGAGAGGGAAAAAGGCGAGAACACAAAGAGAGAAACGATATTGGAAGAAAATAAAAAAAAAAAAATAATAGAAAAAAGAGTGTAAATGAATAAAATGAAAGAGAAAAAGAAGAGAACAGAACAAATAAAATAAAATTAA
>NW_028234436.1:9678085-9685585 GCF_977035675.1 Penaeus japonicus
CCTACCCTGCCCTTCGTCCCTATTCCTCTCCCTCTCCTTACACTTCCCCCCCTTTCTACTCCCAGTCTCCCTCCCTCCTACCTCCTACCTCCTCCTCCTCCTCAACTCCTCCTTCCCCTCCCGCCCCCCCCCCTCCCTCCCTCCCAACCCTCCCTCCCTCTCCCCATCCTCTCCCCCCCCCCTACCCAGCCACCCACCCACCGACCCACCCAGCAACAGGTCTGCCAACACCGCTGCCATCCCTCTCTGCCATCACTCCCCTTCCCTCACATCCGGTGTGTTGTTGTCTCTGATAGATTTGTTCCGCCTGATTTATCTCCCGTGGATTCTCAAGATGCTGGTCATCTCTGTGCTCGCTGAGGCTGATGCTGGGAGGGAGGCTGTTGCTTTCTTTGAGGGGGGGCGGGGGGGTTGTTTGTCTGTATGTTTTGTTTTGTTTTATTTGTGTCTAGTTCGTTTGTTTGTGTGTTCTTAGTTGTTTGTTTGTTTGTCGTTTGTTTGTTTGTCTTTTGTTTGTTTGTTTGTATGACTGCTTTTTTGCCTATGTATTTTTGTTTGTTTTTGTTTGTTTGTGTGTGTTTTTTTGTTTCTGAATTTGTTTGTGTTTGTTTTTATGTTTCTGAATTTGTTTGTTTGTTTGTGTCATAGTTTTTTGTTTTCATTTGTTTTGTTTATTTCTTTGTTTTAAACTATTTTTTGCATATTTCTTTGTTTCAATTCTTTTTTGTTTTTGTTTGTTTTGTGTGTGTGTGTCCTTTTTATTGTTGTTGTTGTATTGTTCTTATTTTCCTCTTTTTTTGTTTAAAATTTTTCATTCCCTTTTCTTTTTCATTACTCTTTTTACCTTTGTTTTTTGCATTTTTCTCTTTTTTCAACTTTTTCTCAGGTTTTCCTTTCTTTTTCTATTTCTCTATGTTTTGTGCTATTCTAAGATTGTGATAATGATGTTTATGATAGTGATGATACTACTGGTGATGATGATGATAGAATTAATGATAATGATAATGATAATTCATTATTTTTGTTATTACGCTTATCATCATGACTATGATCTTTATCTTTATCACCATCGTCATTATTATATCAATAATAATGATAGCAAGATAAGACATTATCAATGATAATTAGGATAATAATCATAATTATAATGATAATACAAATTATGATAATCATAATGATAAGAGCAATCAATAACAATATCCAATATATCGGCGTCATAATCAATCTCTGGAAAATAGAATTGGATAACCACAAAATGGTGGATAAACGCATAGTGGAATAATTGAGCCTAATCTCTCCTCTCGCTTCACCCTTTCCTCATCTCTCCCCTTCTAACCTATTACTCCACTCCCCTCCTCTCCCCTCTTCATCCTCTCCCCCTTTCCTCTCCCTCTCTCTTCTCTCCTCTCCACCCTCTTCCCTCTCCTCCCTCTACTCTCTCTCCTCTCCACCCTCTCCCCTCTCTCTTCTCCACCCTCTCTCCTCTCCACCCTCTCCACTCTCCACCCTCTTCCCTCTCTCCTCTCCACCCTCTTCCCTCTCTCCTCTCCACCCTCTTCCCTCTCCCCTCTCCACCTTCTTCCTTTTTCCGTCTCTCCCCACTCCCTCTTTGCTTTCTCTCCTAGCCCCTCACTTACCACTCTCCCTTACCTCTCTTCCTACCCCCCTCCTCTTTCATTATCTTTCCATCCCTCTTTTTTCCTATCCCCTATCTCCACCCACTTCTTTCTTCCCTCATCTCCACCCCCTCTACCCTCTCCCTTCCCCTACCCCTCTACCCCTCCCTTCCCCTACCCCTCCATCCCTCTCTCCTTCCCTACCTCTCTTCCCTCTTTCCTCAACCCCTCCCCTCCCTCCTCCGCCCTCTCCCCTACCCCTCCCACTCTTATCCTCTATCACTGAATCCGGTGTCGATGATTTTACAATGAACGTATTAAATTTTTATACCTATCTGCTTTGCGTATGTGCTTCAGAAGGGGAGAAAGGAAGAGGGAGGAGAGAAGAGGGAAGAGAAGAGGAGTGAGAGAGAGAGGGGGGGAGTAAAGAGAAGAGAGAGAGAGAGAGAGAGAGAGAGAGAGAGAGAGAGAGAGAGAGAGAGAGAGAGAGAGAGAGGGAGGGGGAGAGAGTGAGTTTGAGTTGTGAGAGAGAGAGAGAGAGAGAGAGAGAGAGAGAGAGAGAGAGAGAGAGAGAAGAGAGAAGAGAGGAGAGAAGAGGGTAAAAGAAGGAAGAGAAGAGGGGAGAAGTTGAGAGGAGGAAGGGAGTGAGAGAGGAGAGAAGAGGAGAGAAGAAAAGGGAGAGAGGAAGAAATGAGGAGAAGAGGAGAAGAAGGAGGGGGCGGATTAAGGTAGAGAGAGAGGAAAAGAGAAGAGAGATAGGGAAGGAGAGTGAAAGTATGGGAGAAAAGGCAAAGTGAAGAGGGAGTAGAGTAAAGAAGGAAGGGAGAAAAAATGGAAAGAGGAATAGAGGAGAAGATAAAGAGAGGAAGGGAGGCAGGAGAGAAGAAGATGAGGAGAGAGGAGTAAGGGGAGGGGGGGGGCAGAAGAGGAAGGAGGGAGAGGAGGGGGAAAGGTAGGAGAGTAGGAGGAAGATGAGGAGATGAGGTGACGAAAGGAAGGGAGAGGAGGGGTTGGAGGGAGGGAAGAGGGGAAGGAAAAGGTAGGAGGGAGGGGGTAGGGCAGAGGAGGGAAGGGGGAGGGAGAGGAGGACGGGAGAACAGGAGAGGCTGTGGCAATTTTGCAATAAACGGAAGTTAAGAATTTTATGAGCTAGTATATAGTGGGGAGGCTGGCACTTTTATGGAAATATGCACAAAGTTAAGTGTGTTCACTCCCCTCCTCTTCCTCCCCCTACTCCCTCAATCCCCTCCCCCCCCCTCCGAGTAAAAACCACAAGGCATGCCAAGGACTTCCCCCCCTCCCCCCCACCTGCCCTTTCCCTATACATAAACATACACACACACACATACACACACACACACCACACCACAATATACTACATAGATATATATATATATTTATATATTTATATAATATATATATATATTAATAGAGAATTAATGTATGTATTATTATGTATGTATTATATTGCATATATACATATATATATATATATATTATATATATATAAATATAAAATTGTGGTGTGTGTGTTGGGGGTTTGTGTTTGTTGGTGTGTGTTGTACTATATTATATATATTTATATATATATATTATATATATATAATATATTAATTAATATATATAATTAACAAGAAATAATAATAGATAATAATAGATAAATATATAATAATATAATTATATATTTTATAAATATATATTATATATATACATATATATTACACACACACTTATTATATATACATATAAATATATATATATATTTATAAATATATATAATATATATAATATATATATAAATTTATATAATATATATATTATAATATATATATATATATATATAATATATATATATTTACATATGCTGGTTGTACACCTAAAATACATTTAGGTATGTTTCGTATATATTATTCACACATCTACATCTACCATACAAAACATAAAATTACCCTTCAACACTTACAACTCGATAATAACGCTCTCCCCAGTCAGTGTCACCTTCCCGCTTGTATGACAGCGCCATCGACCCCAATTCCTTTCCTGTCACATCTTGAACCAACTTAAGCCTGTGATAGGAATCGCACTACGGCTATTTCCAGGGCTGGGCTAGTACCGCGGACTCATTGCGGTCAGGAGCGGTCATTAGAGAGCGTAAGTCACACGACCGCAAAGCCTCGGAACTGACTCGAACTCCATGCACGAACCTCGGATATGAGTCGTTTCTCGGTGACTCGTTTTCGGGGCTCGAAGCAGATGGTCGTTGTTCTTGTGCCATTATGAATTGTGTTAGCTAACACTTTTCTCTATTTTCCTTTCTCTTTCTCTCTTTCTTTCTTTCTCTTGCTCTTTCTCTCTCATTCTCTCTCTCTCTCTCTCTCTCTCTCTCTCTCTCTCTCTCTCTCTCTCTCTCTCTCTCTCTCTCTCTCTCTTTCTCTCTCTCTTTATCTATCTATCTATCTATCTATCTATCTATGTCTCTCTCTCTCTCTCTCTCTCTCTCTCTCTCTCTCTCTCTCTCTCTCTCTCTCTCTCTCTCTCTCTCTCTCTCCCGCTATCTCTCCCACTCTCTCATACTTCACACAAAATCCATGCAACCCATTGCATCTATTCGACAAAGTGTAGTGATTGTGTAACAGCAGAATTTAGCCTTGTTAAAGTTTGTTTTTTTTTCTCTCCCATTTTATTTGTTTGTTTTCGCTTGTGGGTTTCATTTTGCCTTTACTTTTATTTGCTACCTTTTTTGCGTGTATGTTTGTAGGTTTCGTTGTGTTTACTTTGTTTACATCCTTTTTGTTTCTTTGTTATTCGGGGTAACGATGAGTTTTATTTTTGTTTTTGTTTGGCTGTTGTTTGGTTGTGTCTCTCTTGTTCTTTTCGTCGTTTTTTTTTCTGTTCTCCCTTTCCTTCATTTTTCATTTGAATTGATTTTTATCCTTCTGTTGTTTTTTATCTGTTTTTCTGTTCTTGTTATGATGTTCTTCGTCCTCTTCTTTTTCATTGTCTTCTTCATGTTTTCCTCTTTCCCTTCTTTTTCTTCTTCTATTTTTTTCCTTTTCCTTATCTTCTTTTTCTTCTGTTTTTAGCTGTTTTTTTTTTCTTTCTTTTCATTTTCACCTATGCATTTTACTTTTAAATCTTCTTCTGGTTTTCTTTTTCTTGTTCTTTTTCTATTGTTGTATCTTTATTTTCCTCTTCCAGCTCCTCTTACTGATTCTTTTCTTCCTCCTCTTTATCTTCCTCCTCCTCCTTCTCTTCTTTTCTATGTTTTGTTTTTCTTCCCGTGTTCTTACCATTTATCCTTCTCTTGTTCTTCTCTTTGTTCCTCTTCTTGTTGTTCTGTGTGAGTACTATTTTTTCCTCTTGGGATATCCTTCGTCTTCCTCTTCTCTCCTGTTCTCTTAGTTCTTTTGAGTGTTTTTTTCTTTTTTTTCCTTCTCTTTCGATGTTCTTTTTCTTCCTCTTGTTCTTCTGATATTTCTTCCCATCTCTTGTGACCTCGATGATATTCTTCTTGTTTTTGATGTTCTTCTGTTCTTCGTAATTCCAATATGTTCCTCTTTCTCCGTGTTCTTCCCTCTCTCTTTTCCTTCACGATTCTCACCCTTGAAACGTGAACCAATTTGGCATTATTTTCCCTCCGCTATGAAGATTTCTTTTTCTAAAAGAAAGGAATGCGAATTTATGTTGTTGTTTTTCATAGCATTGAATTATATTTTTGTTGTTGTTGTTGTTGTTAGACTATGGCCCGAAAAAAAATCTTATTATTGATGTCTAAGAATCATATGCATACATATGCATATGCATGCATATATATGTATATATAAGGATAAGGATAAGCCAGATTTGCGGAACAGTTGCTACGCCGGGCTTGTATGCACTGAGGCGAGCCCGCCTGTGTCAGCGTGTGCCGACTCGTGAGAGAATGTGCCAACGAGTGTTGACTCGATCTGAGCTTGGTCCTTATCCAACGCAGTGCCCAGCTACGTCAGTAACCGCCAGGTGACAGTGGAAGCTCACGAGCTTGGGCGGGGCTCGATCTGCTGACCACGGGGATGTGAAGTCGACACGCTACCAATGAGCTAACCAGACGGCTGTGTGTGTGTGTATATTATAGATATTTAAGATTATAGTTATATGTTTATATCTAGTTAGAATATATATATATATTTATATTAGATATATATAGAGTTTATATATAATTGGTTTTTATATTATACATACTTAAACATATACTTTTATTTGTATATTTATATTATATATATATATATATAATATATATATTTATATATAATATTTAATATATATAATATATATTTTATATATATTTTATATATATATATTTATTTATTTAGATATACAATTTTTATTTATATTTAGTGGTTTGTATGTAACACACTCAACACGAACGCATCTAACATCGGCACACCACAATAACACTAAAATAAATCATCCTACACACTCTAACATACTATATCAACATTGTGATTGTGTTTATATAGATATATATATATTTATATATATATATATTATTTATATATATATTTATTTATTTTTATATTTTACATATATATTTATATATATATATATATATATAGATATATATATATATTTGTATAGTATATATAATAAATATTTATATATATATATATAATATTGTTATTTTTATATATATATATATTTAATAATAGGTGTGTGTGTGTGGGTGTGTGGGTGGTGTGGGTGGGGGTGTGTGGGTGGGGTGTGAGTGTTGTGCGTGCGTGTGTGTGTGTACTTAAAACATATATATATATATTTATATATATATATATATATATATATATTATATATTTATAGATATAAATATATTTATAGATATTATTTTATATATATATATCTATATTATGTAATGTATTATATATATATATATATATATATTATATATAATATATATATATATATATTACATATATATAGATATATTTGTATATGTTTATGTATGTATATATATATATACAAATATATATATTTTATATATATATATTTTATATATATAATTATATAGATTTATATATATTTATAATATATATATATATATTATTTTTTTTATATATTTCTATATATATTTATACTATATATATATACATTTATATGTATATGTATGTATATATATATCTATTATATATTTATATATATATAGTATATATTATATATATATACAAATCAATATAAATATATATATAATTATATATATAAAATATATATATATATAATATATATTTATATATATATATTATATTATATATATATATTTATATTTGTATGCATGTTTATATATAATATATGTATTATATATACTATATTATATATATTTATATTTATATATATTTATATATATTATATATATTGTATGATGTATATATATTTATATATAGATATATATATATATATCTATATAATATATATATATGTATGCATGTATATACATATATATATATATATATTATATATATATATATATCTATATATATATATATATATATATATGTATATATATATATATACATATATATATGCAAATATATATATATATATATATATATATATATATATATATATATATATATAAGTGTATGCATACATATAGGTGTGTGTATGTGTGTATGTGTGTGTGTGTCTGTGTGCATATTGTATTTGCGTGTGTTCTGAACTTAGAAATAAAAGTAAAACCAGACACAAAAAAAAAACAATAAAAATCATCGTGGAGAAAAAGACAAAGAAAAACACATCAGAAAAAAGGACAGAATTTTGATATATTTCTAGTACCATCGAAAAAATACGAAAAAATAACCTAACGAGAAGAAAAAAACGAGAGAGAGATATATCACACAAAAAAAGAGAGAAAGAG
>NW_028234436.1:9690585-9691977 GCF_977035675.1 Penaeus japonicus
GAGAGAGAGGAGAGAAAGGAGAGAGAGTGAGAGAAGGGGGGGGGGGGATAGAGAGGAGAGAGAGAGGGAGATGAGGAGGGAAGAAACGAAGAGCGGGTGAGAGAGGAGAGGAGGGAGAGGAGAGAGAGATAGGCGAGGGAGAGGGGAGAGAGAAGAGATAGGAGAGAGGAGAGAGCGGAGGAGAGAGAGAGAGGAGAGATGGAGAGAGAGTGAGCAGAGGAAGGGAGACGAGAGAGAGAGAGAAATTGATAGAGAGAGAGAAAGAGATGGATAGATAGATGAGAAGACGTATACACAGATATATTCTGTGGTGCATGAACCCTGCATTATGATCAGCCCTTAGATATGTTTTGCCCTCACGTGACCACGCTGAAGATAAGAGGTACAAGGATAAACCCTCGGACCCATAGTCTTCTTATCTGACCTCATCTGACCTTAAACAAGCATCTCTATCTAAACTTTTGCTGATCTCTATCAAAGGTCCCTTTCAGTGTCCTGCCTTTGGTCATTTAATGTATTTGTCAAATGTATGCTCATACATTAGATTCCTATGTATTTGTTAAGAAAAGTTGTATTATCTTACATATGCATATTCAATTATACACACACACACATACACATGCGTACAAACACATACACACATATGCACATTTGTGTGTGTGTGTGTGTGTAAGTGTGTGTTGTTAATATATATATATATATATTTATATATATATATATATTATATATATATATATATATTTATGTGTTGAATGTGTGTGTGTGTGTGTGGTGTTGTGTGTTGTGTGTGTGTGTGTGTTTGATGTGTGTGTGTGTGGTGTGTGGTGAGTGTGTGTGTGCTGTTTGTGTCTGTGTTCGTGTCTGTGTGTGTGTGTGTGTGTTTGTGTGCAGGTGTTTGTGTGTATGTGGTGTGTATTATGAATATATGCGCGTGTGGTGTGTGTGTGTGTTGTATTATGTATTTATGCATATATATATATTATATATATATATATATATATATTATATAGATATATATTTATATATAGAATATATATATATATATATAATATATATATATATTATATATATATATATATTTTTATATATAAATATATATATGTATGTATGTTTTATATTATATATATATATATATATATATATATATATATTATATTATATATATAATGTATGTTTGTTTCTATTATAAATTTATATTTATATCTATATATATATATATATATATATATATATGTATGTATGTATGTGTGTGTGTGTGTGTGCATAGGCTTATTCATGTACCTATTTGCCTATATCTTCACCCGTTATCCCAGCTGATAAACTTTAACCGAGGTCGTCTATTTGCAGCACCAAAGTTCAGTGTGAAACAATTATGAGCTGAAGTGCGTTGGT
>NW_028234436.1:9692077-9699577 GCF_977035675.1 Penaeus japonicus
TCTATCTATCTATCTATCTACCTATATATATATATATATATATATATATATATATATCTGTCTATCTATCTATCTATCTATCTATCCATCTTTCTCTCTCAACCTTCACCCCTATTCCTCACACCCCAAAAAACACACACACATCGAAAGATATCAATGGAGGAAATTTTTGTTTTTTTTTTTAAAGTTTTCACCTTCGATTAGAGGAAAAAATGCTGGGGAGAGGAAAGAAAGGGGAGAATGGGGGAGAAGAAACGGGCAAGAATGGGAATGAGGGATGGGTGGTTGGAGGGAGCAAGAGGGAGTAGCAAGGGGAGGGAGGTGTAGGTGTGGGAGGAAGGAAGGTGAGGGGAAGGAAAGAGGGGAAGGGGTTTTTTTTTTTTTTTGGGGTTTAGAAAGGATAAAGGGAAAGGGGGGAAGGGACAACACGAGAATGATAGTGGTTGAGGAAGTGGGAAGGACAATGAAAATGACTAGGAGGGGGGATAGGGGGGCGAGTGACAGATAGGACTAATGAAAATGATTAGAAATTATTTTTTTTTTTTTTTTTATTAGGATTAGAAGAAAAAAGGGGATATTGGCAGTGACAGAGAAAGAAGGAAGCACTATGAAAATGACAGTAGCAGATAATAATAATAATGATAATGGAGAGGATAGTTAACCTGGAAATGACATGAAAGTGAAATCTGAAATTAAAGATTAGGGAATAAAGAACGTTTAAAAGCAAAGAGAAGAGAAAGTAGAATAAGAAGAGAATGGAAGGGATAGTAAAATGAGAAGAGAAAGTAAAACAAAGACGTGAAAGCATAAATATAAGTATCAAATACATGGATTTACAACCCATTTTCTATGGATGGCAGAGCTGGCAAAGAATTCTGTTTCCGGTTTCCCACCAAAATCAGTTGGAACCATTGCAGTTATCAAATAAACTATCAATTTTCACTACAATAGGTCAGTATTTTTTTTGTGTGTGTTTGTGTGTATATCCCTACTGACAACCAGGATATCCAACCAATAAATCAAAAATTAACTGACCAAGAACACAACCAGTGACTCACCCAGATAAAAACTTAACCAATTCAACAACCAAGACCTCAATCGATCAATAACACAACCAACTGACCAAGAACTCAACCAGTTAACCGATCAATAAGTCAATCAGTTAAACAACCAATGACTCAACCAATTAAGCAACCATGAACTCAACCAAATTAACCAACCAAGAATTCATCCAATCAACCAAAATCTCAATCAATCAGAACTCAACCAGTTAACCGATCAATAAGTAAATCACTTAAACAAGCAATTAACCAACCAGGAATACAACCAATAAACTAAAATATCACCCAATTAACCAAAATCTCAACCAATTAACCAAAATCTCACCCAATTAACCAAAATCTCACCCAATTAACCAAAATCTCACCCAATTAACCAAAATCTCAACCAATTAACCAAAATCTCAACCAATTAACCAATCAGGAACTTAAACAATAAACCAAGACTACGACCAAACTAACAAATCAGGGACTTAACCAATTAACCGAGAACTCAACCAGATCAACCAACCAATAAACGCAGCCGATAACATCCTATCCCCCCTCCCTCATCCCTCCCCCTCTCCCCCTTTAGTCTCAGGTAATAAAAAGATAAAAAATCAAAAGCTAAGCGTAAGAAAAACGTGAGAAGTGAGAAGGGAAAGAAGGGGAAATAGAAGAGGAGGGGAAAAAAAGGGAAAAAAAAAAAGAAAAAAAACAGGAAGAAGGGGAAAAAAAAAAATGTGGGAAAAACAGTAACAGGAGTTATGAAGTATGTGTTATTAGTTAGTCCTTTTTCCCCTTTCCTTCGATGAGGAAAAGTTACTGTCTGTGTCGATATTTAAAGATCTTTGAAGGACATGAGGAAAAATGGATGGAAGAGGATGAAGAAGCAATAGAAGGAAGGTGGAAGAGGAGGAGTAGGATAAAGATGGAATATCACAAAGAAAAATAAATGATGGTTATGAGGAAGAGGAGGCGGAAGAAGTAAGAAGAATATGATGGTAATGAGAAGAAGGAGGAGGAAAAAGAAGAATAAGAAGAAAACGGAAGAAGAGAAAGAAGCCGAAGCAAGAGGAAAAAGAATAAAAAGTTTTGGAAAGACAAACTGAAAGCAATCTAATGAGGGAGAAAAGCAAATGCGAGTGCAACAAGTATCAGTTCTTGGAAGTATGTGAATGAAGAGAAATTTAACGACTATGGGCCGAGTTGAATTACCCGCTCCCTCTCTCTCTCTCTCTCTCTCTCTCTCTCTCTCTCTCTCTCTCTCTCTCTCTCTCTCTCTCTCTCTCTCTCTCTCTCTCTCTCTCTCTCTCTCTCTCTCTCTCTCTCTCTCTCTCTCTTCTCTCTTCTCTTCTCTCTCTCTCTCTCTCTCTCTCTCTCCTCTCTCTCTCTCTCTCTCTCTCTCTCTCTCTCTCTCTCTCTCTCGCTCTCTCTCTCTCTCTCTCTCTCTCTCTCTCTCTCTCTCTCTCTCCATCTCTCTCTCTCTCTCTCTCTCTCTCTCTCTCTCTCTCTCTCTCTCTCTCTCTCTCTCTCACACCATATATTTCAAGTATGTAATCATGTGACCTCAGGTGGTCACATGGGTGGTAATCCATACTGTTATATCGTTCTCCTGATATGTAAACATTTAACTGTGTATGCTTGTGATAGACACGTCTTTTGTTCTGTATATATTTCAACATGTTGACATAGCTGTAAGGTATTGTACAATATATGTGAGCCCAAAGAGGGACTAAGATTGGGGTGAGGATACCTATGTTACCTCATCCTTTTGAGATGTACGTAATCATTTGTCTCAATAAACTCGTCAAAGTCAAAGTCAAAGTCTCTCTCTCTTTCTGTCATTCTCTCTTTCTCTCTCTCTTTGTCTCTCTCTCTCTCGCCTTTTCTCTCAGTTTCTCTCTCTCTCTCTCTCTCTCTCTCTCTCTCTCTCTCTCTCTCTCTCTCTCTCTCTCTCTCTCTCTCTCTCTCTCTCTCTCTCTCTTTCTTTCTATCTCTCTTTCCCTCCCTCTCTCCCTCCCTCTCTCTTTCCCTCCCTCTCTCCCTCTATCTTTCTCTCTTTCCCTCTCTTCCTCTCTCCTTCCCTGTCTCTTTCCCTCCCTCTCTCATTCATTTTTCCCTCTCTCCCTCTTTCTTTCTCTCTTTCACTCTCTCCCTCTCTTCTTCCTTTCCCCTCTCCTTCTCTCTCTCTTTCCTTCTCTCTCTCTCTTTCCCTCCCTCCTTCCCTCCCTAACTCTCCCACTCTCCTTCCCTCCCTCTCTTTCTCCTTCCCTCTCTTTCTCTCACTCTCTCTCTACTCTCCTACCCTCCCTCTTTTCCTCCCTCTCTTTCTCCTTCCCTCTCTTTCTCTCCCTCTCTCTCCCTCTCTCCTTCCCTCCTTGTTTCCCACCCTCTCATTCTCTTTCCCTCCCTCTTTCCCTCCCTCTCTATCTCCTTCCCTCCCTCTCTCTGTCTCTCTTTCCCTCCCTCTCTCTGCCCCTCTTTCCCTCCTCTCCCTCTCTCTGTCCCTTTTTCCCTCCCTCTACCCCTCCCTCTCTCCCTCTCTCTACTCCTCTTTCCCTCCCTCTTTCTCTCTCTCTCCTTCCCTCCCTCTTTAATTCCCTCTCTCTCTCCTTCCCTCCCTCTTTAATTCCCTCTCTCTCTCCCTTTTACACTCCCTCTCTCTGTCCCTCTTACACTCCCTCTTTCCCTCTCTATTTCCCTCCCTCTACCCCTCTCTATGTCCTTCTTAACCTCCCTGTCTCCTAATCACCGTCAATCACGACTAATTCCCTTCTTCTTTCATGGTTCTGAATTCCTTCATTCTATTGCCTCTTCATCTTCATTCTCGGGGAAATAAAAACGAAGATATAGAGAGAAAAATGATAGACCAATATGAAAAAAAAAATGAGAGAGCAAGAATGGAGAGGTAGAGAGAGAGAGAGAAAAGAGAGATCAGTGTGAAAAAGAGAGAGATAGATAGAGAGAGAGAGAGAGAGAGAGAGAGAGAGAGAGAGAGAGAGCGAGAGAGCGAGAGAGCGAGAGAGCGAGAGAGCGAGAGAGCGAGAGAGAGAGAGAGAGAGAGAGAGAGAGAGAGAGAGAGAGAGAGAGAGAGAGAGAGAGAAAAGAGAGATCAATATGAAAGAGAGAGAGAGACAGAGAAAGAGAGTGTGGGAGGGAGGGAGAGAGAGATATATAAAGAGAACGAGAGAAAAATAAGAAGAAGGCTAAAGAAACGAGCGAGAGTGGGTGACATATTCAAGTGCCACATAAGTTACCTATCTTAAACTCCACTAATGCATTTCCGACCTCGATCTTTGAACACGGAGTCCCACTTGATTATATTTGTCTAAGTTGAGGTTGACGAGAACCTTGGATGAAGGAAGCAGCGAGGGGGGGAGGCGGATGGGGATGGGGAGAGGGGAGGAGGGAGGCTCTGATAAAGAGAGATAGTTATGGGGAAGGAAAGGGCAAAGATGGGAAAGAGGGGGAAACTCGGTGTGTTTGTGTGATTGTGTTTGTGAATGTGTGTTTGTTTGTTTGTTTTTCTCTTTTTCCCTCTTTCTATCTTTCTTTACCCCTCTCTCTCTCTCTCTCTCTCTCTCTCTCTCTCTCTCTCTCTCTCTCTCTCTCTCTCTCTCTCTCTCTCTCTCTCTCTCTCTCTCTCTCTCTCTCTCTCTCTCTCTCTGTCAATCTCTCTCTCTCTCTCTACCTGTCTCTCTCTCTCTCTGTCAATCTCTCTCTCTCTCTACCTGTCTCTCTCTCTCTCTGTCAATCTCTCTCTCTCTCTACCTGTCTCTCCCTCTCTCTATCTGTCTGTCTGTCTTTCTGTCAATCTCTCTCTCTCTCTCTCTCTCTCTCTCTCTCTCTCTCTCTATCTATCTATCTATCTATCTATCTATCTATCTATCTATCTATCTTTCTATATATCTATCTGTCTGTCTGTCCGCCTGCCCTATTTCTCTCCTAAATTCCTTCTGTGAAAATTAAAATCTAACCAACACCTCTAGTCCTACCATAGCCCCTCCCTATCCCTCATCCCACCCCCTTACCCCCAACCTGAAAAAAAGATCAAGAACGCCCCTTCTTTCTTAAATACTTCAAGATCAACTCCAGTCCTAGGCTCAAAAGTTTAAAAAAAAAGTTCTCAAAAAAAAAATTTAAAAGTTCTATATCGCAGGAACTTCAAGAATCCGGCAGATCGGAAAGTACTCGAACTCAAACATTCCGACCAAGACAAACAGGGAGAGAGGGTCACTCACAGGCAAGTGCTTCTTGGCAATCACAGCTGGGAAAGGAGGGAGGGGGGAGGGGGGAGGGGAGGGAGAGGGTGGAGAAGGGGTAGGGGGGAGAAGAGATGGGGTAGGGGGGAGAGGAGAAGGGGAGGGAGGGATGTAGGGAGGGAGAGGGGGGAGAGGAGAAAGGGAGGAGAGGGGGAGGATGATGGTGAGAAATGAGAAGGGGTGGGAATGATGGTGAGGAGAGGGGGGATAAGGGTGGGGGGGAGATCTGGATGGTGGTAAGAAGAGGAAGGGGGGAAGGGGGGTGAGGATGATAGGATGATGGTGAGAGGGTGGATGGGGATGAAGGTATGGAGAAAGGGTGGGGGGAAAGGGATAAGGATAAGGGAGGGGAAGAGGGGGGATGGTTGGGAGGGTGTGAGGGGGAGGTAGGGAGGATAAGGGGATGAGGGTGATATAGAAGGGCATATGAGGAGGAGGGGTGGACGATGACGAGGAAGAAGAGGAAGAGAAGGTGACGATGAATTAGGTAGAGGAAGAAAGGGTCGAAGATGCGGAGAAGGGAGGAAAGGATGAGAGGAAGGAGGAAGAGGAATGGGAGCAGGAGGCGGAGGAAGAGGAAGAGGGGGAGAAGAAGGAGAAGGAATAAGCGGACGAGAAGAAAAAGAAAGAGGAATACATAGGAGCAGCATGAGCGAGAGATATATAGAGCGAGAGCAAGAGAGAGAGAGAGAAAGAGAAAGCGAGACAGGGACAGATAGACAGAGAAACGGAAAGAGAAAGAGAACGAAAGAGAGCAAGAGAGAGAGAGAATGGGGGTAGAGGACAGGCGATGGGGGGGGGGGGTAAGCAGAAGCAGGTGCCACATAAGTTCCCCATCTTTAACTCCACTAATGGATTTCCGCAGCCTATCTTTGAACGGGCGGTTCCTCTTGATTATATTTGTCTGACTTGAGGTGGCCGAGGAGGAGGAGGAGGAGGAGGAGGTGAAGGATGGAGGACAGGGAAGAAAAGCGCATGGAAGAAGGCGAAGGAAAGGAAAGAATGGAGGACGTAGAGGAAGGAAAGAAGGGTGGAGGACAGGGATGAAGGGATAGGAAGAAAGGAAGGTAGGATGGAGGATGTAGGAGGAGGAGGAGGAAGGATGGAGGACATATCTAATTGTGTACTTTTGCACGTATCTCCACGCGACAGCGCAGAATAAAGAATGAAAGTGGAACAATACAACAGAAGAGAGAGAGAAAATAATCAGACGGAGAAAAGAAAATGTCAAACGAAAAAGAAATGCATGAATGGCAATAAAGGTCAAGTGTTACATAAGCTATCCATCTTAGACTCCACTAATGGATTTCCTCTGCTGATGTTCGAGTACGAATGTCACACTTGATCGTCTGCAAGGAAGTCTGGGAAAAGCACACGACGGAAGTTATATGGAAGAGAAAATAGATTGGGTTAGAGAAGAGAATCAAAAGGCTGGGAGACTGAAAGATAGAAAGAAGGAATTTAGGATGTTGGGGCAGAGGAGGAGGAGGAAAGAGAGAGAGAGAGAGAGAGAGAGAGAGAGAGAGAGAGAGAGAGAGAGAGAGAGAGAGAGAGAGAGAGAGGGAATGTTTTTCTTCTTCATTATTATGTCGTTATAATTACTCCCGTTCTATTACTACACATCGTAATCATTACAGCTTATCTACACAGAGCTGACATACATATATGCATCTTTATGTTTATATGTGAGTGCGCGTTTGTGTGTGTGTGTGTGTGCGTGCGTGTGTGTGTGTGTGTATGTATATATATATATATATATATATATATATATATATATAATATATATATATATATATATATTATATATATATACATATATTATATATATGTATATATATATATATATATATATATATATATATATATATATATATATATATATATATATATATATATATATACATATATATATATATAAAGAGAGAGAGAGAGAGAGAGAGAGAGAGAGAGAGAGAGGGGGGGGGGGAAGGCGAGAGAGAGAGAGAGCGAATATACACATACTATTACAGATTATCTAACATAACTTTCAATAATTATTTCAATAATCATCGTTATTGTCTTTATGTTGTTTGGTTTACATACGAAAGATTTAATTATCTGATTAATTATAATTTTTAATGAATAGAATACCATTGAACTAACTATTAATGAAATTATAGTGTCCACTTAGCATAGGTCTGGTCTTATATCTATGGAAC
>NW_028234436.1:9709577-9712077 GCF_977035675.1 Penaeus japonicus
AAGCTATGGCGGTAGAAGGAGATGGAGGAGGAGGAAGATGAGAGATCAGAGGCAAGAGGAAGAATGGAGGAAGAAGGGAGAGGAATGGAAGAGAGGGATGGAGAAGGGGATGGAAGACAGGGGAGAGGCAGAGGTTAGGGGTGGAGGAAAAGGATAGAGGAGGGAGAGGGGAGGAGGGGAGAACGAGAGATATAGGGAAGATGGGGGAGGAGGAGGAGTGGGTGGAGATAAAGAAAGAGGAAAAAAAGGAGGTAGACGAAAAAAAGAAGAAGAAAAAGAGGACGACGAAAAGGAAGGAGAGGGAAAAGAAATTCGAGGGGGGAAGAGGAGGAAAAAGAGGGGAAAGGGAAAAGGAATAGGTAAAGGGAGGAGGAAAATTTGAGGGGAGGGGATGGGGGAGGAAGAGGGAGAATAAGTGTAGAGTAAGATGAGAGAGAGGAGGGGAAGGAGTAAAAGGAAGAATTAAGAAAAATACGAGTCTTGCAGAGCAGTAGGAAGAGGAAGGGGAAAGGAGGAGGAGAAAAAAAAAGAAGAGTAAAAAAGGGAAAGAGGAGGAGGAGGGGAGGAAAGGGAAAAAGAGGAAGAGGAGGAGGTGAGGGAGGGGAAGAGAAAAGGAGAGGAAGGGGGAAAGGAAGAGGAGGAGGGGAGGAAGGGGAAAAGGAGGAAGAGAAGGAGTTGAAGGAGGGGAAGAAAAAATATGAGGAAGAGGGGAGGGATGTTGGAATAGAAGGAGGAGAAGGAGGAAGACGTAGAAAAGAAAAAGATGAAGAAAAGAAAGAAGAAGAGAGAGGATGGGGTAAAGGTAAGGAAAAAGGAGAAAGATGAAGGGAAGGAGGGGAGCGAAGGAGAGGAGTAGGAAAGAGGGAGAGGAAAAAAAGGGGGGGTGAGGGGAGTCCTTGGATGAGTAGGATTTTGGTTCCATTTCAGGAGTTTGTTTACCTTTGATCGCACTGTGCTAATGCGAATTCCACCATCGGGAGAAGGAGGAGGAGTGAGTGGACGTAGGGGAGGGGGGGGGGGGGAAGAGGGGTTAAAGAATGGAGTGGAGAGAACTGGGTGAGTGGGTAAAGGAGGGGTGAAAGGAGAGGCTGGGGGGTGAAGGGGGGTAGAAGATGGGAAAGGGAGAGGAAAGGGGGTGAGGGGGGGCAAAGGGAGGGGTGTTGGGGAGGGATGAAAGAGGTGGGGGTGGGGGAGGGTGAAGGGGGGTAGAAGATGGGAAAGGGAGAGGAAAGGGGGTGATGGGGGTAAAGGGAGGGGTGTTGGGGAAGGATGAAAGAGGTGGGGGTGGGAGGGGTGAAGGGGGGTAGAAGATGGGAAAGGGAGAGGAAAGGGGGTGAGGGGGGGCAAAGGGGAGGGATGAAAGGGGCGAAAATTGGAGTGAAGGGGAAGGGGGGCGAAAGAATCGAGAGGGGAATGAAAGGAGTTTTGAAGGGGGATAAAAAGGAAGGTAAAAAAGAGGGAGTAAGGGGGATAAAAAGGAAGGTAAAAAGGAGGGAGGATGGGGGATGAAAGGGAGGGCTGAAGGAGGGCGTAAGAAGGGAGGTGGAGAGGAGGTGAAGGGGGACAAAGGATAATAGGATAAAGGGGTTAACTTATACTTTAATGAAAATTGTAAGAAGAAGCTGGAGAAGGAGAAGGAGGAAGAAGACTGAGAAGGAGACGAAAGAGAGGGAGGGAAGCAGAAGGAAGAAATGTTTTCAAAAAGGCGAAAAAAAGCGAATGGGAGGATAGAGGGAGTGAGGGAAGAGGTATGAGGAAAAAGGCATTTTTATAAAGCACTTCACCCTTCTCATGGGACCGCCGCTTCGTGCCTCGCATTTCTCTCTCTCTCTCTCTCTCTCTCTCTCTCTCTCTCTCTCTCTCTCTCTCTCTCTCTCTCTCTCTCTCTCTCTCTCTCTCTCTCTCTCTCTCTCTCTCTCTCTCTCTCTCTCTCTCTCTCTATTTCTCTCTCTTTATGTGTCAGTTTGTGTGTATGTGTGTGTGTGTGTGTGTGTGTGTGTGTGTGTGTGTGTGTGTGTGTGTGTGTGTGTGTGTATGTGTGTGTGTGTGTAAATGCCCGTCCATCCCTACATTAATCGCTCCAGCCCACTGACTTCTTGTCTAATCTCTTCTCGGCGCACCTTGGGCTGCCTCGCTCCACCAATCTCTTCAATGGCTGAAACCCTTACACGGTAACGAATAAAGGGAAATGTTATACCCAGCGGGCCAGAAGGAGGGGAGGGGGAAGGGAGCGGGGGTATGGGGAGAAGAAGAAGGGAAGGGGGGAGGGGAGGGGAAAGGTGTAGGGAGGAGAGGGAAAGAAGGGGAAGGTGGGGAGGAGGAGAAGGGGGATGGGGAAGGGGAGAGGGGGAATATAGGGAGCAGGGAGAGAAGGGAAAGAGGGTAGGGGGGAGGAGGGATGAACGGGAAAAAAGGGAAGAATGGGGATAGGAAGAGAAATGATGTGAAAGAAGGAAGAGAGGGAGAGGGAGTGGCAAGACAGCAAGGCAATGAAGAGGGA
>NW_028234436.1:9717077-9719577 GCF_977035675.1 Penaeus japonicus
CCTTTTCCAAAAAAAATCATTTGGTCAATTCTCTTTTTCCGTGTCATGTAATGGCGCAAACACTGGACGTGGAATGATTCCCGCTACTAATGCAAAGCAAATATGTAAAGTTCCACCTAGTTCAAGTTTTATTTGAACTTCTGGTGGGGACGTGAACAAGATCAGGTATGGTTATAGACATGTTGATTTTGGAGTTATAAAGATTAAATGATAAGGTTTTTTTATGGCTGCGTTGGTGTGAAAAGAAAGAGTGAAGAGCTTTTTTATAAAGGTGTTGATATGAAAATTATATGATAGGTGGGGTTATTTTTCATCTCTGGGTTGACATGAAGCTTAGGTGAGTCAAGTGATGAGGTGATTTCGTGTGTGTTAATGCGATAATAACTTTTGTTTATGTTTTGGTATGAAAAGAAAAGGTATCATATGTGTATTGATATGAAAGTGGACAGGATACGTGACACATTTGTGTTGATATGAAAAAGACATGAGTGAAAGCTACTGTGAATGTAATTTTTATACTATTGTTGATATGAAAATGATATGAATTAAAAGGTCATATTTTTGTTAATATGAAAATAATACTACCGGCGGGGTTGCGTATCGGATCTGCGTTGATATATTGAATGTTACGAGTGGAGAGACTTCATATATTGATATTGATCCATGATATTGTTGATGGCCAGTCTCTACTAACTCGTATATCTGTATAATTACAAACACAAAATAGATAAGTATCCCATCACATCAGCCATCTCGTTTTCTGACAAACACCACCTATCGGTAAATATGCAAAACTAATCCCTATTGTCAAAAGCAATAGAGATGGCAGTCAAGAATCAGCACAAGGATGTTTGCTCAAGCCATTTTCCCGTAATTAGAACAAGATAATTTTTAAAAATTTACAAATTATTCTAGATGAAATATGAATTACAGGTGCGTCGATGGAGTATATGGTATGTAAATGGACAGCATACATAACACACTAGCGACGAGGATGTAGTTAGTATACGTCTTTTGTGTGTTTGTGTGTATGTTTGTGTGTGTTAGTATACATAACACACTGGCGACGAGGATGTAGTGTGCGTGTTTTGTGTGTATGTGTTTGTGTGTATGTTTGTGTGTGTGTGCTTTTGTGTGTATCTGTATATATGTGTGTGTGTTTGTGTTTATGTGTGTCTATAGATTAAACTACTAATATATAGTTTGTTACAGGTATGATTATAGTGGTCACAACATAACACTGCGGTGATCTGAGTGGAGAGGCTGCGTGTCATATCTGTACCACTGATAAAGTGATATGAATAAAAGAGATAATATTGAGTATGTGTTCATAGGAAAAGTCATATTATTCAAAAGATAAGTTTTATGTATATATTGATAAGGGGCTCATATGAATTCAATGATAAGTGTGATAGCCTATGCAGATATGCTAATGATGCGTGATGATATGTGATTAGCATGCAAGGAAAGGAAACGGGCCATGCCGGTTTTGCTTTGAAAATTATGTGGATTAAGTAACAAGTTCCAAGTATGTGTATTTTCGGTTCAGCTTGTGTATGAGTATGTGTGTTTGTGTGTGCTTGTTTGTTTACTTATTTGTGTGTTTATGTGTGTGTGTGTGTGTTTGTTTGTTTATTTGTGTGTTTATGTGTGTGTGTGTGTGTGTGTGTTTTGTTGTTTGTGTAGGTGCGTGTGTGTGTGTCCTTGTATTTGCGTGCGAGTGTGTGTGTGGGTGGGCGTGTGGATATGGACGCAGGAACTGTAAATAAAAGTCAGATATAGTTGCACGAATCCCCGTGTCAAGAACTGTTGCAACCTTGACCTGCTTCTCTGCCTCATTGCAATCTCCTCGTCTTCCCTTACCCTCTTCTTGCACCCTTCCAATTCTCTTTCCCTCCCTCCTCTTAACCTTCTATATTCTCACCCCTTCCTTTCCTATCCCCAGCTACTTCTCCTCTCCCCTCCTTCTCTTCTCTAACCTCATCTACCCCTCTCTTTCTCTCTCTCTCTCTCTCTCTCTCTCTCTCTCTCTCTCTCTCTCTCTCTCTCTCTCTCTCTCTCTCTCTCTCTCTCTCTGCCTCCTTCACCTCTCACCCTTTCTCATTAGCCCTTCCTCCTTCATCCTTTTCCCCTCTCCACGCTTCTCACCCTACCTTCCTCACCTCATCACCCTTACCCCCGTACCCCTTCTCCCCCCTCCCCCTCCCCTCGCCACATTCCCCTCATCCCACTCCCTTTCTCTTCCCCCAACTCCTCCTCTCCCCACTCCCCTCGCCACACACCCTCTCCCCCCTCTCCCCACACCCCTTCTTCACCCCCTAAGCCATCCCCCCCCTTCCCCCTTCACTCCACCTACTTGAACCAACCCCCCCTACCCCTCCCCCCTCCCTCTTCTAACACTCCCACGCATAACCATTCCTATTTCTTGTCAAATTCTTATTCCAGCTGTTCCCTTATCAAACAGATGAATACGTAAGTGATCTGACTTATCTTAGGTAGA
>NW_028234436.1:9730736-9733236 GCF_977035675.1 Penaeus japonicus
TTCGTCCTCATCCTCCGTGTTCTTGTTTTCCTTTTCATCTCCTTTTCTTTCCTCATTTTTTTTCCCTTTTTCTTCATTTCTCCTTAATTTATCTTATTCTCCTTTATTCTCCCTTCTCCTTATTCTCCTTTATCCTCCATTTTCCTTATTCTTCTTTATTCTTTATTTGCCGTAGCCTTCACCTCCTGAGGTTTTATCCTTCATTTTTTTTTTCTTTGTTCTTCTTCTTCCTTCTTTCTAGTTCTTCCCTCTCTGTGTGTTTTCCTTTCCTTTTTATTTCTATTATTTTGTTTTGGTGTTGTATTTTTGTTTGATATTTTTTTTGATTTTTTGTTTTTTGGGTCCATTTACATATTATTCTG
Organism: Penaeus japonicus; assembly: GCF_977035675.1. NCBI lineage: Eukaryota > Metazoa > Arthropoda > Malacostraca > Decapoda > Penaeidae > Penaeus > Penaeus japonicus. Next base: position 9,731,099 of record NW_028234436.1, read on the forward strand.
CTGCATTCTCCTTCTTTCTTATATTTTTTTGTGTTATTTTCATCATCTTTATTCTTATCTTATTATTCTTATTATAATATTTACTCTCATTCTTCTCATTATTTTCATTCATTTTCTACTTTTAATTCTTACCATTATTCTTATTCTTATTCTTATCTTTATAATTTATAATCTTATCTCCTCTGACCATGTTTCTTTCTTGTCTCCCTTAGCCATTTTTTTCACTTACTTTGATACTCCTCTTCTGTATCTTCTTAGATTCTTTCCTAATTTATCTCCTTCTCTCTCTCTTTCTATCTCTCTCTCTCTCTCTCTCTCTCTATCTATCTATCTATCTATCTATCTGTCTGTTTATCTATCTATCTCTCTCATATATGCATCTGTGTGTATAACAGTATATGTTTCTACACCCTCCCCTTCTCCCTCCCCCTCTTCCACCCCCAACCGCCCTCCTCCTCCCCATCCCCTCCCCCTCCCTCTCCCTCTCACCCTCCCCCTTCCCAGCCGATGGATATGTTAATAGCCTGAGGGTGAAGTCTCTCCCATAAGTACATTCATATTCCCGAACTTTCTGCCGCCTCCACCGCCTCGTCTTCACACTGGGCAGAAGTTGCTCAAAAACCGTATTTAAACTCTGGTTAATGTGGAATAACCCCCCCCCCCCCCCCCCCCCATTCAATCCCATTTTTTGGTTTTTCCGTTTTTGGGTGGTAAATAGGGGGGGGGGGGGGGGGGGGGGGGAGAGGCGAGGGGGTCGAGAGGGAAGGTAGGGGGGAGAGGGGAGGGAGAAGAGAGGAAATGAGGGAGAGGAGAGGGAGGGAAGGAAGGAAAGGGGAAGGGATAGGGACAAGAAATGAAGGAAAGGGAGGGTAGGGATATGAAGGAGAAGGAAAGAAGGGAGGGAAGAAAGGAAGAGGAAAGGGAGGGTCCGAGGGAGAGGGAAGAGAAGGAAGGGAGTTATAAAAAAATACTTATATACTTGATAATGTAGAATTAGAGGTAGGGATGGGAGGATAGGGGGAGAAAAAATGGAAAGATAGAGGAGAGAGGGAAAGGAAAGGGAGAGGAGTGAGAGGGAGGGAAGGGAGAGAAATGAAAGGAATGAGAGGGTAGAGAGTGATGAAGAAGAAATGAGAGGAAGGGGAGGTAGTGAAAGAGAAGAAAGGGAAGGAAGGGAATGGTTTAGAATAAACATTTAAACTCTTAAATCAGAGGCAAGGGAGAGGAAAAGAAGGGAAGAGAGAAAAAGGAGTGAGAGGAAAGTGAGGGAAAAGAGAAGAGGAGGGAGAAGAAAGGAAGGATAGAGAGGAAAGTGAGGGAAAAGAGAAGAGGAGGGAGAAGAAAGGGAGGATAGAGAGGAATGGTAGGGAAGGGAGAGGAAAGGGTGTAAAGGAAGGAAGTGAGGGAGAGGAAAGAGAAGGTAGGGAATGAGGGAAAGGAAATAGGGAGAGAGAAGAGAGCGACGGAGAGAAGACATCAGGAAGGATGAGAAAGGGGTGTGTGGGATGAAAAGAGAGGAGAAAAGAAAGAATAAAAAGAGGATTGGAAAAAGAAGAGGAAGGGGAAGGGAGGAAAGGCAGTAGGTAAATGGAGAGAGAGAGAGAGAAAGGGGAAGAAAAAACAGAGAAGTTTAGCAAAGCAGGGAACACAAGAAAAAGAAAAAAAAAATGCAGTTTTAAAATACGTAAGTCTACCATAGGGTGTTAAAAGAAAGGTAATTTCATATCATATCCATATTCTCTAATGAGTCGTGTTGACATATATGGATCCGCTTCACTATCGTAAATCTAATCAATTGTTCCCCGGGACATGGGCAACCCACCCATAAATTTTCAACGAAATCCATCAGCAATCTTTCGTGTCATTCTGTTAACAAATAAGACCCTCCTCCCCCCCAAAAAAAGATAAGAGGGGGCAAAACGGATAATACTGATAATGATGGTGATGATAATGCTAATAATGATAATAATAATAATAATAATAATAATAATAATAATAATAATAATAATAATAATAATAATAATAATAATAATGATAATAATAATAATAATAATAATAATAATAATAATAATAATAATAATAATAATGATAATAATAATAATACCTATAATAATAATGATAATAATGATAATAATAAT
>NW_028234436.1:9741179-9743679 GCF_977035675.1 Penaeus japonicus
AATATATAATCGTGACTTTTAAGAACTTTTTTTCAGTTTCCTTTTTTTATTTTATTTTTTTCCTTTTTGTCACTCGTCTTCTCTCTCTTCTCTCTCTTTGTTTTTTCTTCTCTTTCACTTTGTCTGTCCTTCACCGGTTAGAATTTTTATTTCTAGTATTTCTAGCTCCTTCTTTCTCTGTGTCTATCTATCTATCTATATTTATGTCTATCAACCTATCTATATTTATATTTATATCTGTATATATATCTATATCTATCTATCTATATATCTATATATAAATATATATATATATATATATATATATATATATATAATATATATTATATAAATATATATATATATATTATATATATATATATATATATATATAGATATATATATATATATAAATATATATTTATTTATATACGTATATATTATATTTTAATTTATTTTTTTAATTTATATATATATATAAATAAATATAATTATAGATATATTTAATATGTGTGTGTGTGTGTGTGTGTGTGTGTGTGTGTGTGTTGATAGTGTGTGTTGTGTGTGTGTGTGTGGGTGTGTGTATGTATATATATATATATATATATATATATATATATATTATATATATCATATATATATATATATATGAATCTAGCCACGGGGGGGAGGGCAAGCCAGCCCAACTTAGCGCCGGTCCCAAGCCCGGAAGGGCATCCGCTTGTAAAAACCATGCCAAAACCCTATGAAATGAGCCAAATCCAAGGAGTACCCAATGCTAGGTTGTCACCCGTAAGTGACCCACAGACACATCGCCCTGACTCTGTGGACCAGCGAGGGCTACCGCATCAAGAACGGGTGCGGCCAAAGAAGTTAGTTCAACCACTGAGAGTAGGGACTTTGAATGTTGGTTCTATGACCGGCAGAGGTAGAGGCTTAGCTGATCTCATGACGAAGCGTAAAGTAGATATACTATGTGTGCAAGAAACCAGATGGACTGGAAATAAGGCAAAAGAGTTAGGAGATGGATATAAGCTGATATATGGGGGGCTAATAAAGATGGGAGAAATGGGATTGGAATCTTTTTTTCGCGAGAGATGAAGGGGCTGGTAACAGAAGTAAATAGGAAAAGTGACAGAATCATTTGGATAAGGTTAGCTTTGGATGAATTTTCACTTAATATATTTAGTGTATATGCACCTTAGACTGGTTGCACTGAGGAAGAGAAAGAACGTTTTTGGGTAGAACTTCAAGAAGAAAGAGGCAAGGTAGATGAAAGTGAGAGATGCATAGTTGCAGGAGATTTAAATGGACATATTGGTAATGGTAATGAGGCTGTCAGCCGTGTGCATGGAGGATATGGTTATGGGAATGGAAACGAAGAAGGGGAGAGAATTATTGATTTTGCAGTATCGCTTGATATGGTTATAGGGAATACGCTATTCAAAAAGAGAAATGAACATCTTATAACCTTTAAAAGCGGAGATAGGACAAGTCAAATTGATTTCCTCCTGTATGGTAGAAGGAACATATGCGAGGTCAAAAATTGTAAAGTAATACCTGGAGACCACATAGCAGCACAGCATCGCCTAGTTGTGTTAGACCTATCAATAGCTGTTGCCCGAAAGCAGAAAAGAGGGGTTAGGACACAGAGAAAAATTAAGTGGTTCAAGCTGAAGGAGCAGGATTTAAGATTTAGAATTCTAAATGATATTGATGTTAACATGGAAGATGTCAATGCATGGTGGAATAGAACAAGTAAAAACATCTTAATAGCAGGTAAAGAAATCCTAGGAGAGAGCAGTGGAAAAATTTGGGAAAATAAGGAGACCTGCTGGTTCAATGAAGACGTACAACAAAAAGTTAACTTAAAGAGGGCTGCCAAGAAAAAGTGGGAAGAAAGTAAACTTGAAATAGATAAGGAAGCATATAGAATAAGATGTAAGGAAGCTAAGAAATCAGTAGCTATTGCAAAGTCAGAAGCGTATAACAAACTGTACGAAGATTTAGACACTAAAGAAGGACAGGGAAAGATTTTCAAATTAGCTAAATCAAGAAATAAGAGTACAAAAGATATAACGCATATTAGACAAATGAGAGATGAAAACGGTAACATAATAAAGAAAGAAAGGGATATACTAACTAGATGGAAGGAATACTTTGAAAAACTATTAAATGAGGAACATGAGAGACTAGTTAGAGAGGATGGAGAACCTAATAACCAAGAGATAGCTGAGGTAACTAGACAGGAGGTAGAAATAGCCCTGAAAAAGATGAAAACTGGAAAAGCCACTGGACCTGATAACATACCAGTGGAAGTGTGGAAAGCTTTAGGGCAGGATGGTATTAGTATTCTACACAAACTTATGAAACAAATTATGGAAAAAGAAGCCATACCAGAACAATTGAGGGAAAGCATCCTAATACCAATTTTTAAAGAGAAAGGGGATATCCAATGCTGTGAAAATTACCGTGGGATAAAATTAATGTCACACATCTTAAAGTTGTTTGAAAGAATTTT
>NW_028234436.1:9751179-9758679 GCF_977035675.1 Penaeus japonicus
AGAGTATGAAATAACGAATAAAAAGATAAATATATATACAATATAAAAGGATAATTAAAATGACCAACACTACAACATGTACATAAAATTTGGTGGCACGTCGGGATAAAAAGATTAGTGAAGTGTATAGTGTGACATTCTTATTTTTTTGAACCCAGTGAACCAGTGCTTGCGTGATTGTGGTAATGTATATTCCTCATTGAATTGCTCTCGCTCGCGATAAGTATAAGTTGGGCATTATTTTGACTTTGATTTTGTTTTGTGTTTTCAAGATGGGCAAACGAAATTATAATACTCGTTCAAGTAGAGCAGCTGGTCAAAGTAATTCTGAGGAGTCTTACGAGAAATTGCTCGAAAAGTACAACGACCTTGAATCCCGGTTTGAGCAACTAATAGAAGAATGTGACGGAATGAAAACTACGCTTAATGATTTTCAAAGATCAAATCGTGTTAATCGCGGACAATTGACCGATGGTAGTTGTAACCCTAATACTATTTTCATTGATCGTAAAGAACTTCCAAAGTTTGAGGCAAAGATTCCAGCTTCTAATCCGCTCTTAAGAAATCAAGAAGTCGAACACTTTATAAGGCAATTGGAGTTAAATGTGTACCCATCAACCGATGATCAATTAATCCGTAAAGCTAGAGTAAATTGTAGAGGTATAGCCGAGCAGATAATTAACTCGCACTATTTTGATGACATTACATCTTGGAATGAGTTTAAAGAACTATTCAGGCTGAAATTCAGAGTAAATAGTACGCCATCCGATTTCTTTAAGGCACTAGAAGATAAGAAGTTAGGGCTGTATCAATCACCGAAAGACTTGTACATTGAGATTGAAGGAGCGGTGTTGCAAGGAATGCGAGATTACCCATTGTCTATTGGCGACTCGTCGGATCTTACTCGTAGAATATTTCTCTCTGCATTACCTCATTGGTTAAGACCACATTTAGCAGCCGTAGAAAGTTCACCTTTGAATGAGCTAGTTGATGTTGCTTCTAGAATTTGGAATCTTCGAAGTGGTAATCGCACTGATCGCGCTGATCATGTAAGAAATATTGCAACTGTGAATTCTAGCCCGTATTGCGCCTTCCATAAGGTCCATACACACAGCACTTCAGCATGTAAAGCTAAACCGTCCGGTCGAGGATGCTGGCATTGTGGTGAATCTCACAAACGACAAAATTGTCCATTTTTTCGTGAAGGCCAGAATCAAATATCCATTGAGAGTGACAAAGAGATGTGTAACGAAGGAGCAACCATAAAACGGAATGAGATTGATGTTTGTAATAATGTAAATCGTGGTCGTCCTTTAGCTTTATTTAAAGTGGGAGGGAAAATTGTAAAAAGCTTTCATTGATACTGGCTCTTCAGCTACTATATTGAAGTATACTGCCTTAACTCCATTAAACGTTCGAAATAAATCTCCACCTAGATCACTTATTGGGGTTTCGGGAATACTTTGAACTGTGTTATGGAGTGTGACATTGAGTTTGAAATTGACAAAGTGTGCAAAGTATTTCATAGGGTTGTAGTTGTAGATAATATTGAATTTCCAGCTAATCTATTGTGTGGGATAGATTTTTTGAGAAGATTTAACTATAAGTTAGTCCATGATAACAAAACGCAAATGTCTAAGTTAATTCTAAATGATATAACTTTCACTGTAAATTACAGTGATCAACCCTCTCTGCAAGTGTCTGCAACAACTCAAATTGGTACAGTATCTCTTGCCCCAGTGCGTAGTTTGTTTCAGTCTAGTGTTTGTTCTCATGTGCTTAAATCTACTGTTTGTGTATCTAATAGTGGACGATTTGTAAAATGTACAGTGCCATCTTTGCTTGAAGACAGTGTTTTGCTTGTTGAAAGTGAAATAGAATCTTTATTAATACCCAAGACTTTAGTAAAAGTGAAGGACAAAAGCATTCAAGTGTGGGTCGTAAATGTAACTAACAAGAACGTAAAAACTTAAAAATGGAACAAAATTAGTGTCTCTGGAAAAAGTGTCAGACTTGCCAGATGTAAATCTAAATACTTTCGGTTCGAGTATGACTGATACTATATCTAGTGTTGAAGATGGTAAAATGAACTTGGATTTATCTGATTTGGACCTTTCTTATTTGAAAAATTCTGAGCGTTATAAAGTTCTAAATGTCCTAAATAGATACCCTAATCTATTTTCTGGTGAACAAAGTATAGGAACAATACCTGGCATTTATCATTACATTCCTACAGGTGATCACAGACCTATTTGTACCAAGCAGTATAGACTACCAGAAGCATCCAAGGATATTATCAAGCAGGAATGTGAGCAGATGTTAAAGGATGGTGTGATCGAACATAGCAAAAGTCCTTGGTTATCTCCTGTGGTACTTGTCAGGAAAAAGGATGGTAGTATACGATTTTGTATAGACTTTCGAAACCTGAACCAAATTACTACTGCAGATGCATTTCCTTTGCCTAACATGACTGAACTTCTTGACAGTTTAAAACAAACTAAATATTTTTCAGTACTAGATGCTAAGAGTGCCTATTGGAGTATTCGTGTTGCACCTCAGGACCGGTGTAAAACCGCCTTCACTGATGGTAATCGGCTTTATCAATGGGTAAGGATGCCTTTTGGCTTGCGCACGGCTCCGAACACGTTTCAACGCACTCTCTCCATCGTCTTGTCTCCAGTCCTCGGTAACCACTGTCTTTGTTATTTGGATGATGTCATCGTCTACTCTAATTCATTTCAGGAGCACCTAGATCATTTGTCAAGTGTACTTAACTCGCTTAATAAAGCAGGTCTTAAACTAAACCTAAAAAAATGCCAAATAGCAAGGCAGCAAATAAAGTTCTTGGGCTTTCTTGTCTCCTCAACAGGTATATCCCCAGATCCCGAGAAAGTTGAAGCTGTGACTCGCATGCCGTCACCAAAAAATGCACAGGAAACTAGAAGATACCTTGGCTGTGTAGGATTTTTTCGTCGGCATATAAAGGATTTCGCAAAAATTGCTGCTCCCTTAACGGATGTCACCAGGAAGAACAAACCATTTGTATGGAATGAGGCCCAAGAAAATGCCTTCCAAGCACTGAAAAGAAACGACTGAAATCTGCTCCAGTACTAGTAAGGCCTGACTTTAATAAACATTTTCAAATACATACTGATGCATCTAAAGTAGCTATTGCTGGTTGTTTACTACAGTCGGATGACAATGATGATTTACATCCTGTAGCCTATTTCTCTCGTAAACTGAAAGGTGCAGAGTCAAGATATTCAGCGACAGACCTAGAAGCCTTAGCAGTGGTAGAGTCTGTACGTGCATTCAATCCATATGTATACGGTAGATCATTCAGTATACACACAGATCATGCTCCATTGACTCATATTTTTAAGAAGCAAACAAAATCTCCTCGCATGTCAAGATGGAGTATAGAACTTGCTGAATATAATTATACTATTCATTATAAACAGGGAAGGAACAACTATGTGCCAGATACTTTGAGCAGAAGTATTGCAACTGTAGATCTTGAAAATGTTGATCCAACTGAATTTCGTGAGCTACAGATGAAAGACCCCCAATGGAGAACCGTAATAGAATATCTTGAAGGAGGAGAACTACCTAAACGTAAGTTATCAGCTCCCATTCATGAGTTTGAAATGGAAAATGGAATTCTCTATCATCTTAGACACAAAGAGGACGAGATAACCCACAGATTAGTCATCCCTAATGACCTGCGTGCTGCAGCTCTTCGCCTAGTTCATGATGTCCCTATGGCTGCCCATCAAGGAATATTTCGTACGTACGTCAGACTAACATCTATGTTCTTTTTCCCAAACCAGTTGTCGTTTACGAAAGACTACATTCAAAGATGCTCTGCATGCCAACGAAGGAAGGGAGTACAAAAACGTCATGCATGCCTACACTCGATGCCAGAAGTAAAAGAACCTATGGATCGTGTCAGTGCAGACCTGATGGACCTCTATCAGTCTTACTCGGGTAAACGCTATGTCTTATCAATCGTGGACCATCTTAGTAGGTACGTCCAACTGATAGCTTTGCCGGATAAGCAAGCAGAGACGGTAGCAAATGCTTTTGTTCAGGAATACGTGACTTTATTTGGAGCTCCAAAGGTGTTGGTTACTGATAATGGCTCCGAGTTTACTAATAGACTATTCTCGGAAGTCTGCAAATTGGTTCAGATAAAAACGTCACTTACTACACCATTCCATCCATCTTCTAACGGTATGATTGAACGGACCCATAGGACAATAAAAGATTCACTATCTATTCTCTCTGAAGAATCTCCACTATCTTGGGATGAGTATCTGCCTTATGTAAGATATGCACTGAACTCTGCCATTCACAGGTCTGTTAATGCTGTTCCCTTGTATTTGTTCACAGGACATAACTGTAACCCTCCATCTGGTTTGATAAGTAGAATTACAAGGTATGATGAGGACGGAACCTTTGATACACTACGCAAACTGCAAATGGCATGGAAAACTGCTGCAACACATTCTCAACTAGCCCGAGCAACGGAAGCCAGATACCATGATAAGCGTGTGAAACCTGCAAATTTAGACGTTGGTGCTTTGGTGCTTAAAAGGAACTATTCGGTTATTAAGGGTACAAGCAGAGCCTTGGCACCTAAATGGTCAGGTCCCTATCGTATCACAAAGAGAACTGGACCTGTAACTTTTATAATCAAAAGTGTCTTTGGTGTTCCCCTAGAGCACAAGGTGCATCTCAATCAACTAAAGCGATTCTATCCCTCAGAGGAACTAGTGTTAGACGAAAATCTTGACGAAGCAGAGGTTTTTGTAGAATCTGATCCTATTTCTCGAACTTTACTTAGTCTTGCAAAGCCAAGGAAACACACTATGAAAACAAGGTCTCAAGGTCCCGCTGAGCCTATATAGATTTTAACAGTGATGTGAGATATATTTTGCAATGATCCTGTTACTAAACTTATTTTCTCCCTCAGATTTACTGTTGTATGGTGATTGTAACTTTGGCGAAGTCTGGAGTCTGTTCCAGATCTTGAATGTCGAGTATCTGTACTGCCTGTTATACTGATCCTGTTCTGAATCTTCTTGACGCTCCGCCTCGTCTGCGACTTTGAATCCCGCCTGACTGGTGTCCCAGCGCCAGAACTCTACCAGCCGTGAGAGGGCCCTGGTCCACTGGAAGGGATATGGAGCTGGAACGGTTTTCAACTCCCGAGTCGAGGATGACGGTGGACATCTTCCGGACGAGCCGAGGCTACGCTCTCCAGTGCCCCCGAGGAGTTGTTGTGAATTATGCGACGAAGTATCGGTGCCACTACTTAACGACCATCGGAAAGGCCTATGCAAGTCTTGCCGCTGGAAAACTACACCTTGGTCGTTACCTTATGTTAATTCTTGTGACGAAAACAAAGCGGGAATTTGCAGGAGACTGGACTCCCCCGCTTAAATGTAACTTGGACTGGCCGAAATGTCAAGCCGGTAGACCGACCTTGGCTGCGCTTGACGGAGGGAGAACTCATTATTGTGAAGGTTAAGTAACACCATTATGGCAAATTTAGTCTCAATTTCACGGTTAAGTACATAGGCTCAGTGTGGAAATAAACTATGTATGTACATGTTTGGTATTGGGAATTAATAATAAGGAATTATTGTTAAGTGTGGTTTTCTTATATTTTTCCTCGTTTCTTATTTTTGAAAAGTATGGTGCATAATGGGAGAGTATGAAATAACGAATAAAAAGATAAATATATATACAATATAAAAGGATAATTAAAATGACCAACACTACATACTAACACCATCGTTGCCAACACCACTCCTAATACCACCGTTGCCAACGCCATAACCATTAACCATGTCAATCCCTAAATTCCCAAGACTGCCAACACCGCTAACAACACCCCGTTGTTAACATTGCCAACCGCTAACAACACCACCGTTACCAACACTGCCAACGCCTGCACTGCCAACACTGCTGTCTCCCTCGGCCGCCTGCTGCCATCATCCCCTTTCCAGGCCGCCAAACCCCTCGCTCTAGCGAAAGTAATTGCGGAGATGGCTCAGAATTCCCGGATTACGGAGTTAAGCGCTCTGGACCCCTCCCCCACCCCCGGTCCCCCTCCCCCTATCCTCTTACTTCGGGCTAGCACGACCCACTCTCCCCCTTCCCCACCCCTATCCCCCTACCCCTACTCTCTTACTTTGGGCTACCCCGACCCACTCGCCCCCTTCCCCACCCCCTATCCCCCTCCCCCTACCCTCTTACTTTGGGCTACCCCGACCCACTCTCCCCCTTCCCCACCTCCTGTCCCCCTACCCCTACCCTCTTACTTCGGGCTAGCACGACCCCCTCTCCCCTCTCCCCTCTCCTCCCTACCCTCCTGCTTACTCTCCCTCCCTTCCCTCTCTCTTCCTCCTTCCTCTTCCCCCTTCTACGTCCCCTCTTCCTCTCTTATTCCCCCTCCCTCCCTCTCTCTTCCCCAATTCCTTCTGTCCAGTCCCCTCTCCCTCTTTCACTCCCCCCTCCTCCTATTCCCCTCTCCCTCTCTTATCCCCCCATCCCTCTTCCCCTCCTCCCTCTGCCTAGTTCCCTTCTCCCTCTCCTATCCCCCTTCCCTCGTCTCCTTCCTCCTCCTCATCCCCCCCTCCCACCCTCCCTCCCCCACCACCACGCCGCGTGAACACCTGTTACTGACGGCTTGAAGGGGAAGGGGGGGTAGGGGGAGGGGGATGGGGAGGGGATATTTTGCAGCTAAAGGGGTGGGTGGGGGGAGGAGGGGGAGGGCTGTGAGCAAGGGATGGTAATGATACTGGTAAGGATTGCAAAAATGAGAGTGGAGATGTTAGCAATAATGATGATGTTGATAATGATGATGAAGATGATGATGATGATTGCTCAAATTGATATCCTTTTTGCTAGCCTCGTTATCATCACCATTATTCTCATTATCATTATCATCTATTCATCTATTGTTATCATCAATATTAGTCATTTCTCTATTATCATCATTATCGTTATTGTTATTATCATTATCATTGTCATGATTAACATTATATTCATTACCTTCCTATCTTCATAATTTCTATTATCAATGATATTATTATTGTTATTGCTATTATTATCATTTATTTGTCATTACCATCATTATAATTATTATAACTGTACCCAGGATTACTATCACCATCTTCAATATCATCATTATCATCACCATTATTATCATCACCATCATTATCATTATCATCATTAGTATCATCATGATCATCATCATCGCCAACATGATTATATCAATATCATAATTGATTTAATATCATCATTATCATCATCATAAAGAAATTTTAAAAAGTAATAATCAAAAACTGTCAAAATGAAAATACTTTAGGCATAACTTGACATGACATGACATGCGATATGACGTGTGATATGACAGGACAAGACATGTCATGATATGAGATATGATATGTGATGTGACATGACATGACATAGCGTAAGATAACAAGAAAC
>NW_028234436.1:9763679-9768679 GCF_977035675.1 Penaeus japonicus
TCTCTCTCTCTCTCTCTCTCTCTCTCTCTCTCTCTCTCTCTCTCTCTCTCTCTTCATTTATCTATCTCTCTCTATATATATAAACTGCAACCTAAGATAGTCCAAAATGACTTTAAGTGCATTATTTGGAATCTTTATGATATGAAGAAATATTCATTTTGTTTATTTATTCAACCAACAATATTTTTGACCGACTAGATAAGTGATTCATGTGCGGTAAGCACGTGAGTGGAGCCCCTCGGGCATGTATAGAGTTAATGTTGGCCTGAGGCCCTCTTAAATCACCTCAAGTGAGCCAGTTTGGGTAGACATGTACATTGTTCGGTATATAAGCTTTTCAACTTCTCTCTCTCTCTCTCTCTCTCTCTCTCTCTCTCTCTCTCTCTCTCTCTCTCTCTCTCTCTCTCTCTCTCTCTCTCTCTCTCTCTCTCTCTCTCTCTCTCTCTCTCTATCTATCTATCTATCTATCTATCTATCTATCTATCTGTCTATCTATCTATCTATCTATCTATTTATCTCTATCTCTATCTCTCTCTCTCTCTCGCTCGCTCAGCGCTCTCTCTCTCTCTCTCGCTCGCTCAGCGCTCTCTCTCTCTCTCTCTCTCTCTCTCTCTCTCTATCTATCTATCTATCTATCTATCTATCTATCTATCTATCTATCTATCTATCTATGTATCTATTTATCTCTATCTCTATCTCTCTCTCTCTCTCGCTCGCTCAGCGCTCTCTCTCTCTCTCTCTCTCTCTCTCTCTCTCTCTCTCTCTCTCTCTCTCTCTCTCTCTCTCTCTCTCTCTCTCTCTCTCTCTCTCTCTCTCTCTCTCTCTCTCTCTCTCTCTCTCTCTCTCTCTCTCTCTCTCTCTCTCTCTCTCTCTCCCTCCTCCTCTCTCTCCCTCCTCCCCTCCCTCCCCTCCCTCCCTCCCTCCCTCCCTCCCTCCCTCTCTCGAATTCAAAATCTCACCCAGATAATACATAAACAAATATTTATCCCTCTCTTATTTTTTTCCTCCCTTTTTAACACTTTTTCCAGTCCTCCCTTTCCCCTCCTTCCCCTTTTTCCCCTCTGGTAAAAAATCACACGCTGTTTACTGAGAAAACATTAGTAACTTACTGTGAAAAAAGTTTCCTGTGGCAGTTCGATGTACTACAGTATGTTTGGAAGTTCATATTTCTTTCTTTCTTTCTTTCTGTCTTCCGTGTGCATTTTACTCTCTCTCTCTCTCTCTCTCTGTCTCTATCTCTCTGTCTCTTTCTCTCTCTCTCTCTCTCTCTCTCTCTCTCTCTCTCTCTCTCTCTCTCTCTCTCTCTCTCTCCTCCTCTCTCCTCCTCTCTCTCTCTCTCTCTCTCTCTCTCTCTCTCTCTCTCTCTCTCTCTCTCTCTCTCTCTCTCTCTCTCTCTCTCTCTCTCTCTCTCTCCCTTTCTCGTTTCTCTTATTCTTTTTCCATTTTTCTCTGTTTGTGTTTGGTTTTTGACAGTAAGAGAAAGATGTTTTCGAATGCACTGGTGTGAAACTGTATATAAAAATAATAGTGTTGTGGAAGTATTTAGCCGACTTGTGTGTGTTGGTGTGATTTTTGTTTTAAGTTCTTTTGGCTTTTCCTACTCTCTCTCTTTCTTTCTTTCTCTCTCTCTTTCTCTCTCTCTTTCTCTCTCTCTTTCTCTCTCTCTCTCTATCTATCTATCTATCTATCTCTCTTCCTCTCTCTTTCTTTTCCTATTTCTCTCACACTTGCACATCTTCTATTCTCCCTTACCCTCCTCTTCCACATTACCTCCTTCCCCCAGTCCCCCTACTGTCCTACCTTCCTCTCCTTTTCCCTCTCCTTCTCCATCTCTTCTTCCCTCCCTCCCTTCGCTTCTTCCTTTTTCTTTTCCCACTCCCTTCCTCTTTTCTCTCTCTCTATTTTGCCTTCTTCTCTTCCCCTCCTATTCCTTCTCTCCGTCCTTCCACCCCTTCTTCTTTTCTCTCCTCCCTCCTTCCTCTCTTCCCTCCTCCCCCCCCCCCCCCCACGTTCTTCCACCACTCCCTCTACCCCCTCCCTCCGCTTTTCTCTCCCCCTCCTCCTCTCTCTCCTCCTCTTCCTTTCTCTCCCTCCCTCCCCTCCCAACCCCACCCCCCATCCTACCTTCCCTCTCCTCCCCCTCCCCCCATCCTCCCTTCCCTCTCCTTCTCCTTCCCCTCCCCCATCCTCCCTTCCCTCTCCTCCCCCTCCCCCCATCCTCCCTTCCCTTTCCTTCTCCTTCCCCTCCCCCATCCTCCCTTCCCTCTCCTTCTCCTTCCCCTCCCCCCTCCTCCCTTCCCTTCCCTTCCCTCCCACCCGCTCCCCCCTCCTCCCATCCTTTCCCTCCCCTCCCACCCCCTCCTACCTAATCTCAAAGAGGTCCCACGAGAAGTCTGTAGACATTACTTATTTTCACAGCCTCTTAATGTACGTGAGAGGGACGGCGGGATGGCGCGAAAGACACCTTTGCGACACCTGGGTTATTATTTCTTCTCTGCTTCTCCATTATCATTTCTTTTCGTTGTCAAAGGAAAAGAAGGAGGGAATGGAAATGAGAGAGAGGGAGGGAGGAGAGGGGAGCGGGAGGGGGAGGGATAGGGGTAAAGGGAGAGGAGGTGGGGAGGGGGTGGAAAATTGAGAGAGCGCTGGATCAGAATTTATGACAAACTTCTTGTTTGTGTAATGTGACTGCTTATGTCTTGTACCCGCGCTCGCTAGGATAGGTTTTCATAATTTACTTTGACTTTTTATATCATCATATTGCTAATCGTATTAAGTCTTTCGGCGTAGCGGAGGGAAAAGGGGAACAAGGAAGAGAAAGAGAGAGAGAGAGAGAGAGAGAGAGAGAGAGAGAGAGAGAGAGAGAGAGAGAGAGAGAGAGAGAGAGAGAGAGAGAGAGAGAGAGAGAACCAAACACAGACAGAAAAGAAAAGACGATTGAAAAAGAACAATAATGATGATAATGATAGCAACAATAATAATGACAATAAAAAATAACAATGGTAATAACAATGATAACAATAGCAATAGTAATAGTTATCACAATGATAGCAATAAAATACCATAATTACCCCCCCCCCCAAAAAAAAAAAAAAAAAAAAAAAAAACGGAGAATGAGCAGGAGAGAGGGAGATAGAGAGGGGGGGGGAGAAAGAGAAAGAGAACGAGAGAGACCGAAAGTAAGAAAGAGAGAGAGAATGAGAGAGAGCGAAAGTAAGAGAGAGAGAGAGCGAGAGAGCGAGAGAGCGAGAGTAAGAGTGAGCGAGAGAGAGACTGAGCTCATGTTCCAGGTTTTGCCTCGGGTGAAATGACGAAAGTTTCCCCGAGCATTCATCCTCGCTTGACTCCTTTTCTGCGTGAGATTATAATGAGATTAGGGGGGCGGGGGGGCGGGGGGGCGGGAGGTGCATTATACATCGTCAGGAAGAGAGGGAACTTTTGTTGTCGAGTTGGCGAAACTATCTTGTCCTGTAAACTATCCATAAATAACTTGGATTTTTTTTTTTTTTTTTTTTTTTTGAGGAGGGGGGAGGGAGAGGGAGGAGGAGGAAGAGGGGCTTTTGCTTTTGGGTATTTTTTTTAATGGTTTTAGGGGATTTTGCTTTTTTGATATTACTTTTTTCTTTTTGTCTCTTTCCCCTCTTTCTATGTATGTCTATCTATCTATCTAACTATCTTTTTATCTATCTATCTATCTATCTATTTCGTTCTCTCTCTCTCTTTCTCTCTCTCTCTCTCTCTCTCTCTCTCTCTCTCTCTCTCTCTCTCTCTCTCTCTCTCTCTCTCTCTCTCTCTCTCTCTCTCTCTCTCTCTCTCTCTCTCTCTCTCTCTCTCTCTCTCTCTCTTTCTCTCTCTCACTCTCTCACTCTCTTTCTTTCTTACACGCATCATCCGTAATCATCATCACCACTGTCATTGATCCTTATCATTATTGGTTCGTTATCATTATTATCATTAATATGATAATAATTATCATCATTATTTTTATCCTAATTACTATGTTATTATCATCTTCTTCGTTATCATCATCATTATCATTATTAATATTATCATTACTATCATTGTTGTTATTATCATTATTATTATCACTTTCATTATTATCATCATTAATATTAGTGTCACTATTATGATTATTATCACTATAGTTTTTCCTTATCATTATTGGTATAATCTAATTTATTATCCGCATTATTATCAACATCGTCGTTATCATTATTATTCTCATTATCATCATCATTATTGTTATCATTATCCTTATTATTATCATCATTATAATTATTATCATTATCATTTTTTCCTCTTCTCTCTCTCTCTTTCTCTCTCTCTCTCTCTCTCTCTCTCTCTCTCTCTCTCTCTCTCTCTCTCTCTCTCTCTCTCTCTCTCTCTCTCTTTCTCTTCTCCTTCTTCCTTCTCTTTCTTTATCATTTCCCTCCCTTCTCTCTTCGTCCTCCTTCTCTTCTTTTTCTTTCTTCCTTCCTCCTCCTCCTTCATCTTCCCTCTTTCACCTTCATTTCCTCTTTTCCTCCTTTCCTTCCCCTCCTCTCCCTCCCTCCTCCTTCTTTTTCCTCTCTCCCCTTTCCTCCTTCTCCCTCCTTCCTCCTTCTCCTCTCCCTCCTTTCTCCTTCGTCTTCCTCTCCCTCCTTTCCTCCTCCTCCCTCCTTCTTCATTCACCTTCCTCTCCCTCCTTTCCTCCTCCTCCCTCTATCCTCCTTCCTCTTTCTCCTCTCCCTCCTTTCTCCTATCCCTCCTTCCTCCTTCTTTTACTTCTCTCTCCATTTCTCCTCTTCCCTCCTTCCTCCTTCCTCTTCCTCCTTCTTCCCCCTCTCCCTCCTTTCCTCCTCCTCCTCCCTTCTTCCTTCCTTTTTCCCCTTCGTCCTTCTTCTACCTCTCTCTCCTTTCCTCCTTCTCCACTTCTTTCTTTCGCTAATGAGTCAAGACAAGAAATCTCTCACGCCCGTATGTAAATCCGTGGGAGGAGGGGTGAGGGGGGGAAGGTGGGG
>NW_028234436.1:9778679-9794548 GCF_977035675.1 Penaeus japonicus
AAGGAAGAACAAGCAAAAACCTCTTCCACCCAACCGCAACTGGGAAGAAGCAACACACCACCACGTGCCTGGAGTCCCTGCCCCCTCTCCCCCCCCCCCCCCACACCAACTACACAAGCACCACCGCTCGTCATCAACCGCGACGTAGAACGAGCGGAAACACATCAATCCCATCAACAAGATGAGGAAGGTTTCGTCGCCGTTACCGTGAGAAAAAGAAAACGAGGGAGGAACGTAATTCACCAAAGGAGCCGACCGTCACAAGGGTTGTGTATTTATATATTACGAGTTGTCATCCAGATGCAAACGGAGAAGATATTGCAGACATCCTCGTTAAGAACTTAAACTATATAACTAAAGTAAAAGCCTTCAAAACAAAAATAACTACTACACTAGCTTCACTGTTACTTTAAGGGCCAAAGAGATAAATGCAGAACTTTTTTTATAGAATCCGATGTGTTCCCTAATAACATAAAGGTTTTCTTAAACAGGAACAAGTACAAAACCGAGCAGAATGTTTGACGCCGCTAATCGGTCAGCAAATCCGGTGGTCAGACCACAAACAAACACACTCAGAATAGAACATGTCAATACTCAATCTCTCTTAATAATCGAGATGATAATTAAGGAGATGAATATTTATATTCTTTGTATTAGGGAAACCTGTCTTTGCCAAAAAATATCAAACAATTTCATCAACATTTCAAATTTTCAAGTTTATAGGTGATGCAGGTCGAGGAAGCGGAGTTTGCATATATGTGCGAGATACCCTTAAATCTAACAAGATCTCTGCAACTGGACATAACACAGCGGTAGAAGACATCTGGGAACCGTACAAAGCAGTGTCTTTCCCTCCATCCTTATCGGTGCCTTCTATAGGCACCCTCATGCCACCATTGAGTCATTTGAGTATCTTGAAAATCTATTTTTAAAAAATGTCAGTGAAAGGGAAACCACTTTTTATTTTAGGCAACTTAAATGATGATCTCAATAAATCAAATGCAAAGTTAAATGGAATTGCTAAGAAGAATAAATTAAAACAAATAAACAAGCCTACAAGGCTTACACAAAATACCTCATCCATATCAGATGTCATGATAACTAACAGACCCGATATCATTCTGCATACAGACAATATCCCATGTCAGACTGCTGATCATGAACTTTTGACCATGACTCTAAATATACAAAAGCCAAAGTGACAAACCACTTATCAAACCATCTCGCGATTTAACGAACTATGACCCTCAGTCACTCTGCCAACATATCATGGCCAATGAATCGACACTCGGAGATTTTATGAACAGATGAAGTTGACAGAAAAGTTACTGTTTTAACGAATGTGATAAAGAATGCCATAGATGCCTTCGCTCCGAATAAAACGAGAATAATTAGACGTCCCTCTGCTCCTTGGATAAACGACGACATTAAGAGAGCCATAAGTGATAGAAATAAGGCTCACAAAGCTCTTAATATAAACAAATTTGGTGCTATCCTCCAGGCTGAATATAAAAAAGGAAGTGTAAAAACACTTATCAAATGTAAAAAAAACAATTTATTTTTTAAATAAGTTAAAATAATGTAGATACGACTCTTGTGAAATATGGAAATTGGTAAATACATTATTGCCTAAGAAGTAATATGAACCAGACATTTGCATAAATTCCAGAAACATCATAGAACATTTCAATGATTACTTTGCAGAAGTAAGCAGACTCATCTATGAACTTACAACCGCCTCCACATTTCCACAAAACACAACGGGAACAAGGCTCGTAACAAATAGAAACAACAACACTAAAATTAAAACATTTGCAAGAAAAAAACTCCGTGGGAGCGGACAGTATCGCCCATCGATTCATAAAGGTTAGTATACCTACAATTGCGTATTATCTGACATTATAAATACACCTAAATACATGTCATTATGAAAAACATCTATACCCATCGGTACTTATCCATCATTCTGGATATATGGCATCGTAACCCCTATTTTCAAATTAAGAGACAGAGATGAGATAAACAATTGCCGCCCCATTACTCTACTTCCAGTAATATCTAAAGTTCTGGAGAAAATAGTCGCAAATTCATTAGCATTCAAGTAAGCAAATAAGCTTCTATCTAACACGCAATATGGATTTAGAAGTAAGCTATGAACCGAAGCAGCATTACTAAAAATGAAATTCAGTGCAACATAGACAACAACCAAATAAAATTGCTTACTTTATGTGATGTGTCGAAGGCCTTTGACAGTGTTAACCACGAAATCCTTCTTAACAAACTAAGAAATCACGTAATTGATAACTATTGGTTTAGCAATTACTTATCCACCAGAGCTCAGTCTGTCAAAATACATGAAAATCTATCAGCTAAACAACAAATCTCATTTGATGTTCCACAAGGCTCCATATTAGGCCCAATTTTATTCACTATATATATTAATGACCTGTCGACAATTGCAAAAACTGTCTTCTTATTCAGTACGCCGATGACTCTCAATTTCTTCACGCTGTCTTTGTAAACAATTTAAACGAATTAATAGAAAAGACTAAACAGACTCTCATAGAAGCAAAGAGTTACTTTGATAGAAAAGGACTGAAATTATATCCACAGAAAACACTCTTCATTTTTATGGGCAGCCGTCAGAACATAGTCAAAATCCCAACAGATACAAATATAGAATTCGGAGGTCTAGGAGATAATATCTACTACATTCACAAGTAAGTGATTGGCACTTTTATATGCCTAAATCACATAAAAGACAAAATCCCTACAGAAACAAGAATCTCTGTCGTACAGACACTAGCCCTCAGTATCATTAACTACTCCCTAAACTTCTGGGGATCAGCAAATAAAACACAAATACAAAACAAACAAAAACTACTAAACTTTGTTGCAAGAGTAGCAATAGGAAATGTATGATAAATTCGACCACATAACACCACACACAATTATGATGCTAATCCATAAAATCATACAAGGAAATTATCCTCAATGGCTTTTCCTTACACAAACAATAGCCATTATAAAGGGAGTCAAAACAAGACAAAAAAAAACAAAAAAACTCTCAAATACGAAAACAGAGTCAAGTGATATGCAGATCCGAGGACCAATGATCTGGAACCATCTGTCATAACCTATTAGAAATCTTTCCAACTTAAGTACATTTGAAACAAAATAGAAAGAACATTTGAATCATCAGTGACATCAGCCACTTGAACATCAAGCCAAATATGGTATTTCAGTCACTTGTGATATGATTTTTTGTCTATTTTTGCTACACATTTACTTTATATTGTCTGTGTTGATACAATGTTATTACACAATGTAAATTATATACATGTATATATAATAACCATTGTAATTAGTGGAATAAAGTATTTGAATTCAAACTCCTCTATTTCAATCCCTTCCTTCCTCTTTCTCTTTCTCTCTTTTTATACACACACACACACACACACACACACACACACACACACACACACACACATACACACACACACACACACACACACACACACACACATACACACACACACACACACACACACACACACACACACACAACCAAACACACATATATATATAATATATTTTATATATATATAATATATATATATATATATATATATATGTGTGTGTGTGTGTGTGTGTGTTGTGAGCGTGTGTGTGTATGTGTGTGTATATATAATTATATATATTATATATATATATATATATATATATATATATATATATATATATATATATATATATATACATATATTATATATATAATATATATATATATATATAATATATATATATATATATATATATTTATATATATACATATATAGATAGATAGATAGATAGATATATCCTTCCATTCCTACATCCCTCTATCCTCCCTCTCCTTTCCTCCCTTCTTCTCTCCTTTTTTTTCCTTCCTTCCTCCCACCCTTCCCCTCACTCTTTGTCCCATTTACTTTCTCACTCCTTCTCTCTCTCACACACACACACAGACATCCAGTCCTCCTTTTTCCCCCTCTCCGCCTCTCCGCCTGCCTCCTCCCGGTGAAATGGAACTCAAGAAATAAAAAAGGTGAGGAACGGAGGTATGAAAAAAAAGGAAAATTTTGAAAAAAAGAGAAAAAGAATTAAAATTTTGGGAGCGAAACGCGAGGCGACAGAGCTGAGTTGCCTCTCTCTCTCTTTTGGCGTCTTTTCGTTTATTATTAGACTCTCGTCATCTCCTCTTCCTTGTGTTTCTGATTCTTCTTCTTCTCTTCCTCTTCTTCTTCTTTGTTTCCTTCTTATTGTCTTTCTTTTATTCTTCCTTCTTCTTTCTCTTGTTTTCTTTTTCTCTTTCTTTTTTTTCTCTCTTTCTTTTTTCATTATTTTTTTTCTTCTTCGTTCTTCCTCTTTTCCTCGTTTAATTCTTCTCCTTCATTTCCTTTCTCTTCTTCCATAATTTTTTCCTTTTTTCTTCCTTCTCCTCCTCTTATTCCTTCTTATTATTAATTATATTATTATTCTTCCTTGTCATCTTAATATTCTTATTATTTTCTTCTTCTTTCACTATACCCTTCCCTCTTCTTCCTCCTCCTCCTCATGTTCCTTCTTTTTTTGTATCTGTCCTTTTTCTTATTTTTTCCTCTTCTTTTTCTTCTAAAACTTTTTTTTCTCTTGAATCTTTCTTTCGTTTTCTTTTATTTTTTTTAAATCTTTTTTGTCTTCTTATCATTTTTCCTTTTCTTCTTCTTTCTTCCGCTTTCTTTATATTTTTTCTTGTTTCTTTCCTTCGCTTTCTTTTTGTTTTTATCTTTCTTTTTATTTTCTATCTTCTTTCTTTTCTTTTATTCATTAATTTTTTTTCTTGTGTGGTTCCTCCGTTTCTTCTTCTTTTTTCTTTCCTCCTTTCTCTTCATTTCATTTTTTCCTTTTTTCATCTCTTCCTTATTATTTTGTTATTTTTCTGCCTCCTTTTACTCGTCTTTCTCTCTCTCTCCCTCTCTCTCTCTCTCTCTCTCTCTCTCTCTCTCTCTCTCTCTCTCTCTCTCTCTCTCTCTCTCTCTCTCTCTCTCTCTCTCTTTCTCTCTCTCTCTCTCCTCTCTCTCTCTCTCTCTCTCTCTCTCTCTCTCTCTCTTCTCTTTCTCTCTCTCTCTCTCTCTCTCTCTCTCTCTCTCTCTCTCTCTCTCTCTCTTCTTCTCTCTCTCTCTCTCTCTCTCTCTCTCTCTCTCTCCCTCTCTCTCTCTCTCTCTCTCTCTCTCTCTCTCTCTCTCTCTCTCTCTCTCTCTCTCTCTCTCCTCCCCCTCCTCCTCTTCTCTCTCTCTCTCTCTCTCTCTCTCTCTCTCTCCTCCTCCTCTCTCTCTCTCTCTCCTCTCTCTCTCTCTCTCTCCTCTCTCTCTCTCTCTCTCTCTCTCTCTCTCTCTCCCTCTCTCTCTCTCGCCCCTCTTCTCCTCCCTCCCTTCTCTCTCTCTCTCTCTCTCTCTCTCTCTCTCTCTCTCTCTCCCTCTCTCTCTCTCTCTCTCTCTCTCTCTCTCTCTCTCCCCTCCCTCTCTCTCTCTCTCTCTCTCTCTCTCTCTCTCTCTCTCTCTCTCTCTCTCTCTCTCTCTCTCTCTCCCTTCTCTCTCTCTCTCTCTCTCTCTCTCTCTCTCTCTCTCTCTCTCTCTCCCTTCCTCCCTCTATCTCCGTCTAGTTCCCCTCAGGCAGTAATTATCGACACAAGGGCCAAAGTCGCTTCTTATCAGTCATCAGGTGTCGCCGACGGACTCTCCCTCTTCGGGTGTCCCCCCCCCTCCTCCCCTCTCTCTATCTGCCTCCTTCTCTTCCTCCTCGTCGTCAGAGTCTTTATCTGCTTGCTTTTCCTTTCCTTCCTTTTTTTTCTTCGTTCTTCTCCTCTTTTTCTAATAATTATTCTTCTTCCTCCTCCTCCTCCTTCTCTTCTAACTTTCCCTCTCCTCTTGTCCCACCTCTCTTCCTCTTCCTCCTCCCTTTCCTCCTCCTCCTAATTCAACATCCTCCCCCTCTTATTTATCTTATTCCCCCACCTCCTTTCCCCCCTCCCCATTTGCTCCACCGCCTCTTCTTTCCTCCTCCTCCTATTCCTCCTCCTCCTCTTCCTTCTCATCTTCCTTATCTATACTTTTCCCTCGTCTTCCCTTCCCCTGTTCTCTCTCCTGTGGATACACTTAAATATGCACCTAAAAATGTGCACATGAAGGTATATGCTCGTCCATGTACACACATTCATACAGACACGGACATGAACAATGAGGTAATTCTGCGTAGTTAAGGTTTCGGTATTAAATATTCTTGAGAATCTGACGTTATTTGGATGAAGATGCAATATTGCTCACATAATCTTGCATTGTAAAATTATTTATTCTTATTCGTATTTTTTTTTTTTTTTTTGGGGGGGAGGTCATAATGTATACATAAATATTGATCGTGTCGAACATATTTAGTATATATATTTGTATACATATAAATATTCCTCATATTTAGT
This sequence comes from Penaeus japonicus, assembly GCF_977035675.1. Taxonomy (NCBI): domain Eukaryota; kingdom Metazoa; phylum Arthropoda; class Malacostraca; order Decapoda; family Penaeidae; genus Penaeus; species Penaeus japonicus. The sequence continues at coordinate 9,785,170 of NW_028234436.1, forward strand.
AAAGATACATACTTATCATATTTAGTGCATACATACAAACAAACATACACATCTTCCTCACATCTTTACATCACATTTAGAAATAAGTAATGAAAAAACTATCCGCACATTTGAAGAAAAGACAAACTTTTCTGAAAGTCACAACAATCACATCACAATTAAATTAAATTTCCACGTCACCATATCTGCCACTATCAGAGTCACCATCACCAATACCGCGATCCCACCATTCATAAAATCGTTAATGTCAACTTCCTCACCCGTATCTTCGTGTGTAAGTGAGTGAGTGAATGAGTGTGTGTGTGTGTGTGTGTGTGTGTGTGTGTCTGTGTGTACCTGGTTGTGTGTGTCTTGTGTGTGCGTTTGTGGGTATGTTTGTATGTGTTTGTGTGTGTGAGTTTGTAGGTATGTGTGTGGGGAGGGGGGAGGGTCTCGTCGTGTGTATGTGTGTTTGTTTGTATATTTCTCGTGCGCGCGCGCGCGTGTGTGTGTGTGTGTGTGTGTGTGGTTGTGTGTGTGTGTATGTGTGTGTTTGACATACACACGCACACACACATACGTATTCAGACGTCGACACTTTCTCCTCCTGTGTTTCTTATCATCACCTGAAGTCGCCATCGCCCCAGGCCTCAGGGGAGAGGGGGGAGGGGGAGAGAGAGGAGAGAAGAGATAATAAAAAGAGAGTGAGGGTAGAGGGCAGAGGGTAAATGAAGAATAAGGGAAGAGAGGACGAGGGGAGGAAAGGGGATGGGGACACGAGAGAGGCTAGAATACGAGAGAAGGGGAAGAGGGGTGAGGGATGAGAGGAAAGAGAGAGAGAGAGGAAATAGAGGAAAGAGAAGAAGCAAGGAAGACAGGAGACGAGAGAGGGGGAAGAGAGGAAGAGAGGGGAGACAGGAGAAGGGGAAGAGAGGGGAGAAGAAGCTAAAGAGAAAGGAAGAGGGGAAACAGGAGACAAGGGGACGAGAGGGGGAGAAGGATGACAAGACGAGAGAACGAGAAGAGAAGGAGAAAGAAGAAGAGAAGGGGAAGAGAGGAAGAGAGGGGTGACAATACGAGAGAACGGGAAGAGAAGGAGAAAGGAGACTAGAGGAGGGGAAGAGAAGGGGAGAGGGGAGACGAAAGAGGAGCGGCAGAAGTTGGAGCTTGTTTCCCAGGAAAGGGAGAATGATTTGTTATCGTGGCCTCGAGAGCGGATGACGGACAAACAGAGAAACTCGGAAAATAAAAATTGTAGGAGACTTTGTTGCAAGGACCGTCGCCAACCAAGCCTTGTCACTTCCCCTCGTCCCTTCACCTCCCCCCCAACCCCCCACCCCGACCCCTCTTCCTCTTTCCTTCCTATCTTTTCTCCCCCCCCCCCCTCTCTCTCTGCCTCTCCCTCCCCCCCTTCTTCCTCCTTCCATCCTATCTTTTCTCACTCCTCCCCCACCCCCACCCCCTCCCCCCTTCCATTCCTCAAGGCACCCCGATGACATGACGCGATAAGTAAACATTGTTTGTGGCAGGATTCGGTAGGAACAGTCTCGACAGAGGAGGACGGGGAGGAGGAAGAGGAGGAGGAGGAGGAGGAGGAGGAGGAGGAGGAGGAGGAGGACGAGGACGAGGAGGAGGAGGACGAGGAGGACGAGGAGGAGGAGGAGGAGGATGACGAGGAGGAGGAGGAGGAGGAGGGGGGGATAAAGGACGGGGAAGAGGTGGAGGAGGAGATAGAGGATGGGGAAGAGGTGGAGGAGGAGATAGAGGAGGGGGAAGAGGTGGAGGAGGAGGCGAAGGAGGAGGAGGAGGAGGTAGAAGAAAGAAGGCAAGGAAGAGGAGTAGGAAGTGGAGGAAGAGTAGGAAGTAGAGGAAGAGGTAGAAGAAGAAGGAGGAAGGGAAGAAGAGGAGGAGGTAGACGAAGGAGGTGATGGTGGAAGAGGAGCAGGAGGTAGAGGAGATGGGAGAGGTAGAGCAGGAGGTAGAAGAAGAAGAAGAAGAAATAGGAGGTGGAAGAAGAAAAAAAAGAAGTAGAAAAGTAGAATTACAAGAAGAAAAATAAAAAGAGGATAAGGAAGAAGAAGAAAGAAATAGACGAAGCGGAGAAAGAAAATAAGAAGAGAAGAAGACGAGGAGGAGAAAGAAAAAGACAAACAAGCAGAAAGAGAAGAAGAAGAAGACAAGGACACGGGGATGAGAAGCTCCAGACTATGACTTTATATTATCCTTATAAGTCCTACTCACATTACAATAATTACCATCACAGTTATTACTATCTTACTGTCTTTATCTTTATCAATGATCAATGTCTTCATCATCTTTATCGATCATCGTAATTACTATCACATTCATAACATCATGTTCAAAATCATGATATTTAAAAAAAACGTAAAATACATTCAAAATGGCCAAAATTATTTCTTTTAATTCCAATTTAACCATTTCATTCCAATTTAATTATTCAATTTAATTAATCCCATCTGATTCAATACTAAATAAAAAATGGTTTTAATCACGAGATAATCTAATGTATATATCTTTTAAAGAAAAGTGGATGTAAACGCAAGAGAGGGGGAGACAGAGGAGGGGAAGGAGAGGGCGAGAGGGGAGAGTAGAGGGGGGAAAGAGGGGGAGAGGTGAGAGAGGAGAGCGGGAAGAGAGGGCGAGAGGGGAGACAGTAGAGGGGGGAAAGAGGGGGAGAGGTGAGAGAGGAGAGCGGGAAGAGAGGGCGAGAGGGGAGACAGTAGAGGGGGGAAAGAGGGGGAGAGGTGAGAGAGGAGAGCGGGAAGAGAGGGCGAGAGGGGAGAGTAGAGGGGGGAAAGAGGGGGAGAGGTGAGAGAGGAGAGCGGGAAGAGAGGGCGAGAGGGGAGACAGGAGAGGGGGGGAAGAGGGGGAGGGGGGAGAGAGGAGAGCGGGAAGAGAGGGCGAGAGGGGAGACAGTAGAGGGGGGAAAGAGGGGGAGAGGTGAGAGAGGAGAGCGGGAAGAGAGGGCGAGAGGGGAGACAGTAGAGGGGGGAAAGAGGGGGAGAGGTGAGAGAGGAGAGCGGGAAGAGAGGGCGAGAGGGGAGACAGTAGAGGGGGCGAAAAAGGGGCGAGGTGAGAGAGGAGGGCGGGAAGAGAGGGCGAGAGGGGAGAGTAGAGGGGGGAAAGAGGGGGAGGGGTGAGAGCGTGGGGAGGGAAGAGAGGGCGAGAGAGGGAGAAGGAGAGGGGGAAAGAGGGGGGGAGGTGAGAGAGGAGACGGGAAGAGAGGGCGAGAGGGGAGACAGTAGAGGGGGAAAGAGGGGGAAGGAGAGGGAGGAGAGCGAGAAGAGAGGGCGAGAGGGGAGACAGTAGAGGGGGGAAAGAGGGGGAGAGGTGAGAGAGGAGAGCGGGAAGAGAGGGCGAGAGGGGAGAGTAGAGGGGGAAAGGGGGGGGGGAGGAGAGGGAGGAGAGCGGGAAGAGAGGGCGAGAGGGGAGACAGTAGAGGGGGGAAAGAGGGGGAGAGGTGAGAGAGGAGAGCGGGAAGAGAGGGCGAGAGGGGAGACAGTAGAGGGGGGGAAGAGGGGGGGAGGTGGGAGAGGAGAGGGGGGAGAGGGCGAGAGGGGAGACAGTAGAGGGGGAAAGAGGGGAGAGGTGAGGGGGGAGAGCGGGAAGAGAGGGCGAGAGGGGAGACAGTAGAGGGGGGAAAGAGGGGGAGAGGTGAGAGAGGAGAGCGGGAAGAGAGGGCGAGAGGGGAGACAGGAGAGGGGGGAGAGAGGGAGAGCGGAGAGCGGGGAGAGAGGGACGAGAGGGCGAGAGGGGAGAGTAGAGGGGGAAAGAGGGAGAGAGGTGAGAGAGGAGAGCGGGAAGAGAGGGCGAGAGGGGAGAGTAGAGGGGGAAAGAGGGGGAGAGGTGAGAGAGGAGAGCGGAAGAGAGGGCGAGAGGGGAGACAGTAGAGGGGGGAAAGAGGGGAGAGGTGAGAGAGAGAGGGGGAAGAGAGGGCGAGAGGGGAGACAGTAGAGGGGGGAAAGAGGGGGAGAGGTGAGAGAGGAGAGCGGGAAGAGAGGGCGAAGAGGGAGACAGTAAGGGGGAAAGAGGGGGAGAGGTGAGAGAGGAGAGTGGGAAGAGAGGGCGAGAGGGGAGAGTAGAGGGGGGAAAGAGGGGGAGAGGTGAGAGAGGAGAGTGGGAAGAGAGGGCGAGAGGGGAGAGTAGAGGGGGAAAGAGGGGGAGAGGTGAGAGAGGAGAGCGGGAAGAGAGGGCGAGAGGGGAGAGTAGAGGGGGGAAAGAGGGGGAGAGGTGAGAGAGGAGAGCGGGAAGAGAGGGCGAGAGGGGAGAGTAGAGGGGGGAAAGAGGGGGAGAGGTGAGAGAGGAGAGCGGGAAGAGAGGGCGAGAGGGGAGAGTAGAGGGGGAAAGAGGGGGAGAGGTGAGAGAGGAGAGTGGGAAGAGAGGGCGAGAGGGGAGAGTAGAGGGAGAAAAGAGGGGGAGAGGTGAGAGAGGAGAGCGGGAAGAGAGGGCGAGAGGGGAGAGTAGAGGGGGAAAAGAGGGGGAGAGGTGAGAGAGGAGAGTGGGAAGAGAGGGCGAGAGGGGAGAGTAGAGGGGGAAAAGAGGGGGAGAGGTGAGAGAGGAGAGCGGGAAGAGAGGGCGAGAGGGGAGAGTAGAGGGGGGAAAGAGGGGGAGAGGTGAGAGAGGACAGCGGGAAGAGAGGGCGAGAGGGGAAAGTAGAGGGGGGAAAGAGGGGGAGAGGTGAGAGAGGAGAGTGGGAAGAGAGGGCGAGAGGGGAGAGTAGAGGGGGAAAAGAGGGTGAGAGGTGAGAGAGGAGAGCGGGAAGAGAGGGCGAGATGGGGTAAAGGTAAAGAAATCAAAGGTAAATAACAAAATTAAGAATTCAGAATGAAAACAAAAATAAATAAGATAAGAAAACAGCCAACACGAAAAGAAAAAGGAAAAATACCGGAAAAAATCATAGAAGATAATAATAACATCTTTGGAAAAAATAAATAAACGAAAGGCAAATCACGAAAATAATGAATAATAAAATGAAATGTAACGTTTTTTTTTTCTTTCTTTCTTTTTTATCGGGATGAATTTACAAGGGAGAGAAGGAGAGAGAGGGGGGGGAGACAGACAGACAGACAAACAGATAGGAAATACAGTGCCAGGAGTCGAGGACAGATGGTGACAGGTGGCCAACGACGGAGCTGGGAAGGGGAGAGGGAGGTTGTAGGGGGAGGGGGGCAAGCAGGAACTTACATAAAATCAATCCATTAAATAAATAACAATATATACAAAAATAAATAACCAAAGACAAACATCACGAAGAGAAATGAAAAGAGAGAAAAAAAACTACAATAGAAAATATAATCACATTTAACGCAGCTGATCTACTCTCAGTTAAGCAAACATGACCCTTATTCTACGTGACTTTTTGGACCCAGTCAATGGCCCATCAATAGACTCCGGACTCGTGTGTTTGCTGTGAAAGGGTTAACGGGGATGTGATGTGCTACAGTGCCGCGGGTGAGGTCGAGTTTGAAGTTCGAGATCAAATGTGAATTTGTTTATAGTGGTTGTGGGATTAGTTTTTTTGTATTTCGCTGCGTTTTATTGTTTTTGTTTGTTTGCTCGTTTGTTTCATTCTCTCTCTCTCTCTTAATCAATACATCTATCTATCTGTCTGCCTTTCATCTATCCGTCTGTCTATATCCATATATCCTGTATATATACATATATATATATATATATATATATATATATATATATATATATATATATCACAATTTATAATTCTGTTTTATGTCTGTATAAATATATATCTCTCTTAAGAAAACATATAAAAGGAAAATATAACATATGAATATATTGACAGAGACGCACATTCAAGCAAATTCTAACCTACTGCTATTTCGTTTCGTACTATTGTTATTGTTTTCTTCTTCCTCTTCGTCTTCATTCATACTTTCTTTCTTTTTCGTCTTTTAACTCTTTCCAAAATTTAAAAAATCAACGTCACCCCTCCCCCCCTTTTCCCCAATTCCCTTCCCCTCTCCTTTCAATCAGCCTTCAATCTCTGCCTTTTTTTTACTTTCTCTTAGCCATCATTATATCACGCCGATGGAAAGATAGTGACAGGAGTCGAAGACAGATGGTGACAGGTGGTCGATGACACAGCTGGGGAGGGGGGTGGGAGAAGGGGGAGGAGGGCGAAAGATGGAGAGACGGGGATAAGTGGATATTAATAAATAAATCGGTCCATCTAGTGCTTTTAGCAATTAACAGATGGTTAACGGCATCAGAATATTAAAAATACGCAGGTGGTTACACAGACAGTGAGCGTTGTGACAATGCTGGGAGATTATTGGAGTGTCCGACAGATGGCAGCACATCACAGAAAGACCGGGCATTGCGTCAGAGTCAGAGAGAAGGGGTGAGGGAGGGTGAGGGTAAGAGAGAGAGGGGGAGAGAGAGAGAGAGAGACAGACAGACAGATGGACAAATATAGGCCGAAGACTGAAGAGAGGAGGAGATACAGATACTGCGAGAGAGAGAGAGGGGGGGAGAGAGAGAGAGAGAGAGAGAGAGAGAGAGAGAGAGAGAGAGAGAGAGAGAGAGAAAGCATAAATAAATAGAAAGAGAGAAAGAGATAGGACAAAGAGAGGGAGACAGAGAGAAAGCAAGATTGAAAGAGTGCCAGAGACAGGCAGAGAGAGAGAAAAAACGTGTGTGTGTGAGCGAGAGAAAAAGATGGAGAGAGAGGGGGGGGGAAGAGACAGAGAAAAAGAAACAAAGCCACCAAGGGAAAAAAACGATTGAAAAAGACAGAGCCAGAGAGCGCGATACGCACATACGCAGAGAGAAAGAGAGTACCAGCGCGAGAGAAAGAGAGAGAGAGAGAGAGAGAGAGACGGAGCGAAAGAGCGGCGACGGGGTTTCAGTAACAGCCAATGGTTTCCAGGCAATTTCCTGGTCCGAATCAGATTGCGGCCAGAGGAAGACCAAGAGATGAACCAGTTTAGATAAGCGCTGGATCTAGGGAGATGGCGGGGAAGTTTCTTTCTGTAATTTCTTTCTGTCCCCCCCTCCCCCCTCCCCCCTCCCCCCCCTTCTTACCCTCTGTCCTCCCCCCCCCCTCCCTCTCCCCTCAACCCCCCCCTCTCATCCCTTCTCTCTCTCTCTCATACTAAATCCTCTCCCACTCTCTAGCTCTCTCTCTCTCTCTCATTTTCTTTCTCTCCTTTATCTTCTCTCTCTCACTCTCCATCCCATGCTCTAGATTCTCTCTCTGCTGTTCATCTAGCCTCTCTCTCTCTCCTCTCTCTCTTTCTCTCCACTCCTCCTCCAACCTCTCTCCTCCTCACTCTCTCTCATCTCTCTCCTTCCCCGCTCTCTCTCTCCCGCCCTTCTCACTCCTTCTCTTTTCTCTCTTTCTCTCCCTCTACTAGCTCCTCTCTCCTCTTTCTCTCTCTCTCTCTCTCTCTCTCCTCTCCCTCTCTCTATTATCTATTATTATCTATCTATCTATCTATCTATCTAACTATCTTATCTATCTATCTATCTATCTATCTATCTATCTTTTCTTCCTCTCTAGCTCTCCTCCTCACTCTCTCTCCTCCTGCTACTCTCATTCCTCTCTCTCTCTCTCCTCTCCTATATATATATATTATAGATAATATATATATATATATATGTTTATATATTCGCTCGCTCGCTATATACTATATATATAATAATATATATATATATATAATTATTACATATATGTATATATATATATATATATATATATATATAATATATATATCTTTCTCTCCCTCTCCTAGCCTCTCTCTCTCTCTCTCCATCTTCTCCAGTTCTATCCTCTCCTCTCCTCCCCTCCCTCCCTCCCCTCTCCCTCCTCTCCTCCTCTCCTCTCCCCCCTCCTCCCCTCCTCTCTCTCTTATCTCATCCCCTCTCGCGACTCTCTCCCTCTCTCATCTCCATCGTCTCAATCCTCATCTCTCTTCCATCCATCGCTCCTCCACTCACTCCTCCATCTCTCATTCGCCCTCTCCTCACTCCCACTCTCCTCTCTCTCATTCCCCTCACATCTCTCCTTCCTCACTCTCCTTCATTCTCCCCTCTCATCCTCTCTCACCTATCTTTCTCCTCCCCACTCCGTCCTCTCTCTCTCTCATCTCTCACTCCTCTCTCTCTCTCTCTCTCTCTCTCTCTACCTCTCTCTCTTCTCAAACCTCTCTCTCTCTCTCTCTCTCTCTCTCTCTCTCACAATTTCTTTCTCTCTCTCTCTACTCCTTCCTTTCTCTCTCTCTCTTCTCTCTCTCATCTCTACATTCCTCTTCCTCTCACCCACCTCTCTCTTCTCCTCTCCTCTCTCTCCATCCACTCTCTCACCATCTCTCTCTCTCTCTCTCTGTCTCTTTCTCTCTCTTTCTATCTATCTGTCTATCTCTATCTTCCTCTTTGTCTCTTCCTCTCTTCTCTCTCCCATTTTTCTCTCTCTTATTATCGAAATTACAATAGCAGATCTTCCCGTTATTCTCTGAGATATGATATTTTTATAGTTTATTCAAGTTTCTCTGTACATTTTTTCCCCTCTGGAGTTTCGCGACATAAATTACGAGACATTCAGTAATAATCGTTAATTTGATGTAAAAGGTATTGTATACGTGTCTTATATTTTGTATAATAAATTTGTTTTGTGTGCATGCTCTGGGGACAGTTTTTCTCGCTAACCGTCTCTTCTTTGTTTATGAATTTATCTCGATATTGCCGCCGCCGCGCCAGGTATATCATACCTCAGTTACTTTTAAAGTCGTTATACCTTATATATTATACCATTTAGTGGGATTAGAAGTACCAGCGTAGAGGACGATATTTTTAAGGATTATTAATTTGCATGATCACTTCGACCTATAATTTTTAAGGAATTGTCGATATAGGTATTAATTTTTGGCTATTTGATTATTGTATTTGTATTTAAATGTTATTGTTTTTGGTTTAGACATTGGTGGAGCGGGTTTTTTTGTGATGTGTTTCATATAGGTCTGTGTGGTTATCTATTTCCTTGTTATTGTTTACTGAAAGTTTTTGTAATTCTTAAGATACACTTGCATGTTCTTCAATTTATCCCACAGTGTAGCCTACATATTAAGCCTTGGCTTGCTCATTTATGCTCATATTTCCATATTTCTTATCCTCATTCCAATGCAATGATCACTCCCCTCTTCCCACCTTTTCTTCCTCCCCCCCCCCCACCTTCAAGAAATCAGACCCACTTTCTTACACTTTCGCCGACACCGTCCCTAAATCTAATGACTTATCACGTACTCCCTCTTCCATCCTTGGTTCATAATCGGCATTGCACTCCATATTTCTGCTCTTAGCACACCAAGCTGCTTCCCATAATTCGCATACCATTATCATAATATCAGGAGAAAGTCTACGGGAG
>NW_028234436.1:9804648-9814648 GCF_977035675.1 Penaeus japonicus
AAACAAACAAACGAACTCATCCTATCTCTTTCTCGGCGTCTGTGTAAGCAAACAAACAAACGAACTCATCCTATCTCTCTTTCTCGGCGTCTGTGTAAGCAAACAACCGAACGAGCTCATCCTCTCTCTCTTTCTCGGCGTCTGAGTAAGCAAACAACCGAACGAGCTCATCCTATCTCTCTCTTTCTCGGCGTCTGAGTAAGCAAACAACCGAACGAGCTCATCCTCTCTCTCTCTCTTTCTCGGCGTCTGAGTAAGCAAACAACCGAACGAGCTCATCCTCTCTCTCTCTCTTTCTCGGCGTCTGTGTAAGCAAACAACCGAACGAGCTCATCCTATCTCTCTCTTTCTCGGCGTCTGTGTAAGCAAACAACCGAACGAGCTCATCCTATCTCTCTCTTTCTCGGCGTCTGAGTAAGCAAACAACCGAACGAGCTCATCCTCTCTCTCTCTTTCTCGGCGTCTGAGTAAGCAAACAACCGAACGAGCTCATCCTCTCTCTCTCTCTTTCTCGGCATATGAGTAAGCAAACAACCGAACGAGCTCATCCTCTCTCTCTCTCTTTCTCGGCGTCTGAGTAAGCAAACAACCGAACGAGCTCATCCTCTCTCTCTTTCTCGGCGTCTATGAAGGCAAAAACCGCAACCGACTCATCGTTTCGTGAGTAAGCAAACAACCGAACGAGCTCATCCTCTCTCTCTCTTTCTCGGCGTCTGTGTAAGCAAACAACCGAACGAGCTCATCCTCTCTCTCTCTTTCTCGGCGTCTGAGTAAGCAAACAACCGAACGAGCTCATCCTATCTCTCTCTTTCTCGGCGTCTGTGTAAGCAAACAACCGAACGAGCTCATCCTATCTCTCTCTCTTTCTCGGCGTCTGTGTAAGCAAACAACCGAACGAGCTCATCCTCTCTCTCTCTTTCTCGGCGTCTGAGTAAGCAAACAACCGAACGAGCTCATCCTCTCTCTCTCTTTCTCGGCGTCTGTGTAAGCAAACAACCGAACGAGCTCATCCTATCTCTCTCTTTCTCGGCATATGAGTAAGCAAAAGACCTATCGAGCTCAAGACGTCTCTCTCTCTTTCTCGGCGTCTGTGTAAGCAAACAACCGAACGAGCTCATCCTCTCTCTCTCTTTCTCGGCGTCTGTGTAAGCAAACAACCGAACGAGCTCATCCTCTCTCTCTCTCTTTCTCGGCGTCTGTGTAAGCAAACAACCGAACGAGCTCATCCTCTCTCTCTCTCTTTTCTAAGCAAGTCAACGAACGAGCAATGAGGCTCTCTCTCTCTTTCTCGGCGTCTGAGTAAGCAAACAACCGAACGAGCTCATCTCTCTCTCTCTTTCTCGGCGTCTGTGTAAGCAAACAACCGAACGAGCTCATCCTATCTCTCTCTTTCTCGGCGTCTGTGTAAGCAAACAACCGAACGAGCTCATCCTCTCTCTTTCTCGGCGTCTGAGTAAGCAAACAACCGAACGAGCTCATCCTCTCTCTTTCTCGGCGTCTGAGTAAGCAAACAACCGAACGAGCACATACTATTTATCATTGCTGTGGATTACTTGAAGATCGTTTTGTAGTAAAATTTTACTTCAAGTGACAGTGATATGGTGACAGTGATTCTGTGTAATAATTAAGCTGAAGTGACTCAAAAAATGTAAATTTGAAATAGTGAAGACCCTCTGTTATTATTATTATTTTTTTTGAAATTCGCGCATGCGCAGTACTCATAATAAAAATCTCGGACGTATACGTAACGTAAAGTAAAACAGACGAACAATTCTGAATAAAAAGAAAAACTACAGCAGAATCCAACATGGGACTATCTGTTCAATAATTTCACAAAACTGGAACTTCAAAAACACTGTCGCAATGTAGGCTTAACAAAGATCGGGGCGACGAAGGACAAGCTTGTTGATATGATCATGAATGCTCACCAATCAACTCGGTGTCGGCGAGTGAAGGAATCGCGCGACCCTCAGCAAAATATTCGACATGAACTTCAAGAGCTTGGAGACAAAATTATAAAGAGAGACTTCGAAGCAGAGGAGCTGAGCAACATGGTCCAAAGCGCTTATGTGACCATTAACAGGCTCAACCATCGTGTATCAACACTACAAGAGAAAATTCAGGGATGGAGGACGGAAAATTTCTACTACGAGTCATGGATTACATCAGTCCCCCCTCCAATTCCTGAGAAAACCTTGCTCCTTGGCACTTCGAATCTCACCGAAGTCAGGTCGTCTGATCTTGGGAAACACTGCTCCATCAGAACAATACAGGGAGCAGCCATGGACCTTTTGAGATGCTGGGTAAACGAGCCATTGAACTGGTCGCTTGCTTGATGTATCGTCTACTGTGGGATACACGAACTAATGGCTGATGTAGGTCTTGACATGATTTTTGATAACTTAGGGTCCTTAATTTTGGATCTGAAGAAAAAGAATGATGCCATGGAGATATTTCTGTGTGAGCTGGTGTCAACTCTGAGATTAATTAATTTAACAATGAGCTAAAATAATGGAGTTCTGACAATGAAATTCAAATAATAGAAACTCGGCTGAATTTCAGATTTGGTACAGGCGAAGAAGATGAAGTTTAATATGGACTGTGACTATACAGTTTTTTTTGTTTTTTTTTTTGCCAATAATCAACAAGCGATGTAAACAGTTTAAGTTAGCTGATAATTGGAATCTTGCACAGAGGAATTATATCCCTTCCCATAATACTCTCAAACAGAATAACAATAAACAATAAACTCTCGCAAGATGAAATGTCACCGACATCTGATAATAGTTGGCAAACCTAAGTTAGGAAGAGGTATAGCTTGAGTGCAAACACGAGGGCTAATGCTATCAGAAGAAACTGGCCCAGAAAGAACCAAGAATATCGTAATTACACACCAAAGGCTCAGTGTAGGACGAATCAACAACCACTAGAGGTGTATAGGTACCAACAAGGCAACCGTCGCCATGGATGCTTTAGACAGTTAAATTGCAGATATGATTATAAAGTCAAATGTACAACTTGTCACTTGTATGGCCACAATAGCAGACTTTGTAACTATTACAGTACATAGGAAGCAGGCCAAGAAGACGGTGCCGATGATAAAGCTATACTGAATAAGGACTTTATAAACATTATACATGTAAATGCTCAATCACTCCTCTGTCATAAAGAGGAAATAAAATTACTGGTTGTTGAAAGGTCTGTCGATATATTGTGCATAACTGAAACGTGGTTCCCCCAAGCACAAGTGATAATCTCGTCAGTGTATCTGCCTATAGCATCTACCGCCATGATCATGGTGTGGGAGAGGAGTGTGTGTCTTTATATATTGGGTATGAAACTAAGGCGACAGATGTTAGCACAGATATTGACAAAATCGAAGGTGTTGAGGATGTATGGATAACAGTGCAAGGTAAGGTAGGAAACTGCCTTTTATCATTGTCGGTTGCATTTATCGGCATCCTCATACATATGTAAATTCTTTGTTATATCTCGGAATGCTTTAAGAGTATATGTTTACGCAATAATTTGTTGGCATCAGACATAAAATTAGCAAATTGATTAAGAATGTCAAATTAATTCCAACCAACTAGAATAACAGTAATTGATCTCATGATTGCTAATAGGCTTGAAATCATAACTGATTTTGAAGTAGGTCCCTTCCCGATGGCAGATCATGAACTTATAGCTGCTACTCTCAACATGAGAAAACCGAAAAGGCAATCAGGGCTTCAAATGTTTCGGTGCCTTAAAAATTAGTCAAAATGAGTTTTGTACTTTATCATTATACAAAGCTTCCACTCTTAAAGGGAGTCTCAAGACCCACATTTTTTTTACTCTCAACCAATTGGACATAATTGAATAACACTATACATAAGGATGGATGCATTTGTTTTGGTACGTGATAAAAAAAATGGATTTTCGATCGAGCGCACGCGAAATAAATTGTCTTTCCGGGAAGTTTTGTTGTGACGGCACATGAGGTGAACAGCTGAACAGCTAACTAACACCTGCGGATTGTGAGATTGTGAACCGGTCGATATTTCATCTGATTCAATGCACTTTTCGGTAGAAATTGACTTCAGAGATGTTGCGGAGGGAGTGGCTGGGCTGCGAGAGGAGTTTGGGGTCAAACTATATTAGCTTGATCCAGAATACGACCCTGATGAAGAAAACCCAGCAAGTAAAATGACGGTTGAAGTGGACGAAGTTGAGGAAGCTGCACGTTGCCTACAAGATTTGGGATATTGGTAGGTAACAGTGATATTGATTAGGGCAGGTAGGGTAGGGATGTGGATTAGGAAGTAAAAGCACAGGAAGTGAAAATATTCAAATGAATGAGTTCAGAGTATTGTGTAGCAGCAGGATAGCATAGCAAAGTACAGGTTTCACAAACCTGTGGACAAACATTTTACTCAGGCTTGTGATATTTCCAGGTTTTGAACGTGGCCACTGTGAAATTATGACAACTTCTCAAAAATGTAGATGTAAATTCAAAAATAGTATACAGCAGAAACTACTGGAACGAGCCATGAAAAAGAATTTCAGTGCGTTACACAGCATCAAACAGTCGAAGCTGGTTGCCTGAACGTGTAGGTAATAAAAATAGCCTGCCTGGTCTACAAGCAACAAGACAACCAGAATATGCCATTTGATCGACTAATCATGAGGAAGCCCATTCCTAGGTCAAATCATTTTAGCCTTCTGTGAGATATCCTTCATTACCTCCCCATGAATTTCAGTGATGCAGCAGGATGCAGCCAGATTAGTATTACTGGTTCGTAGTATGTTTCAGGTGATTACGGAGAGTAAGTTTGGGCAAGATAACTGGATAACATTTAGTCTGGCGTTACCCTTTAATGGTATTCTACACACTGATGATGTTCATGTACAATTTTTTAAATTTCTGATACTTTCTTGAAATGAATGGACAATTGTTCTCCTGTTGTAACGAGGGAATTAACATGGCCTTCAGCACAGTGGATACCAGATGACATTGAGGTCGCAGTGAAAGATAGGGACCAACTTCGAAAAAGTATTTAGATCAATAGGGTCAATGTGACTGTGCAGTTACTACAAAGAAGAAAAGTAAGTGAAAGTACTTATAGATAAAAGTAAACAGCAATACTATAAGATGAATGATAAAAAATATATATATATATATTACTGCAATATGGAAAACTATCAGGGAAATTATTCCTAACGCAAAGTATAATCCTAAACAAATGCATTTAAATACTGGAAAACATGCTTACGAAAAGTAAGCATGCCACCGAGACTAATGCTGAAGGTATTTTTGCCTTAGACTTCATGCTGTGGACTGCAGTGCTGTTATTCAAACCATAAAATATTTAAAAGAATGTAATTCTTATGGGTTCAGATACCATTCCATTTCGCTTCATAAAAGATTCACAGCCAGCAATTGTGTTTAATATCATGATTATCAGTATTTCTAATGTCACGAACACATTTCCTGAGCTATGGAAAATATCTCATGTTACATCAAAGTGGTGACATCGGTAATGTCAATTACTATCGTCCAATCTCTTTACTAGCAATATTATCAAAGATTTTATAGAAGGTGTAGCTAATCAGCTAATGTCATTTTAGAGTAAAAAATGGCTGAAAGCCAACATGGATTTCGACCAAAGCATTCTTCAGAAATTGCTCTTCTCAAATAACTAATAAGGTATATGCTATATTGACAGTAAGAACATATTACTTATTTTACTCCTTGACCTATCTAAGACTAAATCACAATATACTTATAAACAAATGCATGAAAATAAGCATAAATCCTCTTTGGTTCTGGGTTTATCTTAAGAACATATCACAATTAGTAAGGATACAAAATGTTTTATCTGCTCCAGGAAATGTTTCTTTTGGTGTCCCCATGGATCGGTGCTGGGTCTGATTCTATTCTCTATTTATGTGAACGATCTATCCGAGTGCTTACAAAACTGTCTCGTAGTTCAATATGCAGATGACACTCAATTACTTCTTACTGGAAATATTGAATGCATTTCTCAGTTAAATGAAAGAGCAGAAAGCCTTTTGCCCACCGTCAAGTTATACTTTCAAAAGATTAGGCTACTTGTCACGGAGGCGACTAGCCAAACCATCGTCCCTATAGCTGGTGGTATCAAGAGCCCTCAATTAACCAGGCAACAACCATAAAAGCCCTGGTGTGCCAGGGGAATTTTCCACGTCGGTGGCAGTGGAAGTTTCCCTGTGGGTGTTTGTGCACACCTAAGATATGGTCACGCCACCACGTGATCACTTATGTATATCGGTCACATGGTCGCCATGCCAGGTCCAGGTCAGATCTGCTGACCTGGTAGACCGAGAGAGGCGAGTGACGCCTCGAGGCAGGGAGTCTACCCCGGGATCTCGGTCTGTCGAGAGGCGTGTGTGAATGTGTGATAGGTGTGTGTGTGTGTGTGTATATTGCCGTTATTTCGTTACATGTATTACAGCTGCTTTCAGTGTGAATATATATACTTGTTATATTGTGCATCTACTCAGTAAAGAAAGAAACCATTGAACTAGCGTTTCTTCTACCCTCTACTCAGGGAGAGAGAGATAGCAAAGAACAGTGAATAACTTATGGAGTATCATTACTCATACTAATAGATAGCAGCGGCTATCATCTCAGAGACATTAGTGTGATGTCTTTGTGGTGAATTTCACGAGAGGTGAGTCACCACATACTACTGAACGATAAAAAAACTCAATGCGTATTTATGGGCTCACGGCACTAAGTAGCAAAAGTTCAGAATAATAATGTCAAATTTTAATGGAAATATTATAAAACCTATCACAATTATTTAAAAAATGTGAGGTTAATTTGATCAGCTTATGCTTTTTAACACACATATAAATTGTACAGAAAGGTAAATGGCACATTTCATCTCAGCAGAATAGGTATTTGATTTGATACTCAACGCACGAATCATTGTTGTGCAATCGCTAGTACTAAGCATCGTAAACTATCGCTCAAGAGTTTTGGGAGTAAAATAAAACCCAAATAGAAAGAGTTCAGAAATTCTAAAAAAAAAAAAAAAAAAAAAAAAAATCGCGGCAAGAGTCGTCTTTAGGGGTTTAAGAAGTACGACTGTGTATCCTCCGCTTTCAAGCAATTAGAATGGTTAAGAGTTGATAACATTTATATATTACATGGGCAATGTAGTTTTCAAGATATCAAATCATTAATTACCTGACTGGTTTTGTTTACTGTTAAAGAAATAAGGGACACAATTACGAGACAGAACAATGATCTATTTATCAAAAATGTTAATGGTGAGAGGCCCATTAGTCTTGAACAAGATTCCACCTCAGGTTAAGTATATGGGCTCTATTCCTGTTCTTAAAGATAGATTAAATAAATTTCTTTTATGTGAACGCAATCAGTCTTCACTCTAATACGCCATTCGCATATATTGGTGAAATATGTTCTAATGTACTGATTTGTGTTGTAACATGCATATTTTAAATATCTATATTGTAATGTATATTACTGTATATATTTTAATTTCATACCAGAATGACGGAGTGATGTTGGATGATATCTGTATAATTTGTGTTATGCACTGTAAAATTATCGTAAAGAATAACCAATGCAAATTGGAAATAAAATTATTGATATTATTATCATTATGATTATTCATTGCATTAATGGTTCGAGTTGCACACACCAAAACATCACTCGGATTACGTCAGTGACCCTCAGAACCCAGATTGAAAAGGATTGGGTCCTGCGCCTATCCCTTCCCTTCATTTGGATGGGGCTTGAATGCATCCGCCAGGGCTAGAATAAACTTTTCAGAATGCAATTGTTTTAATTTCTTCGTGTAGTTCGAAGGCATATAAGAGCTGAAGAAAACGTGCTCAACAAGACAAAGAACTTAAAAAGGATACAAAACGAAGAACTAAAAAAATACACAAAACATGGAATACGGAAAACACTAAACACTACACAAAGACACTGTACACGGACACTATACACGTGAAAAGTAGGTACTGTCTAATTTACCGTGGTTTTCAACGAATCACTTATTTTACTCCTTGACCTATCTAATATCACAACATACTTATAAACAAATACATGAAACTATGTAACTGCAGCAGAAGCGTCAAGTTCCACCATACGGTACACGACATCAAGGCAGGGTACGCGGCAACGGGTACCAATTCAACCAAAAAGGTACAACAACCCTAAACTCTTCCTATTCGCCTCGTCTACCAAGGGAGCTGTCGAGCATGTACCGTGGCTACCCAGAGAGGGAGCGCGTAAAAACCTTTCTGTACCTCATCGCCCAGGTGGAAGTGGCGACAGTCGTTAAGGTTTATCGGTGTGTGTGTGTGTGTGTGTGTGTGTGTGTGTGTGTGTGTGTGTGTGTGTGTGTGTGTGTGTGTGTGTGTGTGTGTGTGTGTGTGTGTGTGTGTGTGTGTGTGTGTGTGTGTGTGTGTGTAGGGAGGGGGTAACTGCTGCCCAGTGGTTCGTCTTCTATAGCGCAATTGTGTCATGCTAGGTGGCATATTGAGGCGTTGAACTTGGCGCAGCCTTGTGCCACTGCACTCTCATTCTCTGACCATCTCTCGATTTTTTGCTCTCTCTCTCTCTCTCTCTCATTCTTTCTCATTCTCTCTATCTCATTATCTCTCTCACTCTCTCTCTCTCTCTCTCTTTGTAACAATATTACAAGCATTACCTTGTTTTATCATATATCAACTAATATCTTGTTTCATACATAACTGTAAGTATCATAAATTCATTGTACCTGTACATGTCTCTCTCTGTCTCTCTTAGTAACAATGTAACAAGCGTTACCTTCTTTTATTATATATCAACTAACATTTTGTTTCATACATAACTGTAATCATAAATTCATTGTACCTATACATGTATATCTATCTTAGTTGAGCAACCCGATATCGAACCAGTCATAATAGGAGAGGCCGCCTCGGCAAATTCCTTCCCTGCTTCGACTTTACATCCACCCTCAGCATATGACACTGCTTTTAGCCTTGTATAAATGAGGTCACCTGCGTGTGACCATTCATCCATCAGACAGGATCACTCCCTCACGCCCTCACTATAGACAGAACGCCTGCTCTCTCTACTGCTAAGGTGGTCCGTGAATAAAACTCTCATCTAGAAGATTCGTCTGGCTCTTAACCCTTCTGTCACACTCTGTTGTGAGCGCCGCCTCCGAACAAGGCAGTCCCAGACTCAGCTGATCAGGCAAGCAACGCCAGCATCTGTTTGGCCTGTTGACCGCTCGCAAGGCGCTTTCTCTCTCTCTCTCTGTCTCTCTCTCTCTCTCTCTCTCTCTCTCTCTCTCTCTCTCTCTCTCTCTCTCTCTCTCTCTCTCTCTCTCTCTCTCTCTCTCTCTCTCTCTCTCTCTCTCTCTCTCTCTCTCTCTCTCTTCTACTCCCGTTTTCTTTCCATCACCCACTACGTAAATGAAGGTCGACATTTTGTTTCCCTTAGAATATTTCTTGTTTTGTTCAGTTCCCCTCACCCTTTTTGTTTGTTGTCGTCGTTTGTCTCTGGAATTGTCGTTGTTAGAGATTCATCGGTCGTGCTGCCCCCTGCCATTATTGCCTGCAAGGAAAAGAAATATAAATTATATTAGGGGATTTTATTATTTTTTTATTTTTTTTTGGGGGGGGTGAGGAGAGGCGGTTGAAAATGGCCATTGCTTATGCTTGTATCTTTATGGATTTTTTCTTTAGCGTCTGTCTTTCTGACCTTTGTGTAGTGCGTTGATATTGGTGTAGCAATTCCTAGCTTACTATCTGTTCATTGCAATAATGGTTCGAGTTGCACACACCAAAACATCACTCGGATTATGTCAGTGATCCTCAGAACCCAGATTGAAAAGGATTGGGTCCTGCGCCTATCCCTTCCCTTCATTTGGATGGGGCTTGAATGCATCCGCCAGGGGTAGAATAAACTGTTTTCAGAATACAATTGTTTTAATTTCTTGATGTAGTT
>NW_028234436.1:9829648-9832148 GCF_977035675.1 Penaeus japonicus
AGGACACATTCCTTTCTTAGATATAGACATTAAAAAATGCAATGGAACTTTTGTTACTTCAGTTTATAGGAAGCCCACTTATACTGGTCTTACTACACAGTATGACAGCCTCATTCCCCAAAGATACAAAACAAATCTAGTCCAAACTCTAGTCATGAGAGCATATAAAATTTCTAAAACTTACCATATTTTTTGTGAAGAAATAGAATTCATTAAGAACACACTGAGGAAAAATGGTTTTCCGAATTTTGTTCTAGACAACACTATCAGGAAAACACTAGATAAGATCTTTATCAAAAAAGATCCTGTGCTCATTGCCCCAAAAGATGACATTTTTATTCATCTACCCTATATTGGCCAACCTTCCCATTCACTTGCCAGAAAGTTGACTAATGTAATCAACCATAATAACAACACAGTTACTCTTAGACCCATTTTTAAAGCAACTAATACCATTAGCAGTTTCTTCAAAACCAAGGATAAGTTTAGAGACTCCCTAAACTCGTCCACTGTATATAAATATGTATGTGGTAGCTGTGATGCTGTCTATGTTGGAAAGACTACCCGAAATCTTTCCATTAGGGTAGACGAGCACAAAGGAATCTCTTTCCGGACAAAATCCAGATTGAATAAACCTGTGTTTTCATCCATCAGAGATCATAGTGAAGAGAATGATCACCATATCAATAATTGCAATTTTTCCATTATTGACTCTGCTACCTCTGATTCAGATCTATGTATTTTAGAAAGCGTATGGTTATGGAAACTAAAACCGGAACTAAATTAATATAGTTCATCAACCAACCTGGAAATATTAAAATAGTGCAGTCACCCCCGTATCCATTTTCTTTCTTCTTGGCACGGGTTGCGTGCTCTTACTTCTTGACACTTTTACTCTGTGTACAAGCAACCAGCATATGGCAAGTATGTATGATATTTTATGAACCTGTGTTTTACCTTATTGATGCTTTTGTGTTATTCTTAATTATGTTTACTTTTACTATTTTATTACTTTTAACATATATTTTTTATTCTTATATTACAGTCACTGATGATGAGTATTGTAATACTCGAAACGTTTGAAATATATATACATATATATACATATATGTATGTATATATACATATATATATATAGATGTAGATATTTATATATATATATATATATATATATATATATGTATATGTATATGTATATATATACATATATATATATAAATAATATATATATATATATATATTATATATATATATATATATACATATATATATGTGTGTGTGTGTATGTGTGTTTACATACATTCATATATATATATATATATATATATATATATATATATATATATGTATATATATGTATATATATACATATATATATATATATATGTATATATATACATATATATATATATAAATATATATTTATATATTGTGCCACTATTTGACACGTCATGCTCATAAGCGTATCTATATATTTTCTGTTTTTCTTCTGAGATGACTTTTTCCCAGAAAAGTTATTTTTCGCTGTGTTTCCTCATATTTCGAAGAACTTGTGTGTAGAAAAAGAACGAACCCCCTACCCCTCCCCCTCCCCACAGCTCAGTTATGAATTTTCTATATGTACATGCAGCCACACATACACACACACACATACACACACACACACAAACACATACGCACACACAAAAACAGAAAACACACACACAAACACACATACTCACACACACTCACACATGTATATGTGTGTGTGTGCGTTTTTGTGTGTGCGTACATGTATATATATATATATATATATATATATATATATATATATATATATATATATATATCAGAAAAAACAATATACGTAAAGAAAATTCGTAACTGAGCTGTGTGTGTGTGTGTGTGTGTGTGTGTGTGCTCGTGCGCATTCTTCTTCTACACACAAGTTCTTCGAAATATGAGGAAACACAGCGAAAAATAACTTTTCTGGGAAAAAGTCATCCCAGAAGAAAAACAAGAAATATATAAATAAACTTATGAGCACGACGTATCAAATAGTGACACAAATTGCAATGAACAGAAGAAAGCTTGGTGGGTGGACTAATAAAGCGGGGGGGGGGGGGGAAAGGGGATCGGTACATAAACAGCAGGAAGAGAGATGGGTATGAGGGTAAGGAGGGGGGGTGGGTTGGACATGTGATGGGAGTGGGGTGGGCGGGGGGGGGTATAGATATGTCTAGGAGACGGAATGAGAAGGAAAAGTGAAAGGGTGTTAACGGGGGGAGGGAGGGAGAGAGAGAGAGAGAGAGAGAGAGAGAGAGAGAGAGAGAGAGAGAGAGAGAGAGAGAGAGAGAGAGAGAGAGAGAGAGAGAGAGAGAGAGAGAGAGAGAGAGAGAGAGAGAGAGAGAGAGGGAGTATCTCTGAGAGAGAAATTATGTGTGTCTGTGTGTGTACCTGTGTATGTATCCATTTATGTATAGATTAGATAGCATCGTTCATACCTTTAAACACACATTTA